>NC_141879.1:152929687-153235416 GCF_056163025.1 Triticum urartu
AGATTACAGTGAGCATACATATTCAGAATTTTATAAGATCTCCAAGATGAGATAAGATGACGTTCAAGTACCCAGAACTGCTTACCTCGAGCCATGTCCTCCATCCAGTCCGAGCTGACGAGGTCGTACGCAGGTCGTAATCTGAACGCACCCTTATCAGAACCAACCAGATCAAGCGAATAAACCCAACACATAACATTATTAAACATAGCAATTACGTACAACATTCGTGGCAAGTTACAATCATCACTTTTATATTGCTCTAGATCGCAATAAGCAAACCTTGATTTCTGATGGTGGGGGAGACGAAGCTAGAGCGAGGAATCATGGACGACGAATGAAGGGACTTGACGAGGTGGCGGCTCTATATATGCACGTACCTTGCTCCGGTGCTCCTCCTCCACTGCTGCGCCTTGCCGCTCCCGTTCCTGCCTCCCCGCGCCTTTCCACGCGTCATAACTTCAACCTCTGATCCATATCCAATGCGATGACGCTCGCCGGGGACAAGGCGCCCTCGCTGTGGTGCTGGATCTTCTCCTAGTCATCTCTTTTCCATGGCCGATGCAAGCAACAGGACAGGATGCATTCCCTCATCATTCTAGATACATAAGGAGCGTGACGGTGGATCGTGAGGCGGCTATGAGGGCGGCGAGCACAGGCGGCGGCGGATCGTGAGGCGGCTATGAAGGCGGCGACCACAGGCGGCGGCGATTTTTTCTGGGGAAGGAGACTCAATCGGAAGAGAGGAGGTTGAGGACAGATGGGTCGTGGGTGCGTGTGTTCCAATCTTTTAGCCTTCTTTTCTGTTTTTGAGCGGGGACGGGAGAAAGGTGGGTTGGTTTTCTGAGTTTAGTCGTGCGTGCATGCGTACGTGGGTGCGCTGATTTTTTCTTTTGCGTACGGACGGGGATAAGATCAAACGATACAACAGAATCGATGCTAGCGATAGGAGGGGAGGTTGAACCATCACGATATTCGATCCCTTTTAATAGTAGAGATCTGTGTGGCAACGACATGACGGCAGCAAAGGGAAAGGTCGCACGGCGCTTGGCGTGCGCGCTGGCTCCTCGGAGGCGAACGAGCTCTGGAGTTGGCCAGTGGTTAGGCCGGGAGATATTGTTCGGCTGGCAGAAGGAATACTTTCTTTGTTTGCGTTTAGAAAAGGAATACTTTTTTACGTTAGATGGACTAACCGCTTTCAGCAAAGCCGGTTTCATACTTTCATCTGTTCCAAGTCCATCGAAATGAAACAAAAGTCAGGGGTCCAGCGCATGAATGTTCACATACGAGGCATGGGAATCCACGCCATCACCGTGCTACTACGTCTCTCGCTACTAAACTACAAAGTAATATCAATCCTAAGTCATAACATACCTGATACATTTTATATTTTAAAACTAGATGTGTAAAAGTGGCCGCGAAAGGTTAGGCAGTTTAGGTGAAGTTCTTGTACCACTTTGTAAATTTTACTCTCACGGTTATTTATCTTGCCGCCTTAATTTGTCACCCTTTCCGTCACTTTCAAGTACGAAAAACCATGTCTGATTCGTAGAAATAGTAGAGGAGAAATGGGAAGATAATTGTTTGTTTTGCAGCACTATTAATCCATTTGGTTTAGAAAAAATAGAGGAAAAAAGTGAAGGAAATATTTAATTGACCACACTTTTAAAGAAGAAATGTAGAAATTTGTATCGTGCCTCCTTAATGTTCAAAAATCTAAAAGTGAAGGAAATACTTCCAAATTTGTGTAGCTTGCCCTAAATTTGTGACCCTTTAGGTATTTTTAATGTACAAAACAATACACCAATTTTAGGTTATGTGCATTTCACCTTCCAAGGATTCAAGGGAGTTGTATTTATCATTTGTCTAAAAAATTGACCTTCAAAATAAAGGATGGATATGCATGTATCGAATGTTTTTATAATGCAAATGTAAACCCGTTCTGTATCTCCCCGCAAAAAAGAAAAAAAAGGAAAACTAGTTCTGTATGGATTGTAATTTTTTTTAACTATAAACGAGAATATATATATATATATATATATATATATAATGTTACTATTTATCACCCAGGGTGCAAAATAAGTTATTCTTCATCTGAGGTAATCTTACGGTCGCTTTCTAAATAAATTACGTTTAGAATATAAATAGTTACATGCATATTGATTCAATATGTAAAATTTTGTATAAAAAACAAAAATGTAGGTTATAAGACCAGAAAAATCACATTTTATGTATGTTTTACACTATGTTTTTATATTCGTAATTTTACGTAACATAAAATATTTTTTACGGCGAGTACATATTTTCTTACGTTCTCTTTTTATGTATGAAATAAGACATAGTTTACGAAACGTAAAAATACGGTGCATTGATGTCAAAATAGAGAGGGGGTGAAGAATAACTATACCTCAACTAGGGTGACGAATAGCATATATATGCATTGATATCAATCTACGGTAATTATGTCTTATTTCATACATATTGAATCAAAATAGAGAATCTAACAAGATCATTACAATCCATTTTTTCAGGATCATTATAATTAGCAGAACCTAACAAACAAGAATAGCAACAACCATCAGGCAACATATTACAGATCATTTTTTTTGTCCTAACAACATCTAGACACAAAGTGACCAGTCTATCATTAATTGCTGCATGTGTAATGTGTTGATATGTGAAGTAGCGCCTCCCCTTTCCCATTGTGTTTAGTCATCACACTACCCAATTTATAGAATCTTCAAATCCTCCACATATATCATGCATCTAAATTTATAGTGTGGCAATAATTTTTATTTTACTAGATAAAGCATGACACATCAATTAAACAATATTGAAATTGTGTGCCTATTATTATCAGTATGCCACCTAACTCAAGCTTGCAAATACATTGTGCAATTTTAACTTTCTATATTCTTTTTTTAAATAGCTATGTGACATATATTTATCTAGGTCCTTTTGGTGATTTATTTTATGTGGATTATTTCCATAGCTTGTTTAAATATTCCATTTGACTTATTTCCATTTCCAAAAGTGTTTATTTTTACTTCCATTTCAAAGTAGGATTGCATGTAATTTTTCTTTTCTTTTAGTAACCCAACAATTATATAAGGGTGGTGGTGGGTAATTAAAATGAACTTCTACAATATTGGGCTTGAGGATAAACTTTGCACGTCTTTGTGCGCCAGGAGTAGGGCACCGGATGGCAAACGTACCGTTTGGAAGGCATTGTGGAGGTGCCCTACTCCACCTAAGGTACGCATCTTCGGTTGGCAGATTACGACCAACTCATTGGCTACGATGGAGAATAAGCATAAGAGAACCTTGGAAAAAAATAGGATGTGTGTGTCCTATGTGGCATTGAGCGGAGGACACCTTCCACACCGTTTGCAGGTGCCCCATGGTGTGTGCTCTCTAGGAGGCCATGCGGGAGTCATGGCCACTCCCGGACCTGGCGACGGTCACGAACACCGGCAAAGAATGGCTACTTCACCTCCTAGATAACTGCACCGAGTTGCAGTGACTGGTCATCCTCATGACCTTTTAGAGAGCATGGCATTGTAGGAACAAGGCCACACATCACAAGCCGACACCACCTATCGAGAGTTTGCGGAGGTCCCTGAGCAGCTACATCGAGTCCCTACTATGCATCAAGCAGCATCCACAAGGAGATTTGGTGAAAGGCAAGATGGTGGTTCATAGTATACCGCATGTGGTCAAGCAAACAGTAGCATCACCAAAAGGTACACCAGCTGACACAATTTGGGAGAAAACCTCCTACGGGATGGGCAAAGTGAAACGTGGGTGGATCTTATGTCCATAGCGAAAATACAGGGGGTGCAGGCATGGTACTAAGGGATGACACAAGGGCCATCATCTTCTCTTATGGTCGCTTCCTTCAATCATGTCGCTCCCCGATGGAGGCGGAAATGGCAACGTGTCTCGACGGCACGTCCCTGGTGGTGCAACGAATGGAGAAGCCCCTTGCCATTGAGATGGATTTCAAGGTGGGAGTGGATGCCCTGATGGATAGTAGCGTCAACAGATCCTCACAGGCGAGCTGGGTGGAGGAGACGAAGAGGGTCCTGCATGGCATCCGGAGACCGATACGTCTCCAACGTATCTATAATTTTTATTGTTTCATGTTGTTATATTATCGGATGTTTTACAATCATTTTATAGTCATTTTATATCATTTTTGGTACTAACCTATTGACATAGTGCCAAATGTCAGTTGCTATTTTTTGCATGTTTTTTACATCGCAGGAAATCAATACCAAATGGAGTCCAAACGCAGTGAAATTTTTTGTGGATTTTTTTGGACCAGAAGACATCCAATGGGCCGGAGAAGCACCTTGGGGGTGCTCCAAGGGGAGCGCAACCCACAAGGGCGCGCCTGGGCCTCCCAGGGGCACCCTGGTGGGTTGTGCCCACCTCAGTTGCCTCACGAACCGCCTCTTTACTTTATAAATACCCCAATATTCCAGAAACCCTAGGAGAGTCAACGGAAATCAATTCCAGCCGTCGCAAGTTCCAGAACTACCAGATCCAATCTAGACACCATCACGGAAGGGTTCATCATGTCCATTGGTGCCTCTCTGATGATGCGTGAGTAGTTCTTTGTAGACCTACGGGTCCGTAGCTAGTAGCTAGATGGCTTCCTCTCTCTCATTTGATTCTCAATACAATGATCTCTTGGAGATCCATATGTGTAACTCTTTTTGCGGTGTGTTTATTGGGATCCGATGAACTTTGAGTTTATGATCAGATCTATCTTTTTGTCCATGAAAATTATTTGAGTCTTATTTGATCTCTTATATGCATGATTGCTTATAGCCTTGTATTTCTTCTCCGATATTTGGGTTTTGTTTGGCCAACTTGATCTATTTATCTTGCAATGGGAAGAGGTGCTTCGTGATGGGTTCGATCTTACGGTGCTTGATCCCAGAGACAGAAGGGGAACCGACACGTATGTATCATTGCTATTAAGGATAACAAGATGGGGTCTATTTATACATAAATAGATCTTGTCTATGTCATGTCATCATTCTTATTGCATTAATCCGTTTCTCCATGAACTTAATACACTAGATGCATGCTGGATAGCGGTCGATGTGTGGAGTAATAGTAGTAGATGCAGGCAGAAGTTGGTCTACTAATCTTGAACGTGATGCCTATATAATGATCATTGTCTTGATATCGTCATGATTATTTGAAGTTCTATCAATTGCCCAACAGTAAATTGTTCACCCACCATTTGCTATTTTTCTCGATAGAAGCCACTAGTGAAAACTACGGCCCCCGGGTCTCTTCTTTAATATATTTTCCTTTGCGATCTATTTTTCTTTGCTTTTATTTTCAGATCTATTAAACCAAAAATACAAAAATACCTTGTTGCACTTTATTTTATTTCGCGTTCGATCTATCAATTTATTACAACTCTCTCACATCCGTTTGCCAATTTCTGGCGTCGTTACCCGAAAGGGATTGACAACTCCTTTAATACGTCGGGTTGCGAGTATTTGTTATTTGTGTGTAGGTGATGTTTACGTGGTGTTGCTTTGTTATCCTACTGGTTCGATAACCTTGGTCTCATCACTGAGGGAAATACCTATCATCTTTGTGCTGCATCATCCCTTCCTCTTTGGGGAAATACCGACGTAGTTCTAGTAGACATCAAAAGGAATTTCTGGCGGCGTTGCCGGGGAGACATCATCAACATCTACCGGGTTCCTAATCACAAATCCCATCTCCTTGCAATTTACATTATTTGCCATTTGCCTCTCGTTTTCCTCTCCCCCACTTTACAAAAATTTGCCGTTCTATTCGCCCTCTTTTTTGTTCGCCGTTTTCTTGCCGGATTTGTTTTGTGTGCAATCTTGTTTGCTACTTTTGCCATTATGGATAGTTCTTCCTCTGTTGCGTACACTCACGAAAACGAGGTTCTCAACTTTAAACAAGGGGGAGGGGAGAATTTAAAAGATGCTTGGTATAGGATTTGCAATGCTCATAATAGATCTATCCGTAAGCAATCTACATTGTTCTTCTTCGTTGTTTTTATGTGGGCATCACCACTTGGTAGTAGATTCGTCATTGATATGGTTACCGATGGAAATTTCTTGATGTGCCCCTCTCTTGATGCTTTTAGTGCTATGGGAAGTTTAGTAGGCTCACTGACGGTGTCCTGAACTAGGGGGTACTCACCACGTCGTCTCCCGACCAAGTGGATTGGGCCGAAGACCCCCATGGCGGTTCATATTGGGTCAGTTCGGGCAACCCATGCGGCATACAGGGGATATTCCACAAGACTTGGCGCCCAAGATAAGGACTCTCCTAAACCCTAGGCCTCCGGTGCATTATATAAACCGAGACCAGGCTAGTCAATAGATGATCTGATATTCATTAGAACAATCTCATGGTAGACACATGTACTCTGTACTACACCCCATATGAATACAGTCAAAAGCAGGACGTAGGGTATTATCTCTTCGAGAGAGCTTGAACCTGGCTAAAATCATGTGTCCGTGTTACCATCGCTCCAGGACGCCTAGCTTAGGACCCCTACTACGAGATATGCCGGATTTAACACCGACATTGGTGCTTTCATTGAGAGCCTGCTAGGCGATCGCCACAGATCGGTTGGAAGATTAGGTGATATTTTTTCAGTTAGATCTATTTCATGCAAATTATCCTTTCTATAGATTACTGCTACTGTTGTGTTCTGGTTTATTCGCAGAACGATTTAAGTCTCGCTATAGAACGAGATTCGAGGGAATATTTTAATGGCGTACGAGACATGGACGATGTCAAAACGTGTATTACGTGCGAGAGTTGTCGGGACCACCGCTGCTTCACGATCTTGCAGCCGTACACAATACGGCAGCAAGTCCGGCCTCCCATAATCATGCCACCCAAGAAGTCTTTTTTCCTCCCTCTTTTAATCAAGTATCAAGGCTGCGGCTAGCTTTGTATTGCTTGACACTTCGGAAACTTTTTTCACGGCGCAGGCATCATCGGGCCGCTGACATCATCATCCCGTGGACTCTATCCATCTCAAAATTGTTCATCGTGTTTTGATGGGATATCGACTAATGGCACAGTCTTATATGTACCTTTTCTTTATGAATCATTACCGTTGCCCAGCATAACTGTTTGAAGATAGGTCAGAAGAAAGGCCATACAATGTTTCGTACATGGCCGCGGATGATCTGCAAAATTCAGCAATAGATTGGGGACCTTGGTAAAATCCATCAGGGCGCGTCTGTAAAGCAGCAACAAACTCGAATCATGTCTAGTGATCAGTCCCGAGGCCCCATCCGGAAATAAAGGCACATGAGGGGATAATTCCCATGCAAGTCCCGTAACCAAGCTAGCAAAGTAAAAGCGCAAGCATGGATATACTAGCAAGGAAAGTACTGCTTCTGCTAAATTGGGCGCGTTTGCCATACCTAAGTGATAGATATTCTGCCTTTTTGTTTGGTTTTACTAATCCGTCTTGAATTACTTATTCAATATTCTTTTTCTCTCTGATCTTTGTTGAGACCACGCTATGGTCTGGTTAGCCCCGGCTCGACGACCTCCCAACGACACACGCGCAACAGTGCATACATGATGTGGTGGCAGGTCCCGAACGACCATGTTGAGAAGAGGACCTCCGAGCACACATCAGGGAGATTGCTTTGTGTTCTCCTCCTTTTTTCCCAGCTCCTAGTCGCTGGTCCTCTACTACTTTTTTGTTGACAAGTACATAGACCTGCAATCCAATTGACTACTAATTTTGTAGCACGGCATCTCAGATTTGATAAGTGGATTCTAGTAATTTAAGTAATACTACTCCATCTAAAAGATCAAAACCAATCTAGTCTTGGTACTAGTTGGTATTTGTTCTGTACAAATTGCTTCCTTTTCTTGCTCCGCAGACTGCACATCGTCGGAGATCATGAGCGGCTGTGTTTCAGTCAAGCACGTGCATGCAACATCAAGCTGGAGCAGCAGACATGGGCTTAATTCGGATCGCTTGGCGGCATACAGGAAGACCCAATCCTTCTTTGTTTTCTTTGTTATTCAATTAAGGTTGTCTTTGCTTTTTGCTAATCACAGTCTTTCTTGCACTTCTCACTTGCTAGCGCCCGTACTAGTAATATTATTAGGGCATGTACAATGGTTGATAAGATAGTCTTATCTTAAGTTTTGCATGTAATTTAGAGATGACAAAGAAAAATGTCTACAATGGGTCATCTCTTAGCCCTATCTTCAATAACTAGCACTTCCTAAAAATGTGGTGAGACATATTGTGCTAAGAGATCATCTCTTGTCTTATCTTAAATAAGAGAAGACAAGCCTTCTCTTATGAGTTCTCTCTCCTCCACCTCATCATTTATCCTACGTGGCACCCTAAGATAGCATCATTGTACATGCCCTTAGATGTAAATCTATGAACGCCCACATGTGTCTTTTCAGATTGCTACAACAAATAAATCAGGTACTATTAATCCTAATAATTTTTGCTTGCTTGAGTTTATTTTTCCCGAGGAATTATTACTCTAATTTTTTCCATCATGTATACACAGACCTGTCAAATGATGGCCGCATTAACGATGGTTGCGTGATGGTTCGATCAGTTTTTCGTCTGCAACTCGGTGAACGCCGCATCGGGGACTCGGACTGCCCTGCGAATTCAGGCTTTGACGCCGACGCCCCGCATCGACATTGGCTTCGACGTCAAGTCACATCTCTTTAAAAAAAATTATTTTGCGTAAATTAATTATGCATGATTTTTTAATATATTTATATTTTTTAGACTGCACTATTTTACATGTCTAGGTAATCGACTTCGACTACATCACGCGGTCACTTTGGCAAGCCGACGTCGTCGTCCCAATTGGCATAAATTGGCTCGCGTGATCACCTGATCGAATTGCCATACCGACATGTTCTGTTCCCTTGGGGACTTCGGCATCGCTGAGAGAGCTCTACCTCATCGAGTGTTTGACACATGGGCCATATTTCTTTTATTACTCACTTTGCATAAATTATTAATTATGCAGCGAATTATTATTTTTTAATTACTATTATCTCCGGCTTGCACTATTTTATGTGCATAGATAAATGATCTGGGTTGGGCAGCACTGTCGCCTCGGCGTACCGACGTACCACGTCACCTCGGCTGGACCGGAGCTTTGTTGTCACTTTGTTAACCCACATCGGGGACTTCGACGTCATACTGGCGGTCTGCTCCGTCGCCTCAGTCGAACTGGGGGTTCCACCTCGCCACATTAGTCGTGCTATGTCGCTACTTCGGAGTGCCGATATCTTCGCTCCGCCACCTCGGGACCGGCTTGGGAGCTGGGACCTTGTCCCGCCGTAAGCTCAGGCCGTGCATCGGTTTTGCTTGGGAAATCTTTTCCGACCCACAGTTCGGCATCTTTCCTGCCAAGATCCATCTCGGCCTTATCAAAACCATAAGTCTCGCAGTGCAACGTCGGACACCTTTTTGGCAACATCAACAGGGGGCTGTAACTAGAGCCGACCCCATCAAAAGCCAAGGTAATTCATGGAGTCCTTGGCAAAGCGTTCTCGGACATTGCTTTATATGCATCGGTTTCGAATTGTGTCTTTGGTCAATAGTTGGATTGCCGGGCTCCTGTGCTTGACTCCTACATTCCGCTTTGTTTGACTAGGTGTGCAAAGGGAGAACCATTGTGATTGTGCTTCCGGCTCGCATGGTTAAGCGCCTTAGTGGAGAAAGCTGAAAATTGACTGTCACAATAAGCGTAAACTGGTCAGCGATCCGATGACTGTGTCAAGCTATAGATCGATAGAGGTTACCCCGTGTTAAATGATGGGCCTTCGTTAAAATTGGTTGAAGTGTTAATGGATAGACCTTGGTCGGCGCCGAACACTAACTGGGGGCTCGTAACGAGCCTCCCCAATTTAAGCTCCTATGACCAAGTGAAAGTTGTAAAGCCTTCATATCTGATTGCCTTGTTTCCGCTAACACAACCGCCTCCGGGCACTGAGACGTCAGCTAAGGGTTGTATGGTTAGTACGGAAACACCCTGCATAGCATCTACAAAGGGGTAGAAGCCGACGATGGGCCACTTTCAGATTATAAACGGTCACAACGAAGTCAAAATGAACATATATCATCGGCGTCTGTTTTCAATATACGAGTGATGTCTTCCATAATTATCATTATAAAGCCATAAATATGCATCAATTTGACTTAAGATTTTGGCCAAGCTGGGTTGCCTGGCTCCTGTGGTTACCCCTACGTTCCCGATCGTTCGGCTAGGCGGTAAAGGGAGCACCACTGTGATTGTTACTACCGGGTCATCCGAGTTAGTACCTCAGACTGGGTGAAGCCGAAAGCTAGCCATCTTAAAGGATATAATTGTTCGGCAACGACGGAAGTGAAAATTTAGGTTCACTAAAGACCACAGACTTCGAGAACTTTCCTCGAACTAAATCCTCAATATTTTCCTCCCACATTGATTGGAGTTGAGGTTTCATGATCATGGCCGGCATGACAATCCAAAGAAAGGAACCCATAGCGGGACTATTTTCTTTGGAAGATGTTTCTTACATTACAAAATAATATAACATATCTCTCCGTGTACCTTTGTTTATAAAACCGCATGGACGGATGATACGTCTCCAATGTATCTATAATTTTTTATTGTTCCATGCTGTTTTATTATCAATCTTGGATGTTTTATAATCATTTTATAGTCATTTTATATCATTTTTTGGTACTAACCTATTGACATAGTGCCCAGTGCTAGTTCCTATTTTTTCCATGTTTTTCCATTGCAGGAAATCAATATCAAACGGAGTCCAAATGGCACGAAACTTTACGATGATTTTTTATGGGCCAAAAGGAAGCAGATGGGCCCTGGTTGCACCTGGGGGGTGCCCCTAGGGGGTCACAACCCACCAGGGCGCGTTAGGAGGCCCTGGCGCGCCCCGGTGGGTTGTGCCCACCTCGGGTGCCCCCGGACTGCCTCTTTGCTCTATAAATACCCAAATATTCCCAAAACCATAGGGGAGTCAACGAAATATTTATCCACCCGCCGCAGAGTCCAAAAACACCAGATCCAATCTAAACACCATCACAGAGGGGTTCACCACTTCCATTGGTGCCTCTCCGATGATGCGTGAGTAGTTCTTTGTAGATCTTTGGGTCCGTAGTTAGTAGCTAGATGGCTTCATCTCTCTCTCTCTTGATCCTCACTACAATGGTCTCTTGGAGATCCATATGATGTAACTCTTTTGCGGTGTGTTTGTTGGGATCGATGAACTTCGAGTTTATGGTCAGATCTATGTTTTATATCCATGAAAGTATTTGAGTTTCTTTGATCTCTTTTATACATGATCTCTTATAGCCTCGTATTTCTTCTCCGATATTTGGGTTTTGTCTGGCCAACTCGATCTATTTATCTTGCAACGGGATGAGGTGCCCGGTAGTGGGTTCGATCTTACGGTGCTTGATCCCAGTGACAGAAAGGGAACCGACACGTATGTATCATTGCTACTAAGGATAAAAAGACGAGATCTATATCTACCGCCATATAAATAAACTAATCTTGTCTACATCATGTCATCGTTCTTATTGCATTACTCTGTTTTCCATGAACTTAATACACTAGATGCATGCTGGATAGCGGTCGATGTGTGGAGTAATAGTAGTAGATGCAGGCAGGAGTTGGTCTACTAATCTTGGACGTGATGCCTATGTAATGATCATTGCCTGAATATCGTCATAATCATTTGAAGTTCTATCAATTTCCCAACAGTAATTTGTTTACCCACCGTTTGCTATTTTTCTTGAGAGAATCCACTAGTGAAACCTACGGCCCCGAGGTCTTATTTCTCATATATTTGCCTTGCGATCTACTTTTCCTTGCATTTTTATTCAGATCTATTAAACCAAAAATCCAAAAATACTTTGCTGCACTTTATTTTATTTGCGATCTATTTATCCAATCTATTACAACTTTCTCCCGTCAACACACAATTTCTGGCACCGTACCCCGAAAGGGATTGACAACCCCTTTAACACGTCGGGTTGTGAGGTGTTGTTATTTGTGTGCAGGGGTTGTTTACGTTGTGTTGCTTGGTTCTTCTACTGGTTCAATAACCTTGGTTTCATAACTGAGGGAAATACCTACCGCCGCTGTGCTGCATCATCCCTCCCTCTCCGGGGAAATACCGACGTAGTTCCAGCTGCCATCAAGGATAATTTCTGGCGCCGTTGCCAGGGAAGATCTTCATCATAACCAGGTTCCTAATCATAAATCTCATCTCCTTGAAATTTACATTATTCTCCATTTTCCTCTCGTTTTCCTCTCCCCCACTTCACAAAAATTTGCCATTTTATTCGCCTCTCCTTTTCCGTTCGCCGTTTTCTTGCCGGATCTGTTTTTGAGTGCAATCTTGTTGTGTGGTCATCATGACTCAAGAGAACACCAAGTTATGTGATTTCTCAAATACCAAAAACAATGATTTTATTGGCACTCCGCTTGCTCCTCCCGCCACTAGTGCGGAGACTTGTGATACTAATACCGCTTTGCTAAATCTTGTTAGGAAAAACCAATTTTCAGTACTCCTAATGAGGATGCCGCATCCCATCTTAATACCTTCATGGAATTATGCGATATGTGATACGTCTCTGTCGTATCTATAATTTTGATTGTTCCATGCCAATATTCTACAACTTTCAAATACTTTTGGCAACTTTTTATACTATTTTTGGGACTAACATATTGATCCAGTGCCCAGTGCCAGTTCCTGTTTGTTGCATGTTTTTTGCTTCGCGGAATATCCATATCAAACGGAGTCCAAACGGGATAAACACTGATGGAGATTTTTTTGGAATATATATGATTTTTGGGAAGAAAAATCCACGCGAGACGGTGCTCGAGGTGGCCACGAGGCAGGGGGGCGCGCCCCTGACCCTCGTGGGCCACCCGTAAGGCGGTTGATGCCCTTCTTTCTCTGCAAGAAAGCTAATATCTGGATAGAGATCGTGTTAAAATTTCATCCCAATTGGAGTTACGGATCTCCGGGAATATAAGAAATGGTGAAAGGGAAGAATTTGAGAATGCAGAAACAGAGAGGGACACAAAGACAGATCCAATCTCGGAGGGACTCTCGCCCCTCCCGTGCCATGGAGGCCATGGTCCAGAGGGGAAACCCTTCTCCCATCTAGGGAGGAGGTCAAGGAAGAAGAAGAAGGAGGGGGGCTCTCTCCCCCTCGCTTCCGGTGGCACCGGAGTGCCACCGGGGGCCATCATCATCACCGCGATCTACACCAATGATAACCCACAAGTATAGGGGATCGCAACAGCTTTCGAGGGTAGAGTATTCAACCCAAATTTATTGATTCGACACAAGGGGAGCCAAAGAATATTCTCAAGTATTAGCAGATGAGTTGTTAATTCAACCACACCTGGAAACTTAGTATATGCAGCAAAGTGTTTAGTAGCAAAGTAATATGTGTTGGGGATCGTAGCAGAAATTTTAAATTTTCTACGCATCACCAAGATCAATCTATGGAATAATCTAGCAACGATGGGAAGGGGAGTGCATCTACATACCCTTGTAGATCGCTAAGCGGAAGCGTTGCAAGAACGCGGATGAAGGAGTCGTACTCGTAGCGGTTCAGATCGCGGTTGATTCCGATCTAAGCGCCGAACCACGGCGCCTCCGCGTTCAACACACGTGCAGCCCAGTGACGTCTCCTATGCCTTGATACAGCAAGGGGAAAAGGAGAGGTTGGGGAAGACTCCGTCCAGCAGCAGCACGACGGCGTGGTGGTGGTGGAGGAGCGCGGAACTCCAGCAGGGCTTCGCCAAGCACTACGAGAGACGAGGAGGGAGAGAGGTAGGGCTGCGCCAAGAGGGAGATGATCTCGTGTGTGTTGCAGCCCCCAATACCTCAAGTATATATAGGGGAAGGGGAGGGGCTGCGCCCCCATCTTGGGATCCCTCCCTAGGGGTGGCAGCAGCCCCAAAACCCATCTAGGGTTGCGGCCAAGGGGGGAGAGAGAGGAGGCGCACCTAGGGTGGGCCTTAAGGCCCATCTGCCCTAGGGTTTGCCCCTTCCCCTCTAGGAGGCGCCTTGGGCCTTGGTGGGAGGCGCCCCAGCCCACCTAGGGGCTGGTCCCTTCCCACTATTGGCCCATGTAGGCCTCCGGGGCTGGTGGCCCCTCCCGGTGGACCCCCGGACCCCTTCGGTGGTCCCGGTACACTACCGGTGATGCCCGGAACACTTCCGGTGGCCAAAACCATACTTCCTATATATCAATCTTTACCTCCGGACCATTCCAGAACTCCTCGTGACGTCCGGGATCTCATCCGGGACTCCGAACAACATTCGGTAACCGCGTATATACTTTCCCTATAACCCTAGCGTCATCGAACCTTAAGTGTGTAGACCCTACGGGTTCGGGAGTCATGCAGACATGGCCGAGACAACTCTCCGGTCAATAACCAACAGCGGGATCTGGATACCCATGTTGGCTCACACATGCTCCACGATGATCTCATCAGATGAACCACGATGCCAAGGATTTAATCAATCCCGTATACAATTCCCTTTGTCTAGCGGTATAGTACTTGCCCGAGATTCGATCGTGAGTATCCCAATACCTTGTTCAATCTCGTTACCGGCAAGTCTCTTTACTCTTTCCATAACACATCATCCCGTGATCAAATCCTTGGTCACATTGTGCACATTATGATGATGTCCTACCGATTGGGCCCAGAGATACCTCTCCGTTTACACGGAGTGACAAATCCCAGTCTCGTTTCGTGCCAACCCAACAGACACTTTCGGAGATACCTGTAGTGTACCTTTATAGCCACGCAGTTACGTTGTGACGTTTGGCACGCCCAAAGCACTCCTACGGTATCCGGGAGTTGCACAATCTCATGGTCTAAGGAAATGATACTTGACATTAGAAAAGCTTTAGCATACGAACTACACAATCTTGTGCTAGGCTTAGGATTGGGTCTTGTCCATCACATCATTCTCCTAATGATGTGATCCCGTTATCAACGACATCCAATGTCCATGGTTAGGAAACCGTAACCATCTATTGATCAACGAGCTAGTCAACTAGAGGCTTACTAGGGACATGGTGTTGTCTATGTATCCACACATGTATCTGAGTTTCCTATCAATACAATTCTAGCATGGATAATAAACGATTATCATGAACAAATGAAATATAATAATAATAACTAATTTATTATTGCCTCTAGGGCATATTTCCAACAGTCTCCCACTTGCACTAGAGTCAATAATCTAGTTCACATCGCCATGTGATTAACACTCACAGGTCACATCGCTAGGTGACCAACATCCAAAGAGTTTACTAGAGTCACTAATCTAGTTCACATCACTATGTGATTAATACTCAATGAGTTCTGGGTTTGATCATGTTATGCTTGTGAGAGAGGTTGTAGTCAACGGGTCTTGCCATATTCAGATCCCTATGTATTTCGCAAAACTTTATGTCATATCGTAGATGCTACTACCACGTTCCACTTGGAGCTATTCCAAATTGTTGCTCCATTATACGTATCCGGTATCTCTAATCAGAGCTATCCGGATAGGTGTTAAGCTTGCATCGACGTAACTCTTTACGTCGAACTCTTTATCACTTCCATAACCGAGAAACATTTCCTTATTCCTCTAAGGATAATTCTGACCGCCATCTGGTGATCCAATCCTAGATCACCTTTGTACCCTCTTGCCAGTCATGTGGCAAGGCACACATCTGGTGCGGTACTCAGCATGGCATACCGTATAGAGCCTATGACAAAAGCATAGGGGACAGCCTTCGTCCTTCCTCTTTCTTCTGCCGTGGTCAATCTTCGAGTCTTACTCAACTTCACACCTTACAACTCAGGTAAGAACCCCTTCTTTGACTGATCTATTTCGAACTCCTTCAAAAACATGTCAAGGTGTGTGTTCTTTGAAAGTGTCATCAGGCGTCTTGATCTATCTCTATAGATCTTGATGCCCAATATGTAAGCAGCTTTACCCAGGTCTTCCTTTGAAAAACACCCTTCAAACAACCGTTTATGCTTTCCAAAAATTCTACATTATTTCGGATCAACAATATGTCATCCACATATACTTATCAGAAATGTTGTAGTGCTCCCACTCACTTTCTTGTAAATACAAGTTTCTAACAAACATTGTATAAACCTAAAAGCTTTGATCACTCCATCAAAGCATATATTCTGATTCCGAGATGCTTGCTCTAGTCCATAGAAGGATTGCTAGAGCCAGCATACCTTTTAGCATCTTTAGGATCAACAAAACCTTTTATTGCATCACATACAACTTTTTCTTATGAAAACTCGTTTTGACATCCATCTGTCAGATGCTAACATGATTTCGACGGACTTAAGCATCGCTACGAGTGAGAAATTCTCATCGTAGTCAACTCCTTGAGCTTGTGAAAAGACTCTTTCCCATAAGTCGAGCTTCATAGACCGCCCACGTCCGTCTTCTTCTTAAAGATCCATTTATCTCAATGGCTTGCCGATCATCGGGCAAGTCCACCAAAGTCCATACTTTGTTCTGATACATGGATCCTATCTCAGATTTCATGGCTTCTAACCATTTGTCGGAATACGGGCCCACCATCACTTCTCCATAGCTCGTAGGTTCATTGTTGTCTAACAACATGATATCTAAGACAGGATTACCGTACCACTCAGGAGTAGTACATATCCTTGTCGACCTACGAGGTTCGATAGCAACTTGATCCGAAGCTTCATGATCACTATCATTAACTTCCTATTCAACAAACGTAGGCTCCACAGAAAACATCTTTCTATGTTGCATCACTCTCTGGTTGAAGTAAAGGTTCGACAACCTCATCAAGTTCTATCTTCCTCCCACTCAATTCTTTCGAGAGAAACTCCTTCTCGAGAAAGGACCCGTTTTAGCGACAAACAATTTGCCCTCGGATCTGAGATAGAAGGTATACCCAACTGTCACCTTTGGGTATCCTATGAAGATGTGTTTGTCCGCTTCGGGTTCGAGCTTCTCCGGCTGAAGCCTTAAGCATCGCAGCCCCAAACATTAAGAAACGACAACTTTGGTTTCTTGCCAAACCAATGTTCATACGGCGTCGTCTCAACAGACTTATATGGTGTCCTATCTAAAGTGAATGCAGCTGTCTCTAATGCATAACCTCAAAATAATAGCGGTAGATCGGTAAGAGACATCATAGATCGCACCATATTTCATAAGGTTCGATTACGACGTCCGGACACACCATTACCCTATGGTGTTCCAGGTGGCTTCAACTGTGAAACAATTCCACAATGTCTTAAGTGTTTGCCAAACTCATAACTCAGAAATCTCATTGATCAGATCATAGGAATTTGATCTTCTTGTTATGATGATTCTTAACTTCACTCTGAAATCACTTGAACTTTTCAAACGTTTCAGACTTGTGCTTCATTAAGTAAATATACCTATATCTACTCAAATCGTCAGTGGAGATGAGAAAATAGCGATATCCACCGCACGCTTCAATTCTCATTGGATCACACGCATCAGCATGTATGATTTCCAACAAGTCACTTGCCCGTTTCATTGTACCTGAAAACGGGGTCTTAGTCATCCTGCCCATGAGGCATGGCTCGCATGTGTCAAGCGATTCAAAATCAAGTGACTCCAAACATCCATCAACATGGAGTTTCTTCATGCATCTTACGCCAATATGACCTAAGCGGCAGTGCCACAAGAAAGTGGTACTATCATTATTAACTCTACATCTTTTGGCGTGAACATGTGTATTACCATGACCGATATTCAATGAACCATCCAGATAGGGTGCATGACCATGAAAGGTATTATTCATGTAATCAGAATAACCATTATTCCCTAACTTAAATGAATAACCGTATTGCAATGAACATGATCTAATCATATTCATGCTCAACGTAGACACCTGATAACATTTATCTAGGTTCAATACTAATCCCGAAGGCAGATGGAGTGTGTGATGGTGATCTCATCAACTTTGGCAACACTTCCAACACACATCGTCACCTCTCCCTTAGCCAGTCTCCGTTTAGTCCGTAGCTTTTGCTTCAAGTCACCAATAATAGCAACTGAACCGGTATCCAATACCCAGGTGCTACCAGGAGTACTAGTGAGGTACACATTAATAGCACGTATATACTTTGTTGAAGTTGCCAGCCTTCTTATCTACCATGCATTTGGGGCAATTCCACTACTAGTGACCGTTCCCCTTACAATAGAAGCACTTAGTCTCGGGTTTGGGTTCAACCTTGGATTCCTTCACTGGAGCGGCAACTGGTTTGCCATCCATGAAGTTTCCCTTCTAGCCCTTGCCCTTCTTAAAACCAGTGGTCTTATTAAACCATCAACACTTGATGCTCCTTCTTGATTTCTACCTTTTGCGGTCTTAAGCACCGCGAACAGCTCCGGGATCAACTCCATCCCTTGCATGCCATAGTTCATCACGAAGATCTAATAGCTTAGTGATAGTGGCTAGAGAACTCTATCAATCACTATCTTATCTAGAAGTTTAACTCCCACTTGATTTAAGTGATTGTAGCACCCAGACATTCTGAGCACATGCTCACTAGCTGAGCTATTCTCCTCCATCTTGTTGGCAAAAGAACTTGTCAGAGGTCTCACACCTCTCAACACGGGCATGAGCCTGAAATCCCAATTTCAGCTCTTGGAACATCTCGTATGTTCTATGGCGTTCAAAACGTCATTGGAATCCCGATTCTAAGCCGTAAAGTATGCTGCACTAAACTATCAAGTAGTCATTAGGATGTGTCTGTCAGGTGTTCACAACATCCATAGACGACGTTGTAGGGGTTTGCACATCGAGCGGTGCATCAAAGACGTAAGCCTTCTGTGTAGCAGTGAGGACACTCCTTGGACTACGGACCTAGTCCGCATCATTGCTTACAATATCTTTCAACTTAATCTTTCTCTACGAACGTATTGAAACAGGGAGCTAGAACGTGAGCTATTTATCTACAACATATTTGCAAAGACAATTTAGACTATGTTCAAGATAATTGAGTTCATCTAATCAAATTATTTAATGAACTCCCACTCAGATAGACATCCCTCTAGTCATCTAAGTGAAACATGATCCGAATCGACTAGGCCGTGTCCGATCATCACGTGAGACGGACTAGTCATCAACGGTGAACATCTCATGTTGATCGTATCTTCTATACGACTCATGTTCGACCTTTCGGTCTTCCGTGTTCCGAGGCCATGTCTGTACATGCTAGGCTCATCAAGTCAACCTAAGTGTTTCGCATGTGTCCCGAGGCCATGTATGTACATCCTAGGCTCGTCAACACCCGTTGTATTCGAACGTTAGAATCTATCACACCCGATCATCACGTGGTGCTTCGAAACAACGAACCTTCGCAACGGTGCACAGTTAGGGGGAACACTTTTCTTGAAATTTTAGTGAGGGATCATCTTATTTAAGCTACCGTCGTTCTAAGCAAATAAGATGTAAAACATGATAAACATCACATGCAATCAAATAGTGACATGATATGGCCAATATCATTTTGCTCCTTTTGATCTCCATCTTCGGGGCTCCATGATCATCTTTGTCACCAGCATGACACCATGATCTCCATCATCGTGTCTTCTTGAAGTTGTCTCATCATCTATTACTTCTACTACTATGGCTAACGCTTTAGCAATAAAGTAAAGTAATTACATGACATTTATGTTGACACGTAGGTCATAAATAAATTACGACAACTCCTATGGCTCCTGCCGGTTGTCATACTCATCGACATGCAAGTCGTGATTCCTATTACAAGAACATGATCAATCTCATACATCACATATATCATTCATCACATCCTTTTGGCCATATCACATCACAAGGCATATGCTGGAAAAACAAGTTAGACGTCCTCTAATTGTTGTTGCAAGTTTTTACGTGGCTGCTATAGGTTTCTAGCAAGAACGTTTCTTACCTACGCCAAAACCACAACGTGATATGCCAATTTCTATTTACCCTTCATAAGGACCCTTTTCATCGAATCCGATTCGACTAAAGTGGGAGAGACAGACACCCACTAGCCACCTTATGCAACTAGTGCATGTCAGTCCGTGGAACCAGTCTCACGTAAGCGTACGTGTTAGGTCGGTCCGGGCCGCTTCATCCCACGATGCCGCCGAATCAAGATAAGACTAGTAACGTCAAGTAAATTGACAATATCGACGCCCAAAACTGCTTTGTGTTCTACTCGTGCATAGAAACTACGCATAGACCTAGCTCATGATGCCACTGTTGGGGATCGTAGCAGAAATTTAAAATTTTCTACGCATCACCAAGATCAATCTATGGAGTAATCTAGCAACAAGGGGAAGGGGAGTGCATCTACATACCCTTGTAGATCGCTAAGTGGAAGGGGAGTGCATCTACATACCCTTGAAGGAGTCGTACTCGTAGCGATTCAGATCGCGGTTGATTCCGATCTAAGCGCCGAACCACGGCGCCTTCGCGTTCAACACACGTGCAGCCCGGTGACGTCTCCTACGCCTTGATCCAGCAAGGGGAGAAGGAGAGGTTGGGGAAGACTCTGTCCAGCAGCAACACAACGGCGTGGTGGTGGTGGAGGAGCGCGGAACTCCAGCAGGGCTTCGCCAAGCACTACGAGAGACGAGGAGGGAGAGAGGTAGGGCTGCGCCAAGAGGGAGATGATCTCGTGTGTGTTGCAGCCCCCAATACCTCAAGTATATATAGGGGAAGGGGAGGGGCTGCACCCCCATCTAGGGTTCCCTCCCTAGGGGTGGCAGCAGCCCCAAAACCCATCTAGGGTTGCGGCCAAGGGGGGAGAGAGAGGAGGCGCACCTAGGGTGGGCCTTAAGGCCCATCTGCCCTAGGGTTTGCCCCTTCCCCTCTAGGAGGCGCCTTGGGCCTTGGTGGGAGGCACCCCAGCCCACCTAGGGGTTGGTCCCTTCCCACTATTGGCCCATGTAGGCCTCCGGGGCTGGTGGCCCCTCCCGGTGGACCCCCGGACCCCTCCGGTGGTCCCGGTACACTACCGGTGATGCCCGGAACACTTCCGGTGGCCAAAACCATACTTCCTATATGTCAATCTTTACCTCCGGACCATTCCGGAACTCCTCGTGACGTCCGAGATCTCATCCGGGACTCCGAACAACATTTGGTAACCGCGTATATACTTTCCCTATAACCCTAGCGTCATCGAACCTTAAGTGTGTAGACCCTACGGGTTCGGGAGTCATGCAGACATGGACGAGACAACTCTCCGATCAATAACCAACAGCGGGATCTGGATACCCATGTTGGCTCACACATGCTCCACGATGATCTCATCGGATGAACCACGATGTCAAGGATTTAATCAATCCCGTATACAATTCCCTTTGTCTAGCGGTATAGTACTTGCCCGAGATTCGGTCGTCGATATCCCGATACCTTGTTCAATCTCATTACTGGCAAGTCTCTTTACTCGTTCCGTAACACATCATCCCGTGATCAACTCCTTGGTCACATTGTGCACATTATGATGATGTCCTACCGAGTGGGCCCAGAGATACCTCTCCGTTTACACGGAGTGACAAATCCCAGTCTCGATTCGTGCCAACCCAACAAACACTTTCGGAGATACCTGTAGTGTACCTTTATAGCCACCCAGTTACGTTGTGACATTTGGCACACCCAAAGCACTCCTACGGTATCCGGGAGTTGCACAATCTCATGGTCTAAGGAAATGATACTTGACATTAGAAAAGCTTTAGCATACGAACTACACGATCTTGTGCTAGGCTTAGGATTGGGTCTTGTCCATCACATCATTCTCCTAGTGATGTGATCCTGTTATCAACAACATCCAATGTCCATGGTCAGGAAACCGTAACCATCTATTGATCAACGAGCTAGTCAACTAGAGGCTTACTAGGGACATGGTGTTGTCTATGTATCCACACATGTATCTGAGTTTCCTATCAATACAATTCTAGCATGGATAATAAATGATTATCATGAACAATGAAATATAATAATAATAAATAATTTATTATTGCCTCTAGGGCATATTTCCAACAATATGATAGTGATGGTAATGGTAACAAAAGAGTAATGAAAGCAAAGTAATGTTTTTGGTATTTTGTAGTGATTGTAACAATAGCAACGGGAAAGTAAATAAGCATAAACCAGTATATGGAAAGCTCGTAGGCATTGGATCAATGATGGATAATTATGCCGGATGTGGTTCATCATGTAACAGTCATAACATAGGGTGACACAGAACTAGCTCCAATTCGTCAATGTAATGTAGGCATGTATTCCGAATATAGTCATACGTGCTTATGGAAAAGAACTTGCATGACATCTTTTGTCCTACCCTCCCGTGGCAGCGGGTTCCTAATGGAAACTAAGGGATATTAAGGCCTCCTTTTAATAGAGAACCGGAACAAAGCATTAGCACATAGTGAATACATGAACTCCTCAAACTACGGTCATCACCGGTAAGTATCCCGATTATTGTCAGTTCGGGGTTAACGGATCATAACACATAATAGGTGACTATAGACTTGCAAGATAGGATCTAGAACTCTCATATATTGATGAAAACATAATAGGTTCAGATCTGAAATCATGGCACTCGGGCCCTAGTGACAAGCATTAAGCATAGCAAAGTCATAGCAACATCAATCTCAGAACAAAGTGGATACTAGGGATCAAACCCTAACAAAACTAACTCGATTACATGGTGAATCTCATCCAACCCATCACTGTCCAGCAAGCCTACGATGGAATTACTCACGCACGGCGGTGAGCATCATGAAATTGGTGATGGAGGATGGTTGATGATGACGACGGCGACGAATCCCCCTCTCCGGAGCCCCGAACGGACTCCAGATCAGCCCTCCCGAGAGGTTTTAGGGCTTGGCGGCGGCTCCGTATCGTAAAACGCGATGATTTCTTCTCTCTTATTTTTTCTCTCCCCGAAAGCAGTTATATAGAGTTGGAGTTGGATTCGGGGGGTCTCCAGGGGGCCCACGAGGTAGGGGGCGCGCCCTAGGGGGGGGCACCCCCACCCTTGTGAGAAGGGTGTGGCCCCCCTGGTCTTCATCTTTGGCGAGGATTTTTTATTATTTATTGTAAGATATTCTGTGGAGTTTCAGGTCATTCCGAGAACTTTTGTTTTCTGCACATAAAACAACATCATGGCAATTCTGCTGAAAACAGCGTCAGTCCGGGTTAGTTCCATTCAAATCATACAAGTTAGAGTCCAAAACAAGGGCAAAAGTGTTTGGAAAAGTAGATACGACGGAGACGTATCAACTCCCCCAACCTTAAACCCTTGCTTGTCCTCAAGCAATTCAGTTGACAAACTGAAAGAGATAAAGAAAAACTTTTACAGACTCTGTTTGCTCTTGTTGTTGTAAGTATGTCAAGCTAGCATTCAAGTTTTCAGCAAAGATTATAACTAACCACATTTGCAATAACGCATAGGTCTTAAGTTTACCCATATCAATAGCATAATCAACTAGAAAGCCATAATAATAAATCTCGGATGACAACACTTCCTCAAAACAATCATAATATGATATAACAAGATGGTATCTCGCTAGCCCTTTCTGAGACCACAAAACATAAATGCAGAGCACCTTTAAAGATCAAGGACTGACTAGACATTGTAATTCATGGTAAAAGAGATCCAGTCATAGTCACACCCAATGTAAACTAACAATAATGAATGCAAATGACAGTTGCGCTCTCCAGCTAGTGCTTTTTAATAAGAGGGTGATGACTCAACATAAAAGTAAATAGATAGGCCCTTCGCAGAGGGAAGCAGGGATTTGTAGAGGTGCCAGAGCTCGATTTTGAAATAGAGGTGAATAACATTTTGAGCGGTATACTTTCATTGTCAACATAACAACCAAGAGATGGCGATATCTTCCATGCTACACACATTATCGGCGGTTCCCAAACAGAATGGTAAAGTTTATACTCCCCCTCCACGAGTGCCTCCAACATACATCAGGTCCCAAGGGGAGTTTTGTTTGCAATTATTTTGATTTAGTTTGCATAAAGCATGTGACTGGGCATCCCGGTGACCAGCCCTTTATCTCGTGAGTGTGGAGCGGAGTCCACTCCTCTGGAGAATAACCCGCCTAACATGGAAAATACAGACAACCCTAGTTGATACATGAGCTATTCGAGCATACAAAACAGGATGATTATTTGAAGGTTTAGAGTTTGGCACATACAAATTTACTTGGAACGGCAGGTAGATACCGCATATAGGAAGGTATAGTGGACTCATGTGGAATAACTTTGGGGTTTAAGGAGTTTGGATGCACAAGTAGTATTCCTGCTTAGTACAGGTGAAGGCTACCAAAAGACTGGGAAGCGACCAACTAGAGAGCGACAACAGCCATGTACATGCATTAAAATTAATAAACATTGGATGCAAGCATGAGTAGGATATAATCCACCATGAACATAAATATCGTGAAGGCTATGTTGATTTGTTTCAACTACATGCGTGAACATGTGCCAAGTCAAGTCACTTAAATCATTCAGAGGAGGATACCACCCTATCATACCACATCATAACCATTTTAATAGCATGTTGGCACACAAGGTAAACCATTATAACTCATAGCTAATCAAGCATGGCACAAGCAACTGTGATCTCTAATTGTCATTGCAAACATGTTTATTCATAACAAGCTGAATCAAGAACGATGAACTCATCATATTTACAAAAAAAGAGGTCGAGTTCGTACCAGCTTTTCTCATCTCAGTCAGTCCATCATATATCATCATAATTGCCATTCACTTGCACGACCGAATGATGTGAATAATAATAAGAGTGCACGTGCATTGGACTAAGCTGGAATCTACGAGCATTCAATAAACAGGAGAAGACAAAGCAATATGGGCTCTTTTGTCAGATAAACAATAATGCATATAAGAGCCACTTCAACAATTTAATCATGGTCTTCTCCTACTGACCCCCAAAGAAAAGAAAAGAAATAAAACTATTTACACGAGAAAGCTCCCAACAAGCAAAAGAAGAACATGAAATATTTTTGGTTTTTATTTTTAATTATTACTACAAGCATGGAAAGTAAATTAATTAAAAGCTACAACTAATTTTTTTGGCTTTTTCTTAAGGTTTATTAAACACACAAGAAGAAAGCATAAAAGGAAATAAACTAGCATGGATGATACAATGAAAAAGTATGAGCACTGACATCTAGCAATGAGTGTGTGTGGACATAAATGTAATGTCAGTGAGAAATACGTACTCCCCCAAGCTTAGGCTTTTGGCCTAAGTTGGTCTATGGCCATGGCTGGCCTGGCTGATATCCATAATAATAGTTGGGGTCATACTGTGATGCAGCGGCTATCGCCTCCTGAGCTGCAGCGTGGTGACGAGCGGCCTCCGCTCTCCTCTCGTACTCATTTGCCTCCTCTCTGGTAATAGTATATTCTCCTCTTGCCTGATAATCAAAGAAAGCAGGAGCAGGGAGAGTAATATGGACAGCACGGCGTCTGTCAAAGATTAGTCGGTACTGGAGAGGTGATTCGTTCCTCTCGACAAAATGGTGGGAAACCATAGTATCAAAATCTAGATAAGCAGGAGGCAACTCCATGTCTCCTTCACGAACATCTATCTCAAGAAATTTAGCTAAGCGGGGTGCATAAATTCCTCCAAAGAAATCTCCATTATGTCTATTATGATGCAACCTACGAGCTACAGTGGCTCCCATATGATAAGATTGGTCTCCTGACACAGCACTCCTGAGAATGCTAAGGTCAGGGTCACACATGTGACATGCTTCATCCTTAGCATTTATGAACCTAACTATGAAGAGAGCAAAATAATGTATAGCAGGAAAGTGAATGCTCCCTATGGTAGCTTGCGTTATATCTCTAGATTCTCCTATAGTTATACTAGCAAGAAAGTTTCTAAATTCAGATTTAGGAGGATCCCTAACACTACCCCATTGTGGAAGTTTGCAAGCAAAAGTGAAATCCTCTAAGTCCATGGTATAAGATTTATCATAAAGATCAAACATGACTGAAGGAGAATTACGCGAAGATGAATACTCAAACCTCCTCACAAAAGAGCTTGTGAGCTCATGATACTGGGGGCATTTGTATGCCTCAAAGTCCTCAAGATCGGCATTACGCAAATATGCGTTAAATTCTTCTTTAATTCCCGCTCGATCCATCAAATTTTCAGAAGGCCATTCACAAGGACGCACTGGAGCGTCTCTTGGTGGCTCTTCGCTAGCATGACGCATTGCAAGCCTGGGTCCTTGCTTATTTGAAGAACCACCTTGGAACATTTTTCTAAGCATATTTCTTCCTCTGAAAAATTCTGAAATTTTTTAGTAACTTCAAAATAAAAGTAAATAAAACTCAATAATATTGATAGCAACTACTCCTACAAGTGCCTAGGGCCTATATCATGCATCAAAACTACTTTTCACCATATAAATTTGACATGCAAGCTCAAGAACAGGGTCACCGAGGGAGTCCTGGATTATGGGGTATCCGGACAGCCGGAATATATCCTTTGGCCGAACTGTTGGACTATGAAGATACAAGATTGAAGACTTCATCCTGTGTTCGGATGGGACTCTACTTGGCGTGGAAGGCAAGCTGGGTAATACGGATATGTATATCTCCTTCTTTGTAACCGACTTTGTGTAACCCTAGCCCCCTCCGGTGTCTATATAAACCGGAGGGTTTTAGTCTGTAGGACAACATACAATCATACCATAGGCTAGCTTCTAGGGTTTAGCCTCTCTGATCTCGTGGTAGATCAACTCTTGTACTACTCATATTATCAAGAATAAATCAAGCAGGACGTAGGGTTT
Source organism: Triticum urartu (assembly GCF_056163025.1). Lineage (NCBI taxonomy): Eukaryota > Viridiplantae > Streptophyta > Magnoliopsida > Poales > Poaceae > Triticum > Triticum urartu. Next base: position 152,956,613 of record NC_141879.1, read on the forward strand.
TACCTCCATCAAGAGGGCCCGAACCTGGGTAAAACATCATGTCCCCTGCCTCCTGTTACCATCCGCCTTAGACGCACAGTTCGGGACCCCCTACCCGAGATCCGCCGGTTTTGACACCGACATTGGTGCTTTCATTGAGAGTTCCTCTGTGTCATCGTCATTAGGCTGGATGGCTTCTTCGATCATCGATAGCGATGCAGTTCAGGGTGAGGCTTTTCTCCCTGGACAGATCTTTGTGTTCGGCGGCTTCGCACTGCGGGCCAACTAGCTTGGCCATCTGGAGCAGATCGAGAGTTACGCCCCTGGCCACCATGTTAGGTTTGGAAGCTTAAACTACACGGCCGACATCCGCGGAGACTTGATCTTCGACGGATTCGAGCCCCTGCCGAGTGTGCCGCATGGTCACGATGAGCATGATTTAGCTCTACCATCGGACAGTGTTCAGGAGACTGCACCAGCAACCGCTCTGACCCTCAATTCGGAGCCAATTGCGCCATCCATGGATGGGTGGATAGACCCCGCCACGGAGGCTGTATTCTCAGCGGCGATCGAGCCGAGGATCGACCTTACCCTTCATGGGAGCCGTGACGCCGAACTACCGGATTCTTCCCCGGCCATGGACTCCGAACCGCCTGCGCCCATGCCTGTCGAATCCGACTGGGCGCCGATCATGGAGTTCACCTCCGCGGATGTCTTTCAGCACTCGCCTTTCGGTGACATACTGAATTCGTTAAGGTCTCTCTCCCTATCAGGAGAGTCCTGGCCGAACTATGTTCGGCAGGATTGGGATGCGGATGACAAAGAAATTCGCCGCCCACCCACCACCCACTCAGTAGCCACTGTCGACAATTTGACCGACATGCTCGACTTTGACTCTGAAGACATCGACGGTATGGACGATGATGCGGGAGACGAAGAGGAACCACTGCCCACAGGGCACCGGACAACCACCTCATCATATGATATATACATGGTGGACACACCCAAAGAAGGCAATGGCGACGAGACAGCGGTGACCCCTCCAAGAAGCAACCCAAGCGCCGATGTCAGCGGCGCGCTCTAAGTCTCGCCAAAGCAAAAGCGGTGACACCGGCACAGGAGATAATAGAACTCCGGACAGTGCCGAAGATGACAACAATCCCCTCCAGCAAGATTTAGAGCAGGAGGATGGAGAAGTCAGCCCTCCCAAGAGAGCGGCAGATGGAGAGGCGGAGGATGATAATTACATGCCTCCCTCCGAAGACGAGGCAAGCCTCGACGATGACGAATTCGTCGTGCCTGAGGATCCCGTCGAACAAGAGAGCTTCAAGCGCCGGCTTATAGCCACGGCAAATAGCCTTAAGAAAAAGCAACAACAGCTTCAAGCTAATCAAGATTTGCTAGCTGACAGATGGACTGAAGTCCTTGCGGCCGAGGAATATAAACTCGAACGCCCCTCCAAGAGTTACCCAAAGCACAGGTTGCTACCCCGACTGGAGGAGTAAGCATTAAAACCTACATCTCCAGCGTATGACGCGGCTGATCGGCCACCTCGTGGCCACGACAGAGAGGCATTTTAGCCAAAAGCTCAGCCCGCACGCCAACGTCACTCAAATAAAAATGTCAAGGCATGGGGAAACATGCTAGACCTGTGAGACGTATTGGAGGACAAAGCAAAACACGCAAGATCGATCTACGGATCACGAGGGCGCGCCACCACGCGGGACGATAACTGTCACGCCGGATACAGTAAAAGTAAATCCGGCCGGGCCGAACACAGCGGACAAGGCTCATTTGAGCTGCGTCGCGACATAGCCCAGTACAGAGGCGCCGTACACCCCCTATGCTTCACAGACGAAGTAATGGATCACCATATCCTAGAGGGTTTCAAACCCGTAAATATAGAATCATACGATGGCACAACAGATCCTGCGGTATGGATCGAGGACTTCCTCCTGCACATCCACATGGCCTGCTGTGATGATCTACACGCCATCAAATACCTCCCACTTAAACTCAAAGGACTAGCTCGGCATTGGCTCAACAGCCTGCAAGCAGAATCCATTGGCTGTTGGGAAGATCTGGAAGCCGCATTCCTCGACAACTTCCAGGGCACTTATGTGCGACCACCAGATGCCGATGACTTGAGCCACATAATTCAGCAGCCAGAGGAATCAGCCAGGAAATTCTGTACATGGTTCCTGACAAAGAAAAATCAAATCGCCGACTGTCCGGATGCGGAGGCCCTAGCAGCTTTTAAGCACAACATCCACGACGAGTGCCTCGCCCGGCACCTTGGCCAGGAAAAACCGAAATCTATGGCAGCCCTCACGACACTCATGAACCGCTTTTGCGCAGGAGAAGACAGCTGGCTGGGTCACATCAATAACATATCAAAGAACCACAGTACTTCAGATACCAAGGATAGCAATGGCAGGTCACGTCGCAACAAACATAAGCACCGAGTCAATAGCGACAATACCGAGGATACGACAGTCATTGCCGGATTCAGAGGCTCTAAACCTAGTCAGCGGAAAAAGCCATTCAAAAGAAGCACTCCGGGCCCGTCCAGTTTGGACCGAATACTCGATTGCTCGTGCCAAATCCATGGCACCCCCGACAAGCCAGCCAACCACACCAACAGGGATTGTTGGGTGTTCAAGCAGGCCAGAAAGTTAAATGCCGAAAATAAAGATAAGGGGTCACATAGTGATGACGAGGAGGAGCCCCGACAGCCGAACACCGGAGGACAGAAGAGGTTCCCCCCACAAGTGCGGACGGTGAACATGATATACGCAACCCACATCCCCAAGAGGGAGCGGAAGCGTGCGCTAAGGGACGTATATGCGTTGGAGCCAGTCGCCCCAAAGTTCAACCCATGGTCTTCCTGTCTGATCACCTTTGATCGCAGGGACCATCCCACTAGTATCTGTCATGGCGGATTCTCCGAAATGGTCCTAGACCCAATCATCAACAGATTTCACCTCACTCGAGTCCTTATGGACGGCGGCAGCAGCCTGAACTTGCTTTATCAGGACACAATGCACAAAATGGGTATAGACCCCTCAAGGATCAAACCCATAAAAACGACCTTCAAAGGCGTCATACCAGGTGTAGAGGCCCATTGCACAGGCTCAGTCACACTGGAAGTGGTCTTCGGATCCCCGGATAACTTCCAAAGCGAGGAGTTAATCTTCGATATAGTCCCGTTCCGCAGCGGCTATCATGCACTGCTCGGGCGAACCACATTTGCGAGATTCAACGCGGTACCGCACTATGCATATCTCAAGCTCAAGATGCCAGGACCTCGGGGGGTCATCACAGTCAATGGAAACACAGAGCGCTCTCTCCACACGGAGGAGCACACTGCGGCCCTCGCAGCAGAAGCGCAAAGCAGCCTCTTAAGGCAATCCACCAGTTCGGCGATTAAAGACCCGAACACCTTCAAGCGCGCCCGGAGTAATCGGCAACAAGACCACTTGGCACATTCCGAGCTCGCATAGCAATGCGGCCCCCACCCCAGTCCCAGCCAAATGGCAAAGTCCATGCCATGCGTATATAATTACGCATTGAAAATACCATGGGTACAGGTGGGGAGGGGGCACGACTACGGCGCGCCCCAAGACGCGGCTCAACCGCACTAGGGGCTTCCCGCTTTGTTATTTTTTCTTTCTTTCAGGACTTTAATCTCTGGAAGCCCCGTCCGGCAGTGCGATTGCCGGACACACGATACAACAACCAAGGAGGCAGAAAGCTATGTCGCATCAAGGGATTCCCATGTGGTCTCTGATAACGAGTGAAATACCTGCTTTAAATATCATTCCTCAGCTTGCCCTTGGAGGGGACATGTCAAATAGTCCTACTTTTTGCTTATCGCACTACTTGTATCATTCTGCTTCGACGCACCTTTTTGAATAAACAATGGATAGCACTAGACTAATACCGCATTCTCTATTCTTATTATATATATATATACATATATATATATATGTTCATTCATGACATTCAGCACCCGTACACTCTGGTATGGCCAATACGCCAGGGGCTTAAGCATACCCCATAATACGGCATGAGAAGTCCGAACACTTTCGACAGTGCGGCACCCCGAACTTATAGCATTATATGCATCAGCTCCGAATCATGTCTTGGGTCAATAGTTGGATTTGCCCGGCTCCCATGTTTTGGTACCTTACGTTCCGCTATATCGGCTAAGGTAGCACTGGGAGAACTACTACGATTGTGCCCCGGTTCAGCTGGGCTAAGCACCTCAGTAGAGAAAGCTAAAACTGACTGTCATGGTAAGGCGAGAGATGGTCGCTGTTCGAGAGGTCTCGAGTCCCTAAAGACTTATGCCGCTTAGAGCGAGGAGTCGGCTTTGTCCGGCTTAAGGCGTGTATAGCGCCCCGAATTCGGCCTTCCGAATACTAGGGGCTTCGCCAAAATTTAAAATTGTAGACTTTTATGGCTAAGTGAGAGTGATAAAGCATTATAGTCCGGTTGCCTTGTTCGTTGTGCTGAGCACCTCCCTCGAAGGACCCAACAATGGGAAAAAGAGTGCTCAGGTTTATCCCGTACACCCCAGCACTCGTGGCATGGGGGCAGAAGCCGACGACTGGCCATCTCTCAGATTTGATAAACAGCCACACAGAAGGTAATATTTTAAATTCAAACAAGCGTTGCATAGCGCATATGAACAAGTTTTCATAATACAGGATCACACGAGCAAGTTTATTCAAAAATTACATCCTTCGCACACTCGTCCGCCACAAGACGGGAACCCTTCAGGACACTCTCATAATACATTTTGGGGTGGCGATGCTCCTTGCCCTGCGGCGACCCCTCCTTCACCAGCTTCTCAGCGTCCATCTTGGCCCAGTGCACCTTTGCACGGGCAAAAGCCCGGCGGGCACCTTCGATACAGATGGACCGCTTGATGACTTCCAGCCGTGAGCAGGCATCCACAAGCCGCCTCACCAGGCCGAAGTAGCTGTTGGGAAGGGAGTCGCCAGGCCACACCCGGACTATAAAGCCCTTAATGGCCTGTTCGGCCGCCTTGTGAAGCTCGACCAGTTGCTTCAGCTGGTTGCTCATAGGCATCGGGTGTTCGGCCTGAGTATACTGATACCAGAACAATTTCTCCGTCGAGCTTCCCTCCTCGGCCTGGTAATATTTTGCGGCATCCGACACGCTGCGGGGCAAATCTGCGAACGCTCCTGGAGAGCTCTGGACTCGGGTAAGTAACAAGTAATTTACTTTCACATGCTTGCTTTGCATATTGAATGCCTTACCCGCCGCTATCTTCCTCATCGCCTTAATCTCCTGGAGGGCCTTTTGGGCTTCAGCCTTGGCATTCTTTGTGCTCTCGAGGGCCGCGGCAAGCTTGGACTCTCGCGTCTCCGAGTCAAGCTCCAAAGCCTCGTGCTTCTTCACGAGAGCCTGGAGCTCTTGCTGCATCTCGCCCACCCGTGCCTCTTGCTTTTCCCGCTCGGTGCGCTCCTTGGCCGCTTTGTTTTCGGCCTCAGACATCGCTTGCTTCAGGTTCGCCACTTCGGTCGTGGCCTGTGGCACATTCATGATGATCCTGTCATTTCGCAACGACATTTTCTTTTATATATAGACAAGGTATTGCTTACCTTTGTTCTCCTTGAGCTGCCTCTTGGCAAGGCCAAGCTCTTTCTCGGACCCCTCGAGGTCCTGCTTCAATGCGGTGACCTCCGCAGTCAGTGCGGCAGAGGCCAGCAGCGAAGCCTGCATACGCATACAGACATACTTATATTAGACTCATGCAGATATTATTTGATCCTCTATTCGGCTTTTCTTTGCGAACACCAAATAGAGCATCAGGGGCTACTGTCTATGCGGTAATATTTTTCCTATATTTTAAATACTTACCTCAAAGCCTGTTAGAAGGCTGGTACAGGCTTCAGTCAGTCCGCTCTTGGCGGACTGAACCTTCTTGATCACCGCACTCATAATAGTGTGGTGCTCTTCATCGATGGAAGCGCCGCGAAGCGCTCCTAGCAGGTTGTCCGGTGCCTCTGGATGGACAGAGGTCACCGGCATGGGCGTCTTGCCCCTTTTGGAAGGGGGCCGCCTGCCCGAGTCCGGAACCATGGAGGTTCTGGCGCTGTGTTCGGCTGAGAGCCGAACTTGGAGCCCCCGGGAGCCTTGCTCCCTTTGCTCCTGGAGTCCGGAAGGTCGCCTTGAGGCGCCTCCGGGACTATCTCCCCTCGGCTCGGTGCCCCTTGAGAAAATACCTCGGCATTGTCCGTAGGGCAAGGAGAGGAGGCGGTTGGAAGTGTATCACTATCCATGTCTGTAAGTGCATCTAGTGCCACCCCTAGTTGATTTTGGAGTATTGACGACAAACCTGGTTGAGGGACTAATGTGTTTGTGAGAATTGCAGGATAACACAGATAGAAGTCCCTCATTGATTCGGTTTTCCTACCAGAGATGACCCTAAAAATGTATGAAGACATTGAAGTCAAAAGTGGTATGTGAAGACATTCACATTGAAGACTATGACAAGAGAAGACATCGCGTGAAGATTATGGAGCGTGAAGACTTAGTTGTTTCGTCGTTCTTTTTCTCCTTTGTTGAGTCATAGGAACCACCGTACTGTTAAGTGGGGTCCAAGAGAACCAGTTAGAATGACTGAAGTGATGCTTAACCAAAATCCTATGTCTTCGAGTGAAGACTATGAGAGCAAATCTTATTCAGAGTTGGATAAGTCAGCTTTGCTTGTAGCCAAAGTAAAGTTCCCGTGTGTGTTTGAAATCTAACCGTTGGAACACGTGTCAGTTCCTTAGTGACCCAGGGTCATTTCGGACAAATCAGGTTGGGTTGCCTGGTGGCTATAAATAGCCCACCCCTTATAACCATAAACGGTTGGCTGCTCAGAGTTAGTGTACAACTTTTGTTGTTTGAGAGCAACCCACCTCGAAGCCTTTGAGAGAGAATTCCTTGCGAGGATAAAGCCCTAAACACCCAGAGCTAAAGAGTGTTAGACATCACTTAAGTCTTCATGTCTGTGTGATCTGAAGACTTATCACACTTGAGGACTGTGAATCCTCCAGCCGGTTAGGCGTCGCGTTCTGAGCATCCAAGAGTCATTATGGATCACCGGTGAACGAAGTCTGTGAAGGTTTGGAAGTCTACCTTGAAGACTTACCAGAGTGATTGGGCAAGGACTGGGTATCCTTAGCTCAAGGGGAATAAGGTGAAGACACGGTCTTCTGAGTTGAATCTCAGCCTCCCTAACCAGACGTACAGCACAACAACTGGAACTGGTCCAACAAATCATTGTCTTCAACGAGTCACTGGTTCTATCCTTCCCATCTCTTTATTTATAGTTGGTCCTTGTGAAGTAATTGCATGTTTACATTATCCTTTGTCTTCACTGAGTGACTGCTTGTCCTGATTGGCTTCATACTATCTTCCTACCTGGTCTATACTTCCTAGCTGATATTAGTCGTTGTGCTTTCACTTCATTGAATACTTGACTATGGCTTGCTTAGTGTAGTCTACCTTCCGCTGCATGGTAATAGGTTTATTTCTATCGTTTGTCTTCGAAACTTCCAATTTTTGAAGACTTCCATAAAAATCGCCTATTCACCCCCCCCTCTAGTCGATCACTAGCAGTTTCAATTGGTATCAGAGCCAGGTACTCCCTTGTTCTGTGTGATTCGGTTTAACCACCTGGAGTTTTAGCTATGTCGACTGCAGGGATAATCAAAGTCTCTGCTGCGTGCCCAGTCTTCGATGGAACTGAATATCCCTACTGGAAGAATAAGATGCACATGCATCTTGAAGCCATTGGTGTCGACCTATGGTATGTCGTCAAGAATGACATTCCCAAGGTGGGTGAAGGTGTCACCGCTGCCGATGTCAAGAAGTTCGTTCAACTGGACTCCACTGCCAAGAACATCATCTGTGGTCATCTGACCAAAGGACAGTATGGCCGTGTGAGTGCTCTGGAAAACATCTAAGCTAGTCCGGGACTGGCTCTCCAAGGTCAACGAAGGCGTCTCAACCCAGAGAGATCAAAGAATCAGTGTCCTTCGCAACCTCTTCAACCGCTTAAATAGAAATGACAATGAGAATGTCCAGCTCACGTTTGATCGACTCACTGATATCACAAATGAGCTTCAAGCCCTCGGCGCTACTGAGATCACCAAGCATGAAGTCGTCAAGACACTCCTGAGATCACTTGACAGCTCGTTTGACACCCTAGGCCTGATGATTCAAGAACGTCCTGACTTCAAGACACTTGATCCGTCTGACATACTTGAAAGGCTCAACACACTTGAGTTTCAGCTTTCTGAGAAAACAGACATCTACGGTCCCAACTATGGGCGAACTCGTGCCTTGAAGGCAAAAGCTGTCTCCTCATCTGAAGAAGAATCTGACTACAGTTCTGATGATCCTGAAGACATTGGAAAGGAGCTTGTTATGCTTGTGAAGAAGTTCCAAAAATTCACCAAGAAGAAAGGCTTCAGAAAGTCTTCATGATCAAGCTCAAGGAATGATGAAGCTTCTGCTCATGACTACAAGAAGAGAACATGCCACAAGTGCAAGAAACCTGACCACTACATCTCTAAGTGTCCACAGTGGGACAATGAGAACAACAACAAGAAGAAGAGCAAGGAGTATGATTCTGACGACAAGAAGAAGAAGAAATACTCAAAGTCTTCTTCCAAGTCTTCCTCAAAGTCTGCATCACACAAGAAGAGCTCATCTGGCAAGGCTCGTGCATTCGTTGGGAAGGAAATGGATTCAGAGGAGGAGGCCGCTTCTAAGGAGGCGGAGGTGGAGTCTGAGGAGGAGTCCGATTCTGGCGTTGCAAGTCTGGCTACAGCATACGTTGCCAAGTCCATCTTCAACACTGAAGACAATGGCTTCATCACCGACGACGATGCAAATGACAAGGACTACTCCGCTCCCACCTACTGCTTCATGGCACGTGGTGCCAAGGTAAACACATGCACTACTCACTATCAAACATCCAGTGAAGATGACTCTGATTGTGGTTCCAAACCCAGCTACAAAACACTTGCTAAAATTGCAACTGAACAACAGAAAGCTATGGAACATATTCAAAAACTGTTAGACAAAAGCGATGACCTGTTAGACGCTGAAATGACTCGATCTCGGTCCTTAATTGAAGACATAAAAAATATTCATGTTAAGTATGAGGAACTTGAAAGTCGTCATGAAGCGCTCTCAACAACTCATGAAAAGCTTTCCTATGATTATCTTCAAAGGAAGCAAGATCTTGAGAAATTGAGAGCGGCTCATGAAGATCTTCAAAAGGAAAACGAGTCACTTCGCGCCAAATAGATCAGTTCTGCTCAGGAAGGATTTGAACCACCATGTCTTAAATGCATTGAGCGTGACAATGCTACTTCTGTTGTTGGATGTTCTACTGCTGCTACTATTGCAATATCTTCAACTGTTGATGTGGTAACTAACCCCTCTGCTAAGGATACCACTGCTATTGCTGATGAAAATGCTAGGCTGAAGACATTGCTTGAAACACGGATGTACAAAAGTATCAAAGGGCATCAGACACTATGTGATTTCCTCAAAAGGCAGATCCTGAACTGAAACCCTAGGAAAGAGGGTCTTGGGTTCGAAAGGAAAATGAATGCTGATGGCTCTTACTGGAAACCTGAGCAGTACCCCAAAACCACATGGGTTGCTACAAAGGAACCTTCAGTGGATCCATCCACCCTGTCTGGCTTCACTTGTGCTAATCCCATTGTTATTGATGAATCCTTTGATGCAAACTATAAACTGTTTAAGAATCAGAATGGTGAAGTGTTTGCCAGGTATATTGGTACTAACTGCAGGAATGGGCCACCTATGAAGAAAGTCTGGGTGCCGAAAAGGATGCTGGAAAATCTTCCTATGAATGTCGTCATGACACCACAAGTGAAGAAGACAAACCCCAGACCACAGGCTTCATATGGTCCAAAGGCTTCATACAGACAAAGGACTCACTTGAGTCACACTAATGCAAATGTTTTGCAGGGAAACCATACTCAGGCCTATGAATATGAGCGTGTTTCATCAAACCGCCATGTTCATAAGACCAAGAACTACTCTGCTTATTCTTATGAGTACTATTGTCCACCTGCAAGACTTTTTTCTAGGGCTCCAAAGCCAAAGTTCTCAGATGCTGCACTTAGACTCATTGCTTCGAAGCCACCCTTGAAGATGTGGGTGGCTAAGAAAGCTTAACTCTCTTTTGCAGGGAAAGGTCTCTAGCCGAAAATCAAATTCGTCTAAAGCTATTCCTGGGGACCTTAAACATCTTGTAGGGTGCAAGATCAAATGCCCAAATGGTCTTATTATGTATTTTGTTCCTGAGTCTCTTACTACTTGCCCTATCAGTCCTAACCTCGATCTAAGCTTTCATAATCCACTTGCTCGTCAAATGTTTATGCTTCACAATTCTCTTCGTGAAGCCTATCCCCTTAACTGCACTATAGCGTATGACACCAGCTGCTTCAGAATGGATTATTGATAGTGGGTGTACTAATCACATGACTGGCAAGCGAAGTCTTCTCATGGACTCAACTTTACGTCCATCTGACAAGAGTCACATCACATTTGCTGATACTGGTAAAAGCAAGGTATTGGGTCTAGGTAGAGTTGCAATCTCAAGGGATCAACACATGGATAAAGTGATGCTTGTTGAATCCCTTGGTTTCAACTTAATGTCTGTCTCAATGCTTTGCGATTTAAACATGATTGTGATATTTGGAAAATATCGTTGCCTTGTTCTAATGGAATCTGACAAGTCTCTAGTCTTTGAAGGGTATCGGAAAGATGATTTGTACGTGGTAGATTTCTCAGCAGGACCACAACTTGCCGTATGTATTCTAGCAAAAGCTTCTGAATGTTGGCTCTGGCATCGGAGGCTAGGGCATGCTGGCATGAGGAACTTACACACTCTTGCAAAGAAAAGCATGTCATAGGCATCGAGGGCATCAAGTTCAAGAAGGATCACTTATGCGGTGCCTGTGAAGCAGGAAAGATGATGAGGGCCAAGCATCCCTCGAAGACAATCATGACAACGACTCAACCCTTCGAACTTCTTCACATGGACCTTTTCGATCCCACTCAATACTCAACTCTTACTACTACTGCTTGTCTCTATGGCTTTGTCATTGTTGATGATTATTCAAGATATACTTGGGTGCATACAATCCTCTACAAGACTGAAGTGCATGATGTCTTCAGATGCTTCGCCAATCGAGACATGAACAACTATGGCGTCAAGATCAAGCACATCAGAAGTGACAATGGCACTGAATTCAAGAACACTGGCCTAGACACTTATCTTGATACTTTGGGCATCACTCATGAATTCTCAGCTCCGTACACGCCGCAGCAGAATGGCGCTGTGGAACGCAAGAATAGAACACTTATTGAGATAGCCCGGACAATGCTCGATGAATACAAGACTCCAAGGAAGTTCTGGCCTGAAGCCATTGATACTGCATGCCATATCATCAATTTTGTTTATCTTCACAAGCTTCTGAACAAGACATCCTATGAGCTCCTTACTGGCAAGAAGCCAAATGTCAGTTACTTCAGAGTATTTGGTGCCAGGTGCTGGATCAAGGATCCACATCACACTTCAAAATTTGCGGCGAAAGCACATGAAGGTTTTATGCTTGGATATGGAAAGGATTCGCACTCCTACAGAGTCTTCAACCTCTTTCACTATAAAGTGGTTGAAACTGTGGATGTGCAGTTCGATGAGACTAATGGCTCGCAAAGAGAGCACCTGCCAAATGTGCTAGATGAAGCACCATCCAGTGAAACCATCAAACTCATGGGAACTGGAGAAATCATACCGTCTGAAGCTCAGCCTGAAGAGGAACTCATCATCTCTGCACCTGATCAACCTGAAGACAATGCTCAGCCTGAAGACAATCCTTCTAACAATGACAATGATCAGCAAGAGCAAAATCTTCGTCCTGTTCATCCTCGTGTTGCAAATGAAGTACAGATTGAGAGAATAATTGATAGCATCAATGCACCAGGTCCACTCACTCGTTCAAGGGCAACACAACTAGCAAATTTCTGTGGGCACTTCGCATTCGTCTCAATATCTGAACCCAAGAAAGTCGATGAAGCCTTCATGGAACCTGAATGGATTCAAGCTATGCAAGAAGAGCTTCAATAGTTTGAGTTGAATAATGTATGGGAACTGGTTAAGCGTCCTGATCCTCGTAAGCACAATATAATAGGCACGAAATGGATATATCGCAACAAGCAAGATGAGCATGGTCAAGTTGTTAGAAACAATGCTCGTCTCGTTGCTCAAGGATACACTCAAGTTGAAGGAATTGACTTCGATGAAACATTTGCTCCTGTGGCTAGGCTTGAAGCTATACGCATACTGTTGGCATATGCAAATCAGCATAACATTCTTCTGTATCAAATGGATGTGAAGAGCGCTTTTCTCAATGGCAAGATTGAAGAAGAAGTGTATGTTGCACAACCGCCTGGCTTTGAAGATCCAAAACATCCTGTCATGGTCTACAAACTCAACAAGGCACTGTATGTCCTTAAACAAGCCCCTCGAGCTTGGTATGACACACTCAAAGACTTCCTGAAGAGCAAAGGCTTCAAACCTGGTTCCCTGGATCCCACTCTCTTCACGAAGACATATGATGATGAACTGTTTGTGTGCCAAATATATGTGGATGACATTGTCTTTGGCTACACTAACCAGAAATACAGTGAAGAGTTTGGATACATGATGCAAGAGCAATATCAGATGTCCATGATGGGTGAACTGAAGTTCTTCCTTGGCCTTCAAATACGTCAGCAACGCAACGACATCTTCATATCTCAAGAGAAATACCTCAAAGTTTGCCTAAAGAAATTTGGAATGCAAGACTGCAAAGGGTACACGACGCCAATGCCAGCCAAACACCATCTGGGTCCCGACGACAATGGTAAAGAGTTCGATCAAAAGGTATACCGCTCCATGATTGGTTCTTTGCTTTATTTATGTGCATCTAGGCCAGATATCATGCTTAGTGTTTGCATGTGTGCCCGGTTCCAAGCGGCACCAACGGAATTGCATCACTTAGCTGTGAAGTGAATTCTTAGATATTTGGCTCACACCCCAACACTAGGATTATGGTATCCAAAGGGCTCAGAGTTTGATCTAGTTGGATTCTCGGATGCTGATTATGCTGGTGACAAGGTGGATCGCAAGTCTACATCAGGCACATGCCATTTTCTGGGACGATCACTTGTATGTTGGTCTTCAAAGAAGCAGAACTGTGTATCTCTCTCCACTGCTAAATCTGAATACATTGCTGCTGGATCTTGCTGCGCTCAGCTTCTATGGATGAAGCAAACACTCAAAGACTATGGCATTCATCTGAAGCAAGTGCCACCCTACTGCGACAACGAGAGCGCCATCAAGATCGCCAACAACCTAGTTCATCACTCGAAGACAAAGCACATTGAAATTCGTCATCACTTTCTCAGAGATCATGTTATGAAGGAAGATATTGATATCATACACATCAACACTGAAGAGAAATTGGCAGATATCTTCACAAAGCCCTTGGATGAGAAGAGGTTTTGCAAGTTACGGTGTGAGCTAAATATCTTGGAATCCTCAAATGTCCTGTGATCAGGCACACTTCCTAACACTTGTGCATGTTGATGACTTAGATGTGCAACACACGAAGTAACGTATGTCTTCAATCAATGAAGACTTGCATTCTGAGTGTGAATACATTAACATGGAATTTGACTTCAGAGTGCCACGAAAGTTGTGCGCCGTGTCTGGGTCTAATACTTACTATACGGTGGGTAATGCCACCACAAAATTCTTCCCTAAGAAGTGTTTCTCACAAGGCGTTACATTTGCAAAGTCTTCGCTTTCTGTTTGTCTTCAATGTTAACAAGTCCTCATGTTTATCTTCAACATACTGATTTGGTTTCTGTCCTCTACAGCATTCACTTATAGCTATGGCTTCTTGCTGAATCTTTTGAACTAAGTGAATGTGATCGGACCCTAACCCCTCTATGCTTCTTTCCTAAGTCTATCTATCCAAATCATATGCATTCTATTGACACTGTCAAAATGTCTTGTCTGCATCCTTCTTAGCAGAAGACACAGAGACAAACATTAATCCGCTTTCAATGCTAAATCCATTCACCTGAAACCCGGAGAAGTGGGAATGACCACCCGACAATCCAGGCGTGCGTGGGAACGTGGAACAACCTCCGATGTGTGCATGATAGCCACGTGTCCTTCAGATGTGAACCGCCAGGGGCACCTGTGTAATAACATTGTGCCGTCCCTGTCCCTATATATACACTCCTCACCCCAGTCATTATCCTTTCTTCCACTCTCGCACAAACCCTAGCGCCACCGCTAGCCCTCGACGACGCCGACGACGAAGTGCTTCACTGCCGCGACCTCACCGACGCCGTCTTCACACCGACCGCGGACATCGTCTTCTCTGCCGTCGTCGTAGGTGTCCTCCGTCGCCAAGTTAGGGCATGGAAGATCGAACTGCTTAGCCTCCTCTCCCACTCCGTCTAGCAGTTCCTCGTGTGGTAAATAAAACCTCCTTTTTACATTCCCTTTGATCCGATAGATTCATCCTTTTCTACTACAAGCAGTTTCTATTCACACAAGTTGGATCTATTTCACACTGCATCTCATAATATGCCTAGTATGTTCACTTATGCTTCACAAAGTAGTTAGATTCCTCACTTGTACTTATCCGTGGATTCGTACAAATCTGGAACCAACTCTCTATCTATGAGTGAATGTCTTCGCACTATGAGGTCAATGTCTTCTAAACTGATTTATCTTCAAAATCTTCTGAGAATGCATATGACCTCTTCCCCTTCCCTCGCACCTTAATGCTGTCACAGGTACATGTCCGTGGGAGAATCCCTTGGTTCTCATAGTCTGCATTCATTTGCAGAATTCTTACAGCATCATATAAATTCCCCTGAAGCAAGTTCTTGTCTGACCAGTAGACGGAAGACTTTGAAAGTTTTGAAGCCTTTCAGTTTAAACTTCATGGCACCAGATAAATCTGCAAGGAAGGTTGGCAGATAGTGTCTTGGCAACACCTCAAGAGATTTGCGTGCTGACCTCTATGAGATGTACAAGACAGATCCAGAGGAGGACTACAATCAGCGGAAAACTCGAATCCAATGGATTCGAAGATATTGGGCAGAACAGTGGTTCAAGTACAGGTTCGTGACCCAGGAGTATGCTGAGAAGAATGCCATCAAGCGACTGTGGGGAGACATCCTATACAAAAATCTTCAACCCAGGTCCAGAGCTGAAGCCATTGAACAAGGCTTCTATCCTTGTATGGTCCGTGGACCACAGCCTGGAGATGCAGACCCATCATCATTGATATGGTGTCATGATGACAATCTGTTCAAACGCAACCTTCAGTTTGCCAGGAACTCGGCCAAAGAAAACAAGAAGTCGCGGGGCTTAGACTTCAACCCAGGTCCCTCTGCTCCTCGTGCCGATGGCTCACGCGAAGCTGAACCCAATCTTGTTGGGCCCTTCTACAACCTGGAAGGTCTCATCACTCATATTATGGTTCAAGGGGCAGTCGTGGATCAACCTACAGACGATGCTGAATCTGATGAAGCGCCTGTGCCACCAAAGCCAAAGAAGCAGAAGAAGCCTAAAGCTTCAAAGCCTGCCCCTGCACCAAAGGTCTCACGGGCAAAGCCTCTGGCCACTGCACCTCCTGAACACAATGTGTAGTCTGAAGATCTGTCACGCATCTCCAGGCCCTCCAAAGTGAAGATGCCCATGCAACCCACCAGCCAAGCACTGACCCCTGTTGCTGTTCTGCGAAATGAGAATGACGTCATTGATCTGTCCAGCGACGACGATCTTGGCGATGACGCTCTTGAGCAGTTGATCAAGAGCAAGCAAGAGGCAGAAATCTTCAATGACCTTCCTCTCTTTGATGTTGAAATCATCAACACATTCATTGATGAGTGGTTTGACAGGTCCAATGTTTGCTTTGATGATCTTCAGCTTCCTGTTGGCCTCAGCGTCACCTTCCGTGGAGCCATTGCTGCTGAGCTGGCTCTAGCTCAGAAGATTGTTGAGCTAAAACATAAGATAGGTTATGAAAAGGCTCAGTTCAAGAAGCATATGGCCAAGCTCAATGTTGAAGACATTCAGAACTTCCAGACTATGATGCATGAGCTTAAGGAAGCCTTCCGAACCAAACGCGAAGAAGTTAAAGGTTCTCGTGAGCACATGAAGGATCTTGCTGCTAAATGTGTCCAAGGATACAATGAAGCTGAAAAGCGCAAGGCCTTGGGGCGACCAGGCATCGACCCCAGAATGGCGGCCAAGAAGAAGAAGAAGACAGCTGTGACGGAACCCGAAGCACCAAGGCAGGAAGTACATCCAATTGTCTTCCCAGCCAGTATGACAGGCTCAAAGCCTAAGGTCCCCACAGTGGCTTTAGAACTAAAGAAAACAAGGGCAACTTAACCTGAAGCCAGAAAGCGCAAAACCAAGGGCACCACTGATGATACTCCTCCAACTAAGAAACGCAAACCAAGAAGAGAGATCGGGATGCTCCCACAGAGCCCCTTGAGGTCGAGCCAATCTCAGTGGCTCGTCCTACGTCTGAAAATCAAGAACGCCAAGTGGTAGTTCATGAGCCTGCTTCCCCAGAGGCTCCTGAAGCTGAAGACAATCCAGCTGTTGACCCCACCGCAGCTGAAGACATTGGTCCTCACGGCAATGTTGAAGATGATGAAGTCCTTCCTCGGATCGAGCACCAATTGGTATCATCGCCTGTGCTCACGCACAGCGAGCTCATCAGCATTGGTCGTCCTCTGACGCCAACTGCTCAGGATGCCTCGTGGGCTGATCACCCACAACGACAAGACACCCCAAATTCTCCCCAACCGCAAGCTACCTCACCAGTAAAAGATGACGATGACTTTGAGGCCCAGCACACTCCATCTCTGCAAGCGTCGCCGGCATTACGCAGGCTTCGCAAAGGACCAAGGCCCCAAGTCACTCCCACTATGCACGTATCTAAGTCTGAAGCCAAAATGGCTGAAGATATTCCGGCTGCATCAGCCGATGAAGAAGAAGAACCAAGAGTTGAAGCAAACAGAGTTGCTACACCCCCGTCCCACCAAGATGTTGTTCTCGAGGAGAACGTGTCTGGCCCTCCAGCTTCTGAAGTGGAGGTTAACAATCTTGAGGCAGCCACCAACATCACCGCTGAAGCCAATGACGTTGTCATGGCTGAATCTAATCCAGCGCCCGAAGCCACCGCTGAAGCACCTGAAGTGCAAGCACCTGAAGTCAATGTGGCCCCTGAAGCCCGTGACGACAATGCCAATGCTCCTATTCCCCCTCCAAGACCTCATACAATTGAGCTGGCGTTTGATCGTGGTCAGCTTGTTATGGTCCGCTGGCCCATTCTGGTTCCTCCACCTGCTGCGGGTCCATAATTTGAGTATCATGTCGAGCACAGACCTCAAGTCCAAACGCCCAAGCCAATACTTCCACGATTCCCAGGCACTGCAACTTCACCTGGGGCCTTCAATGTGAATGGCTTCGTGGCACATAACACCTTCTTCAACAGCGCCAAGAACCCTTATACCAGACCTCGCATTTCATCAGATCGGTTCTGGAGCTATCAGCAGCGCAGCTACTATTCCTGCGTCCTATACAATCAAGGGCACATATTTCCACATATGCGCCTCGACTCTGAAGCTATAGCTGGCCTGCCCTGTCTTGAAGAAGCGTTGGATTGCTTCAGAGATGCTGGACTGCTGCAGTTTGTCACCGATAAGGAACACTGGAATGAAGAGCTTCTGCTACAGTTCTATGCAACTCTTCACATTCGAGGTTACAACAGGGATACGAAGACTTGGGTCCTTGAGTGGATGACAGGCAATGTCCATCATGAAGCCAAAGCTCTTGATATCATTGATCTCACATGCCTGCCCACTCCTGCTGAATACTATGAACCAGGTTGTCAACAACACCAGAATGCCTTAGAAAGCATTTTTCAGAAGCCAGAACCCAACATGAGTCAAATGCTGAGCATGATGAAGCCTCTGCCTCATGACGCAGAATACCCATCTGAGTTCTTTGTTGAAGACCTAGAGTACCTGCCTCGAACCATTTACCATATCATCAGGAACACTCTATGGCCTGTCAAAGGACACTCATCTGCAGCGAAGCTTGAAGGAGCAATGAAGACTTTGGTTTTCTATATCTTCAATGGCATCAGCTTCAATGCTCAAGACTTCTTCATCAGGCAGTTGGCTGCATCTGGCTCCGACATTTTTGGGCTGAAATTCTATGCTCCATGGGTCATGCATCTTATCAAGCGTCACTCTACCTTCAACTATCAGCCGTCTGCGCGCAATCATCTTATATTCTTGCCAGAGGATGATCTGTCAGTTGAAGCTATTTACCCAGAGCCAGCTAAGGATCCCATTTATCTTCACAATGTTGATCACCAAAGCTTCACCCAGCCTATTGAAGGAGTTCCAGCAGTTTCTCGTGTTTATCCTCTTGCTGGCAACACACGTGCCCCTCGCGCTCAAACTGACGCCACTGGTAGCACCATTGCACAAAGGCCTCAAAGGCGATCTCGTGTCCTAAATGACCGAGAGCTTCTCGTCGCGCTACACCAGAAACAGGACAAACATCACGACTGGCTTAAGCGTCAGATGCAAAGCCTCTTGGTGGATGTCAATCGCATTCGCAATCTTGCCACCAAGAATGCCTTTGTTACTCATGAAACCTGTCGGAGGTCTTGGAAGAGTTTGACATTGCTTAGTGCTGAAGCTGATCTGTAAGACGATGGCTTCACCGAAAGATTCAAGTTTGACTCAACTCCTCCAAGGAATGCTCACTTGCGTCGGACTCCCTCACTTGAAGACTCTGACTACTCGTCCTCAGCTGCGATAGTGAATGCCAGAGTCATCAATGACCAAGATGATGCAACTTCACCTCCTCCAACTTCAGCGCGTGTCGACACTGCACCAAGTTCTTCTACACCACCCGACCTCAACGACGACCCTGCTGCCTCGCCTGCACCTCATGGGAACGAGTAGGCGCTCTATGTCTTCAAACCTTTTTTGTCCTAACTGACAAAAGGGGGAGAAGCATATGAGTTGATAGACTTCAAGCGGGTCCATATGGGTGGTTGCTTTACTTTTTTCTACTTTTGCCAAGTGTTTACAACTCTTGCTTTTCGATACATTTGGTTCTTTGAGTTGTAACACTTAAACTCGATGGTCGTCTGCTACTTATTTCCTATTCTGTGATGCGATGATAAATTCCGCACTTAGGTCATTTTGCAGACGTCCATTTTCCATTATGCATGTCATTATCTTCGTTACATCATATCATGCATGATCAATTGTCATCATGATGAATTGCAACCTGCCATGTGCATTTGCATTCCAAGAGCAAAGTACTTATATGCACATCTTCAGGGGGAGCCTTTGCAACTTATGAAGACAATATCCTATCCTTTACAATTTCACATAATTTATTCCCCGTTGAAAACTTCAACCAGTTTGTCATCAATCACCAAAAAGGGGGAGATTGTAAGTGCATCTAGTGCCACCCCTAGTTGTTTTTGGAGTATTGACGACAAACCTGGTTGAGGGACTAATGTGTTTGTGAGAATTGCAGGATAACACAGGTAGAAGTCCCTCATTGATTCGGTTTTCCTACCAGAGATGACCCCTAAAAATGTATGAAGACATTGAAGTCAAAAGTGGTATGTGAAGACATTCACATTGAAGCCTATGACAAGAGAAGACATCGCGTGAAGACTATGGAGCACGAAGACTTAGTTGTTTCGTCGTTCTTTTTCTCCTTTGTTGAGTCATAGGAACCACCGTATTGTTAAGCGGGGTCCAAGAGAACTAGTCAGAATGACTGAAGTGATGCTTAACCAAAATCCTATGTCTTCGAGTGAAGACTATGAGACCAAATCTTATTCAGAGTTGGATAAGTCAGCTTTGCTTGTAGCCCAAGTAAAGTTGTCGTGTGTGTTTGAAATCTGACTGTTGGAACACGTGTCAGTTCCTTAGTGACCCAGGGTCATTTGGGACAAATCAGGTCGGGTTGCCTAGTGGCTATAAACAGCCCACCCCCTACAACCATAAACGGTTGGCTGCTCAGAGTTAGTGTACGGCTTTTGTCGTTTGAGAGCAACCCACCTCGAAGCCTTTGAGAGAGAATTCCTTGCGAGGATAAAGCCCTAAACACCCAGAGCCAAAGAGTGTTAGGCATCACTTAAGTCTTCCTGTCTGTGTGATCTGAAGACTTATTACACTTGAGGACTGTGAATCCTCCAGCCGGTTAGGCGTCGTGTTCTGAGCATCCAAGAGTCATTGTGGATCGCCGGTGAACAAAGTCTGTGAAGGTTTGGAAGTCTACCTTGAAGACTCACCAGAGTGATTGGGCGAGGACTGGGTGTCCTTAGCTCAAGGGGAATAAGGTGAAGACACGGTCTTCTGAGTTGAATCTCAGCCTCCCTAACCAGACGTACAGTTGTCACAGCAACTGGAACTGGTCCAACAAATCATTGCCTTCAACAAGTCACTGGTTCTATCCTTCCCATCTATTTATTTACAGTTGGTCCTTGTGAAGTAATTGCCTATTTGCATTATCCTTTGTCTTCACTGAGTGATGTCCTGATTGGCTACATACTATCTTCCTACCTGGTCTATACTGCCTAGCTGCTATTAGTCGTTGTGCTTTCACTTTATTGAATACTTGACTATGGCTTGCTTAGTGTCGTCTACCTTCCGCTGCATGGTAATAGGTTTATTTCTATCGTTTGGCTTCGAAACTTCCAATTTTTGAAGACTTTCATAAAAATCGCCTATTCACCCCCCCTCTAGTCGATCACTAGCACTTTCAATGTCCGACGAGTCCAAGGAACCGCATGACGAGGATACGTCGATATGGGCTTGGGGCGGACTGCATAATTATATTCGGCGTTAGGAGAAGCAGTGCAACAAAGGTATACTATGAGTTACTCTGGTATCCGAATACTTACGACTTCGCCAGGGGCTTGGCCCTGAGCAGCCACTCATCTTCGCCGTCGACGGCGGTGCTGGAGCAGTCCGGAAGGAGAGTCCTTCCCTTCTTGGACCCTTCCGCCTCCCCGGTTGGGGAGGCCTTCCTTTTCTTGTCTCCCCTGGCTGGAGGGGGAGAATCTTCATCTTCCTTCTCCTCGTTTTCATGGGAGGAGTGCGTCTCGGTGTTATCGGACGATGAGTCTGATACCACCTGGCGCCGGGAACTCTTTTGGGTTCCCTTGGCCTTCTTCTTGGTCTTCTCCGGCACCTCATAAGGAGCCGGAGTCCGCATCTCCATCAGGAGAGCGTCCGCAGGGTCTTCGGGCAGTGGGGCCGGACAGTTAATCTGCTCCGATGCCTCCACCCATTCCTGTCGAAGGCATGGGAGTTCAGACCCCGCACATGGCTAAGCTATGGGAAATAAATACCTTGCCAGATGTACAGAACTTACCGGATTCGCAGGGCGCTTCGCGCTTAGCCCGCGGTCCTTGGTAAGAGAAGGAGGGACCTCGGTGCCCTTGAACAGCACCTTCCAGACGTCCTTATGCATCGTGTCGAAGAGCTTTCTTAGAGTCTGGTGCTGGGCCAGGTCGAAATCCCATAAGTTGAAAGCGCGTTGTTGACACGGGAGGATCCGGCGGAAGAGCGTAACCTGGACTATGTTGACAAGCTTAAGTTTTTTGCTTGTCATGTTCCGGATACACTTCTGGAGTCCGTCCAGCTCCACCGATGAACCCCAGGACAGGCCCTTCTCCTTCCAGGAAGTGAGCCGCGTGGGGATTCCGGATCGAAACTCGGGGGCCGCCACCCAGTTGGTGTCGCGCGGCTCGGTGATGTAGAACCATCCCGATTGCCACCCCTTTATGCTGGTTATGTGAAAAATATTATGTACTACTTTAATAATCCTGAGAAAACCCCATTCAATTATGTAATGGGAGTAACGTTGGATCAACGTGAATACTTTAGGGATTACCCTTGAGACAAAAAGGGAAACTATTATGGAATCAAATTCATATATTGAAGTGGTATGCTCGGCAAGTATGCTTGAGTTATGATTATACTTGTTGCTCT
Source organism: Triticum urartu (assembly GCF_056163025.1). NCBI lineage: Eukaryota > Viridiplantae > Streptophyta > Magnoliopsida > Poales > Poaceae > Triticum > Triticum urartu. Next base: position 152,978,786 of record NC_141879.1, read on the forward strand.
AGGATGAAGGCTCCACACCTTCCCTTTTTATGCAAATTTAATGATAATAAAACCTTAGCTTCTTATGCTAATGGTATATATGATTACTATGATGTGGAACAAATAGAAGAATTTGTTGCTTTATGGGTGCTTATGAAATTGAATCTATGTTTAAAGAGTTTGAAGATTTTGATGATGCTATTTATAGACCTAAAAATTTAGCTATCCTGAAATATTGTTATGAGAATTATGAATACAATTACAAAATTAATGCGCTTATTGAGAAAGTCTCCGCTGTCCAAGAAGAGACTAATATTTTGCAGGAATCTATGGAAGAAGAAGTTGATGAAACTGTGAGCTCATTGGATGAAAAAGATGAGGAAGAGAGCGAAGAACAAAAGGAGGAAGAGCGGATTAGCTACCCGTGCCCACCTTCTAATGAGAGTAACTCTTCAACTCATACATTGTTTAATTCCCCTTCGTGCTTACCGGAGGATGATTGCTATGATGATTGTTATGATCCCGTTGATTCTTTTGAAATATCCCTTTTTGATGATGCTTGCTATGCTTGTGGCCAAGATGCCAATATGAATTATGCTTATGAAGATGAACTTGCTATAGTTCCTTATGTTAAAAATGAAATTGTTGCTATTGCACCCACGCATGATAGTCCTATTATCTTTTTGAATTCTCCCAACTACACTATACTGGAGAAGTTTGCACTTATTAAGGATTATATTGATGGGTTGCCTTTTACTACTGCACATGATGATTTTTATGAATATAATATGCACGTGCTTTCTGCTCCTACTTGCAATTGTTATGAGAGAGGAACTATATCTCCACCTCTCTATGTTTCCAATATGATAGAATTGCAAGAAACTGTTTATACTATGCATTGGCCTTGACTTTGTGTTGGGGATATTACTACTGGGCATAAACCGGCCTACCTGGGCCGGATTAACTTCATCAGTAGATCAAAGGTGTTAAAGCCTAAAGAGGCATATAAAGGCCCAGGGCCCGTAGTCGGTTTACAACCTGTAGCCGTACATCGACGTTTGTGCATATACTTGTACTGTAAGTTAGGAACAAGGAGGGACCAACCCAGATACGAGTATGAACCGGTGTTGGGACTCTCTGAACCGGCGGGCGTCACCTGTGTATATAAGGGGGCGACCTGCCAGCGGTTCGGGGAGGACAGACAACAACTCGAGACATAGGCGAAGCTTGTTTGCTCCCTAGTCATCGAAACCCCATCAATTCCATCACAACTAGACGTAGTCTTTTACCTTCCTTGAAGGGGCCGAACTAGTATAAACTCTCTTGCATCCTTGTGTCCTGTTTAACCCCTTCAAGCTAACCCGTCGCGATGGCTCCGCGACTAAGTCCTTTCTCTAGGACATCTGCCGTGACAAAACCATGACAGTTGGCGCCCACCGTGGGGCTATCACACGATGGTTTCCGGTTCTTGGAGGGCCGCTTTGAAGGACTCGAGGGCTATGCTGTAGGCCGGATGACTAAGAGTCGTCGCGGCAGGCTCTACATCGACGACGCAGGCTGGGGTCCCGAGGCCGGCTTAGTTGAGTACGGGTACCGGGTCCCCTTTGGTAGCATTCACGTTTTCATTGGTAAGATCGGTGAACCGGGCCCTGAGCCGGACATCTGCACCGACCTCGTCGAGACGGCTCAGCGTGCGCAATCCGCCTGGGTTAAACCGGCCATGAAGTGTGCCTTCGTGGGAGTCATCCATGGAGGAAGTCATGAGGACAGATCGGGATTTCGTGGGGCGACTGTCATTTGTTCTGGTGATGAATCTTCGACCGGAGAAACCGAATCTCTTTATCAGCTACAAGATGGCCGGATTGGGAGCTGTTCCGATGGCGACAGTATTCCGGACCCCTCTGATCTGCCCAACCGGGTTGGAATATTCATGGCCGGAACACAAGCAGCGCTTCATTCTTCGACAGCTGCGGCAACGATTTCTGGTTCAGCAGCAGCGACGGCCGCCGGGGCAGGAGGCCCTGTGCGCCCGCCAGCTCAGGTTCTATCAGAGCTATTTGATGTGTTGGCTGTGCTCATGGCAGAAGTTAATCCGCCAGATCAGGACGTTCACAATACGGAGATTGCAAGGATAAAGGAACAAATCACCCAGGCCAAAGCGGATCTGGCGGCTGAGGACACCAGGATGGCCGCAGAGCGGGCTGCTTTAGACGCACAGGCCTACAGGCTTATGTTAGACCAGAGCGCATCACATGAAGTCATGAGGAGGAAGTACCGATCCCGCTTACCTCCGGTTTTCGAGGCTAGAGACCTTTTCAACACTCCAGGGCCAAGAGCCGGCAATCCGCTGGAGGGGAACCGGGCAGAAGCCCCTGGGACCGGTGCACCGGTTCAGCCTTGTCAGATCGACCCGCCTCGTCGAAACACCATTGTACCTCAGGCTGCTTTAACACCCCCGGGTCACTACTCCAACCCAATGGACAATCTTGTTGCCGCTGCTGCACGGCTGGAGGCCATTCCAATTGAAGGTGACTCGCCGTAGGCAGTAGAGACACGGCGGGTCAAGGAACTTCTGAGGACCGCTTTGGCCCAACAGGAAGCATACTCGTACAGCCGCGACCGGATCCACTCGACCCCTCGTCCAAGCCGGAGCTATAACAAACATATGGATGAACCGGCAGTGTCGAGTAATGAACGACGTGGGGCACCCCGGGACAACAACCCAGCGGGTGGTGCTGATGACACTCAGGGAGTGGTGGACCGGGCCCACGCGTGCAGGGAGGCCGAGTTAACCGCACAGCATCAGGCTCGGCAGCTCACGCCGGTTCATCCAACCACCTTGACTGAACCTGGTGTTACTTCCAGTTCTTTGGGGGTGCCTTGCCTTATCCCCACTTTACGTAACGTGCGCCTGCCCAAGGATTTCAAAGGCCCGCGCAAGGTACCAAATTACACGGCAGATCAACCTCCAGAGACATGGGTGGAGAGCTATGAGATGGCCATGGAGATGCTCGATGTGGATGATGCGGCGTGTGCAAAATACTTCACCATGATGCTCGAAGGAACGGCCCGTACTTGGTTAAAAAGCTTACCGGCTAATTCTATCAGTTCATGGGCCCAATTACGGGCCCGGTTTATCAGCAATTTCAAAGATACCTATAAACAGCCTATGTCAATAGTGGACTTAGCTGCATGCGTCCAGAAGGAAGGAGAATCAACGACTCATTGGGTGCGCCGGGTTTCACAAGTGTTGCACTCCTCAGACCGCATCAACGCTGACACCGCAATATTAACCCTAGAGGGCAACTGCCGGTTTGGACCCCTGAAGCTGAAGTTGGGACGGATGAAGCGTCATTGCACCGACATGGGGACTCTCATGGCCGCTTTGGTGAAATATGCTGATTTTGATAGTACCAAGGATCCGAAATCTGATGATGACAAGACAGGGAAGGGAAAGAAGAACAGCAGCTCCAAAGGTCAGCAACATCATTGGGTAGGAAATGGCGGAGGAGGCAAGCGTAAAGCGGACGGTAACATGGACTTTGTGGCTAATACCAACGCACAGAACAATGGCCAGCGACGCAAGGGTAGGCCAAGAAATCATAGTGGGGCACCCAACCCTAACCCAAACCGCCTAAACTATCTGCTAAGCCAGCCCTGTCCAAAACATGGGACGAAGGAGGAACCAGCAAACCACCTTTGGAAGGATTGCTTTATTATGTAGGAGTTCAAGAATTCTAATAATTTCCGGTATGATCGTGAATCTGGCGATGGCTCAGGGTCCGGGCCAGGCTACGGTGGAGGAAGTTCCGGTTCAGGGTTTAATGGTAATCCGGGCAGAAATAATGGTCAAAATAATCGGAACAACCAGGGTGGTTACAACTAACAGCAGCAGCAGTCGGGTTACCAGAGCAACCCAAAGCAGTTGAGTGGTGGACAGTACCATGTCTTTACCACTAGCTTGGACAAGCGAAACCGGAAGGTTCAGAGGCGGGCAGTCAACTCTGTTGAACCGGCCATACCCCGTTATCTACGTTGGTCTGAACAGCCGATCATATGGAGCAGAGAAGATCACCCACCCCAAGTCGATAATCCGGGTCAGTTGGCTCTGGTGGTGGCGCCTCAGGTGGGAGGTTATAAGTTTACCAAGGTGCTCATGGATGGAGGGAGCAATATTAACATCCTGTACTATGAGACCTTCCGACGTATGGGGCTAACAGATAAGAATCTCAAACCGTCTGATACAGTATTCCACGGTGTAGTGCCTGGCAGATCAGCATATCCCGTTGGTAAGATAGCTCTGGAAGTGGCCTTTGGGGATGATCATGATTCCAGGTCGGAGACATTGACGTTTGAGGTGGTGAAAATCCAAAGTCCATATCATGCCCTGTTTGGGCGACCGGCATATGCCAAGTTTATGGCTCGGCCCTGTTATGTATATTTGCAGCTCAAGATGCCGGGTCATAAGGGGACAATAACGGTTCATGGAAGCCGCAAAATCGCTTTGGAATGCGAGGAAGGAGATGCGGCTTATGCAGAGTCGGTTTGTGCCACCGAGGAGTTGAAGTACTATAAAGACAATGTTGATCCGGCGGACATGACTCCGTTGAAGAAGCCAACTACGGAGCATGATCCGGCCCTGAAGTTCAAATCGGCAGCAGAGACTAAGCTTGTTGATTTTGTACCTGGCGATTCGTCCAAGCAGTTCAGCATCAGTGCCAACTTGGATCCGAAATAGGAAGGCGCGCTCATCGAGTTCATCCGTGAGAATCGGGACATTTTCGCATGGAAACCTTCTGACATGCCAGGTGTACCGAGGCAACTCACTGAGCACACACTTAATGTGGATCCTAAATACAAACCGGTGAAACAGTTCCTCCACCGGTTTAACGAAGAAAGGCGCAAGGCGATTGGAGAAGAGGTAGCCAGGCTCTTAGCAGCTGGCTTTATTATTGAAGTTTTTCACCCTGAGTGGCTTGCCAATCCGGTGCTGGTCCTCAAGAAAAACGGCACCTGGCGCATGTGTGTGGATTACACAGATCTTAATAAGGCTTGTCCAACAGATCCTTTTGCCCTCCCCCGTATTGATCAAATTATTGATGCTACGGCGGGTTGTGAGCGTCTAAGTTTTTTGGATGCGTATTCTGGCTATCATCAGATCAAAATGGCAGTTAAGGACCAGGAGAAGACAACATTTATAACTCCCTTTGGAGCCTTCTTCTATGTGTCTATGCCCTTCGGGCTCAAGAGTGCCTAGGCAACTTACCAACGATGTGTACAAAATTGTCTTCACAAGCAGATTGGCCGTAATGTACATGCTTACGTGGATGATATCGTGGTTAAATCCAGGGAGAAGGAGACTCTGATTGATGATTTGAAAGAAACCTTTGATAATCTGAGAACATACAAGATGATGCTTAATCCGTACAAGTGTGTTTTTGGTGTATCGGCAGGCAAGCTATTGGGTTTTCTAGTGTCCAATAGGGGAATTGAGGCTAATCCGGAGAAGATCACAGCTATCACCTCCCTGGCTAAATCGAAGTGTATCAACGATGTTCAACGCCTGGCAGGCAGGATTGCTGCGCTAAGCCGGTTTATCAGTCGCCTAGGTGAGAAGGCAATCCCTTTGTATCAGATGTTGAAAAAGACGGATCCGTTTGTCTGGAGTTCTGCTGCTGATGAAGCGTTTGAGGACTTAAAGCGACAATTGGCCAGTCCGCCTGTGCTCGCCGCTCCCGTTGACAAGGAGCCGTTACTGCTATATGTTGCTGCTAATGTTCGGGCAGTCAGTGCAGCTATTGTGGTAGAGCGAAAGGAGGCAGGTAAGGAGCATCTGGTTCAACGTCCGGTTTATTATATCAGCGAGGTGCTCATTGAGTCCAAGCAAAGGTATCCGCATTGGCAGAAGCTGGTGTATGGAGTCTTTATGGCAAGCCGGAAGCTTAAACAATATTTCCAAGGGCACTCAATTACGATGGTCAGTTCTGCACCTTTGGGAGATATCATCCAGAACCGGGAAGCAACTGGCCGGATTGCAAAGTGGGCCATAGAGCTGGGGCCGTACGGTTTGAAGTATGTGCCTCGGACAATGGTTAAGTCTCAAGCACTTGTTTATTTCATCAATGATTGGACGGAAATGCAAGCACCTGAAGAAAAGCCGGATCATACGTATTGGACCATCCATTTTGACGGATCCAGGCAGTTGGAAGGCTCGGGGGCTGGAGTCGTATTAACTTCCCCACGAGGTGATAAGTTTTGTTATGTTCTCTGTTTAATGTTCCCTTGTACTAACAATGCAGCTGAGTATGAAGCCTTGCTCCATGGTCTCCGGATGGCTAAGGAGATGAATCTAAGTTGAGTTAAGTGCTTCGGTGACTCGGACCTTGTGGCCCAGCAAGTGTCTGGCACTTGGGACTCCAAGGACCCACTCATGGCAGCATATCGTCGTGAGGTGGATACTGTCGCAGGTTATTTCAAAGGCTATCAGGTGGATCACGTGGACCGGCGAAAAAATGAAGCGGCAGACGCTTTAAGCCGGCTGGGCTCTCAGCGCAAACCGGTCCCACCCAATGTTTTTCTGGATGTGCTGCACAACCCGTCAGTCAAGATCCCTGGTGAAGAGGATTTGGCTATTCCTGATCCGGAGGCTCGATTGGTGGCGGCTCTTCATGTTATTCCGGATTGGACGCTTCCTTACCTGGCGTACAAGAACCGGGGTGAGTTGCCAGAGGATGAAATTCTAGCAAGGCAGATAATCCGGCGATCCAAGTCCATGGCTATCATCACGGCGAGTTGCATCATTGCAGTATATCAGGGGCTTTCCAACGCTGTGTGTCTCCTGAAGAAGGCCATGAAATCTTGCGTGAGATCCACGAAGGAGATTGTGGTCACCATGCCGGTTCAAAGTCTCTGGTGGCTAAAGCGTTTCGCCATGGTTTTTATTGGTTAACTGCTCATGCTGATGCGGAGGATCTGGTCAGACGGTGTGATGGTTGCCAAAGGTTTTCAAGGCGCGCTCATGTACCGGCTCAAGAATTGAGAATGATTCTGATTACTTGGCCGTTTGTGACTTGGGGGCTGGATATGGTTGGGCCTTTCAAAAGGTCCCAAGATAAGAAGACCCACCTCCTGGTGGCAGTTGACAAGTTTACAAAGTGGGTGGAGGCAGAACCTGTTAGCAAGTGTGATGCGGCCACGACGGTTCAGTTCATCAAAAAGGTGATTTTCCGGTTTGGCTTTCCGCACAGTATTATCACAGATAATGGTACCAATTTATCCAAAGGTGCTATGAAGGAGCTCTGCGAACGAGAGCACATCCGGCTTGACGTTTCATCAGTGGCACATCCACAGTCCAATGGTTAAGCAGAAAGAGCTAATCAAGAGATCTTGAGAGGCATCAAGCCCCGGCTCATGGTTCCTTTGCAGAGAACGCCGGGTTATTGGGTAGAAGAATTACCATCTGTGCTATGGAGTATCAATACAACACCCAACAGATCAACATGATACACACCATTCTTCATGGTTTATGGAGCGGAGGCGGTTCTCCCTAGTGATATCCGGCATGATTCACCTCGTGTCACAGCTTATATTGAAGCGGACAACGAGACATCACGACAAGATGCTTTGGACCGGTTGGATGAAGAGCGTGACATCGCAGCCGCCCGATCGGCGATTTACCAGCAGGATCTTCGTCGTTATCATAGTCGCCGGGTCAGAACCAGAACCTTTCAGGAAGGAGATTTGGTGCTTCGGCTCATCCAAGATCAGACTAACATGCATAAGCTATCCCCACCTTGGGAGGGGCCTTTCGTGGTCTGCAAGAATCTGCACAACGGGTCATACTATCTGATCGATATTCGAGAGCATAAGGACTCACGTACATCAGAGGAGGAGACTAACAGGCCGTGGAATATAGCTCATCTTCGGCCTTACTACACCTGAGCCATTGGCTATACTTATGTACATATTACGACAATGTATATATTATGATTAAATATAATAAACCGGAACCTCAGCTAAAGCGGGGTATCTGTTCTTTTACATCATGTGAGGTTACACGGAGTTTCTCTAAAGCGGCCTCCGGTTTACCCCTTGAGTTCGCTTTGCTAAAAGCATCGTGTTATATCACTTGGGGGATTGGTCGTGTCCGAACCAATACCATGCCTCTTGATAGGCGAAAGCCACCAGATCACTTGGGGACTTGGTCATGTCTGAACCAGTCATGCCTCTTGGTCGGCCTAAGGCCACAGAATCACTTGGGGGCTTGGTCGAACCCGAACCATGACCACGCCATTTGGTCGGAATAAATGCCACGGTTTCATCTGGGGACCTGGCTGATTAGAACCATAGTTACACCTAATGGGAACTTGGTCGTGTTTAGCCATGGTAACGCCATTTGATTAGCTTAAATAAAACTTTTCTTTTGCTTCACACTTTTCTTTGAAGGGTTTCTTTTGCTTTTCATTGTGTTTCTTAAACCGACAATTTTTTCTCAATTGACGGAACACAGTTCACGTCAATCCGGAGGCTATTTGACCGGTTTGATCCGTGTTGTTAACATCCTCTTATGGAGTACGGTGTTTATTATAACCCGGCACGGTTTACATGGTAAACCAGCATCATATATATATACAGGAGCTGTTATCTCCTCCAACAGTATGGGTTTGCAAAACTCCGCTTCAAGATTGGCCAAGCCAACTTCACTCTCAATGACGGCAGGTATCATGTATCTCAAAATTTGGTCATACTTAAAATTTTGTTTTCATATATGCAGACATCATATTCCGCCTGACGGTACAACCGCGGTGGCACTTGACGAATTTTTCATTTCAGAAAGTGTTTTGGAAAGTTCATTGCCACAGGAAGAACAAATTATGCATGAAGGCATATCAACATCAAAGGTATCAGCTAGCCTATTACAAGGCAACATGGTGCCCATAATAATATAATTGTTTTTCGCGAAGAAGAGGCAGTTTTAAACCGGCGTCCGGTTCAAGCTTGGTCATCAGCCTGGCCTGATGGTTGTGGGTCGTCCTGCGCCGCTTCAGCCTCCGTATCCCTACCCAGTGGCTGGAAATCCATAGTTGTCCAGTCGATTCCCATTAATGCTTGAAAAACAGCTTCATCGTGGATCAGCAAGGACGGGTCAATATCGGGAGCGTAAGTATGCTTACGGATTGGAGGAATCAGATTTTTCGATTCATGGATTGGCGCAGCTATTCTCTTGTTTTGACTGTCATATTGCGCTTGATAACGAGACAAGTCTGCTTCCTCAGCCAACTGACAAGCTAATGGACGCACCTCACGGTTTATCGCTCGCAGATCCGCTTCACCGAATTCTGATCCGTCTTCCTTCAAGCTGGGATAGCCCTGAGCCGCTTCAACAGGATCAAAATCCGGCACCCAGGCTTTTACCCGGATTAAAGCATTGATTGCGCCGGTTCGAGCAGCAGATTTCTTTAGCTCTTCAATCCGGGTAGGAAGCACTGACAGTTTCATCAGAGTATCTTGAATCAAAGTAGGCACCGGTTTGTTATGAGAGGCGGTACAGATGATCCGCTGGGCACCAGTATACAATTGTTCAACCAATGTATAGGCGGCTTTTAGCTTCTTCCGTACATCCGACCCCAAGTGACCAATGCGTGTCCCTGAAATACAATAAAGGGTTAATAAACCGGCGACTTTGTCAGAAAGCAGAGCCAATTCAGTAGGAAAACTGGCTTACCAAAGATAGCAGCAGTCATGGCATGCACGTGCCGCTTTATGCTGGTCAGTTCATCTGCCACTGGTTTTAGTGCAGCCTCAGCATCCTCTGCTCGTTTGATCAAAGAGGATTTCTCAATGGCCCAGTCCGCTCGTTTCTTCTTGAAGTTCTCCTTAAGTTGTTCCATGGCGCTTAAAGCACTGGCCAATTCCTCTTTTGCTTTGGAGGTTTCAGCTTGTTGGGTTTTCAGGGCTTCTTGAAGATCGATGACTTGGTTCTCTTTCGTCTTCAGCTCCGCCTGCATGCATACAAATATATGCTTCAACAAATCGCTAGAAGGATTCAAGTACCAACCGCATAACAAGTTATGCGCTTAGTACTTGGGGGCTAATGCATATTTGATCTAAAGCGGCCTCCGATTTACCCCTTTCATCTTTCAATTGTTTACAAAGTCCCAAGATCAATACAAGTATTCAACTTGGCACTTCGGGGCTAATGGCTACTTGATCATATATATTCTGAAACGGCAGTTTCAATTACTTAAAGTACCGGTTTGACTACGCTAAAGATTGAACCGGCCCTTGGGGGATACATCAGCAAATTTCAAAGCAACAAGATTTATATTATTTAAGTCCCGGTTTGAAAGAATATTCCAAACCGGCCCTTGGGGGCTAGGAGAGTCAGGAATGATAGCATAAAAGCAGGAAGGAGCATATGGAAATTACCTCATATTTGTCTTTCATCATGTTGACCAGACCGGCTTCATAGTCACAGCTGGTATACAGCCGGCTCAGATAGCCGGAATGGATATCTTGGGCGTTCAGAGCAGCATAAGTCGTTAGATCAGCGTTCCACTTGCCTTTACCAAAGGCAACAAGTTCTTCCTTGGCAGAATGTTTGGATAAAGCGACAGGATTGTTTGGCTCAGTATGGCCAGTACCAGTAATGACAACCTCATCATCTTTGGTACCGCCGGTTTGCATTGGAGCTGTTGGCTTGTCAGTAGGCTTTGCTGGACCGGTGGAGCTTTCAATCCGGATGGAACCTGTAGGCCGATGGGTAGGACCTGAGGTGTCAGTAGGTCTCTCTTCTGCAATAAGATCATCATCTTGCTGCGGTGGATCGTTGGGAATATCCTCAGGAATAGCCGTTTCAGCATTGGGTGTCTTATCCGCTTCAAGAACGACATCCTCTTCGGCCGCTTTGTCCAGGCGGGCCTTCTTGCTTGGCCTAGGTTTGGCCCTGAGAAGGATAACAAAATCAAATACAGAATATGTTCTAAGGCAATGTACTACAAACATCACAATAAGTATAGCTTACCCAAACACCGTTTTGAGCGGTGGGAGCTGAGTAGCCGATGACTCGCCAGAAGATGAGTGGGAAGTAACCTGATAATTGGAGTCAGACGGAGTAAGAGGTTGACGAAAGCAGCCCGCTTTAGGACAAGCACTGACAAGCAAATTAGAGACCTCGGAATGGCGTTTCCGAACCGGACTGTTCGGTAAACCGGCGGAGGTAACTACCTGACCGCTGTGCCGGGTGGTGCGGCGAGCTTCGTGTTGTTGGGTCTTCATAAGAAGTTTAGGATCCAAATAAGCAAGAGGATGAGAAAATTTAACTTTACGGTTTGCCTGGCGGATTTTTTGTGAAGGCAAAGTTTCTGAATCGGAAGAGAGAATAATTACCTCGGCAACATCCGCGTGGCTGGCTTCGACATCATCCTGACAAATATCATCATCAATAAGACGCATGAAAAATAAACCAAGTGAGTCAAGCTCTACCTCAAAGTCCGGGTTATCAACCTCATCGTCAGGAGCCGGATTAGAAGAGGCAGTGGTTCTTTTTCTATGGACAGTCTTCTTCACAGCTTTAGTCTTTTGCCGGGTTGCTCTTTCCGGTTTGTCTGGTTTTTCTGGCTTCTCCTGCGGCAGTTTTTTGCTCCAAAATGGATCATCGCCCTGATTATGCAGACACTGATATTAAAAACAATGACCGGACATATCAATAACAGATTCAGTAAAGGGAAAAGTCAAAGTCTTACAACTGGCGGTTTGTTGGTGGCACAGAAGGGAAGCAGGCCGGTTCTGGCGCAGATGTGTTCCGGTTCATTCAGTATCTTATGCACAGCCTCTATGATTTCTTCACCAGAGAGCTGGAGTCTTGAGTGTCAAAGTGGGTCATCAACACGGTCAGTATACTGGCACATCAAACCGGAGCGCAGACTAAGAGGCAGTATGCTCCATGATATCCAACAACGAGCAAGGTCAACCCCTGTTAAACCGTTGGCCATAAAAGCTCTGAGCTTTGATAGCTGAGGAGCATATTTACTTCTCTCCTGTGCAGTCAATCTTTGTGGAGAAGGGTGTGTGTTGCTGAGCCGCTCCGGTCGAAAGCCAGGTAAGGGATTTTCACCAGCAGGGGAGGTGTCTTCGCAGTAGAACCATGTCTGATTCCATTCTTTGGGGTGGCTATGCAGTTTTGCGTGAGGGTATGTGACCTCTTTCCTTTTCTGAATCGCCACACCACCCAACTGCGTATTGGAGCTGTCAGTAAATTCAGTACGACGGTTTAGATGGAATAGGTCTCTGAACAGTTCCACTGTGGGCTCCTCTTGAAAGAACACTTCACAGAGCACTTGGAAGTGACACATATTTGTAACAGAGTTGGGGCCAGTATCTTGTGGATGGAGCTGGAAATCGGCTAAGACATCCCGGTAAAATTTAGAACCGGGCGGCTTAAAGCCCCGGGCTAAGTGATCTACGAAAACAACAACCTCTCCTTCTCGAGGTGTGGGAGGGCATTCTTTGCCAGGAGCCCTCCAATGGATTGTATCCTTACTGCCTAAAGCACCAATCGGGACTAAATCGTCCAGTTCAGCCTCTGTGACGCGAGAAGGAACCCAATTGCACTCATACACTTGCTTGGCCATGATGGAATCTACAAGGTAAAAGATCCCGGTTCAAAAATGCATTGATTAAAATGCACTGGTACGTACAATGTTAAACCGGAAACAGCCCTATCTAAACCGGAGTTTCATGAAGCAACCTACATCTGGCGGTTCAACAAGGGGACTAATGGCATATACCGGTTTGGAAAATTTTCTATAAGGTTAAACCGCCTGACCTAAACATTGAAGCAATTGAGATTGCGGATGATTAAGTATGCAGAAACAGGTTTCACAAGATCTTATTATGGCGTTGGATCTGAAGCAAGTTCAGAAAATAAGAAAAATAGTCGAAGATCAAAGCAGAACAGTATTGAATCAATGAGCAGAAGTATATGTGAGATCTATGGTTTTGGGCAGGAAACTAGCGGCGGATACTGTAAGTTACCGCTACACAAAGCAAGGGTTCACATGTGCATCCAGGAGCTAGTACATGAGTATGAACAAATGATGAACACCGCAAGAACACGAAGCCCTAGATCAGATCTATGTTGAGAAGAACAGAAGACCTACCAGAGCTGGGGAAGACGCGGAAGGTCGCCGCGGCTTTCTGGTGCGTTCAAGTTGATGTAGCGGTCAAGGGTGATGCAGAAGACGACGGCGGTGGCGGAGCTCTGAGACTGGCGACGCGAGGAAAACGAAGAAGAAGGGCACAAAGGGAAGAAAAGAAATGACCCTTTGGGCTTATTTATAAGGCAAAGGACATGTGTCAGGCGCGGGAATCAAGGGACCGCAGATTTTGGAAGTGGGGCGGTCACCTCGGTCATTGAAAATCTATTAAACAAGAGGATATCATGGATGTTTTCTTTATGACACATGATATCCGCCGGTTTACAGCAAACAGAGAAGATGACGTCACGGCAGTTCAATAACTACAAGAAGATGTTGAAGACGAAGATTTTTGCTAAGGATTGACATGAACCTGTTCAAATCAATCTGGGGCCTAATGTTGGGGATATTACTACTGGGCATAAACCGGCCTACCTGGGCCGGATTAACTTCATCAGTAGATCAAAGGTGTTAAAGCCTAAAGAGGCAGATAAAGGCCCAGGGCCCGTAGTCGGTTTACAACCTGTAGCCGTACATCGACGTTTGTGCATATACTTGTACTGTAAGTTAGGAACAAGGAGGGACCAACTCGGATACGAGTATGAACCGGTGTTGGGACTCTCTGAACCGGCGGGCGTCACCCATGTATATAAGGGGGCGACCTGGCGGCGGTTCGGGGAGGACAGACAACAACTCGAGACATAGGCGAAGCTTGTTTGCTCCCTAGTCATCGAAACCCCATCAATTTCATCACAACTAGACGTAGGCTTTTACCTTCCTTGAAGGGGCCGAACTAGTATAAACTCTCTTGCGTCCTTGTGTCCGCTTTAACCCCTTAAAGCTAACCCATCGCGATGGCTCCACGACTAAGTCCTTTCTCTAGGACATCTGCCGTGACAAAACCACGACACTTTGTGTGCATGAATTGTTCTTTTATGACATGCCTATGCATAGGAAGAGAGTTAGACTTCGTCATTACATGATATATGTTACCTTGTGCTCACCACTAAATTACAAATCATTGTTAATTAAAATTGGCTTTGATATACCTTGGGATCCGGGTGGATGCATTACTTGAGCACTATATGCCTAGCTTAATGGCTTTAAAGAAAGCGCTGCCAGGGAGACAACCCGGAATTTTTAGAGAGTCATTTATTTCTGTTGTGTGCTTTTATAAAGTTTAGAAATAAAAATAATGTGCCAAGGTTTGCCTTTAGGATGTTTACATTTGCTTGATGGTTTGTACGTTGTAGGACAGAAACTTTGGCTGTAGTGCGCGATTTTACATTTTTAGCTGGAACGTAAAATGGTTCTGATTATTTTTGCACTGTCTTCCTATACAAATTTTTTATTTTTCCTAATTTTGGTAGAATTTTTAAAGTATCATAATTATGGTGAATGTTCAGATTATTACAGACTATTCTGTTTTAGACAGATTCTGTTTTTGATGCATAGTTTGCTTATTTTGATGAAACTATCAATTTATATTAGTGGATTAAGCCATGAAAAAGTTATATTACAGTAGACACAATGCAAAAACAAAATATGAATTGGTTTGCAACAGTACTTAGAGTAGTGATTTGTTTTATTATACTAACGGATCTTACCGAGTTTTCTGTTGAAGTTTTGTGTGGATGAAGTGTTCGATGATCGAGAAGGTCTCGATGTGAGAAGAAGGAAGAGAGGCAAGATCTCAAGCTTGGGGATGCCCGAGGCACCCCAAGTAAATATTCAAGGAGACTCAAGCGTCTAAGCTTGGGGATGCCCCGGAAGGCATCCCCTCTTTCTTCAACAAGTATCGATATGTTTTCGGATTCGTTTCGTTCATGCGATATGTGCAATCTTGGAGCGTCTTTTGCATTTAGTTTTCATTTTTATTTTATGCACCATGCTGGTATGAGATAGTCCTTGGTTGATTTATAGAATGCTCATTGCACTTCACTTATATCTTTTGAGTATGGCTTTATAGAATGCTTCATGCGCTTCACTTATATCTATTGAAGTTTGGATTGCCTGTTTCTCTTTACATAGAAAATCACCATTTGTAGAATACTCTTTTGGTTCACTTATATTTGTTAGAGCGTGGGCATATGTTTTGTAGAAAGAATTAAACTCTCTTGCTTCACTTATATCTATTTAGAGAGATGACAAGAACTGGTCATTCACATGGTTAGTCATAAAATCCTACCTAAAACTTGTAGATCACTGAATATGATGTGTTTGATTCCTTGCAATAGTTTTGCGATATAAAGATGGTGATATTAGAGTCATGCTAGTGGGTGGTTTTGAATTGTAGAAATACTTGTGTTGAGGTTTTTGATTCCCGTAGCATGCACGTATGGTGAACCGTTATGTAACGAAGTTGGAGCATGAGGTATTTATTGAATGCCTTCCTTATGAGTGGCGGTCGGGGACGAGCGATGGTCTTTTCCTACCAATCTATCCCCCTAGGAGCATGCACGTAGTACTTTGTTTTGATGACTAATAGATTTTTGCAATAAGTATGTGAGTTCTTTATGACTAATGTTGAGTCCATGGATTATACGCACTCTCATCCTTCCATCATTGCTAGCCTCTCTAGTACCGCGCAACTTTCGCCGGTACCATAAACCCACCATATACCTTCCTCAAAACAGCCACCATACCTACCTATCATGGCATTTCCATAGCCATTCCGAGATATATTGTCATGCAACTTTCATCATCATCATATACATGACTTGAGCATTCATTGTCATATTGCTTTGCATGATCGTAAGATAGCTAGCATGATGTTTTCATGGCTTGTCCGTTTTTTGATGCCATTGCTACGCTAGATCATTGCACATCTCGGTACACCGCTGAAGGCATTCATATAGAGGCATATCTTTGTTCTAGATATCGAGTTGTAATATTGAGTTGTAAGTAAATAAAAGTGTGATGATCATCATTATTAGAACATTGTCCCATGTGAGGTTATCATAAAAGTGGCCAAAGAAGCCCCCCCCAAAAAAAAGAGAGAGGCCAAAGAAACCTACAAAAAAAGAAAAAAAAGAAAAAAAGAAAAAAAATGAGAGAAAAAGAGAGAAGGGGCAATGTTACTATCCTTTTTACACACTTGTGCTTCAAAGTAGCACCATGTTCTTCATATAGAGAGTCTCTTGAGTTATCACTTTCGTATACTAGTGGGAATTTTCATTATAGAACTTGGCTTGTATATTCCAACGACGGGCTTCCTCAAATGCCCTAGGTCTTCATGAGTAAGCAAGTTGGATGCACACCCACTTAGTTTCAGTTAGAGCTTTCATATACTTATAGCTCTAGTGCATCCGTTGCATGGCAATCCCTACTCACTCACATTGATATCTATTGATGGGCATCTCCATAGCCCGTTGATACACCTAGTTGATGTGAGACTATCTTCTCCTTTTTGTCTTCTCCACAACCACCATTCTATTCCACCTATAGTGCTATGTCCATGGCCCACGCTCATGTATTGCGTGAAAGTTGAAAAGGTTTGAGAACATCAAAAGTATGAAACAATTGCTTGGCTTGTAATCGGGGTTGTGCATGATGTGAGTATTTTGTGTGAAGAAGATGGAGCATAGCCAGAGTATATGATTTTGTAGGGATAACTTTCTTTGGCCTTGTTATTTTGAAAAGACATGATTGCTTTATTAGTGGGCTTGAAGTATTATTATTTTTATGTCAAATGATAGACTATTGCTTTGAATCACTCGTATCTTAATATTCATGCCATGATTAGATATGTGATCAAGATTATGCTAGGTAGCATTCCACATCAAAAATTATCTTTTTATCATTTACCTACTCGAGGACGAGCAGGAATTTAGCTTGGGGATGCTGATACGTCTCCGTCGTATCTATAATTTTTGATTGTTCCATGCCAATATTCTACAACTTTCATATACTTTTGGCAACTTTTCATACTATTTTTGGGACTAACATATTGATCCAGTGCCCAGTGCCAGTTCCTGTTTGTTGCATGTTTTTTGTTTCACAAAATATCCATATCAAACGGAGTCCAAACGGGATAAAAACTGACGGAGATTTTTTTTGGAATATATATGATTTTTGGGAAGAAAAATCCACGCGAGATGGTGCCCGAGGTGGCCATGAGGCAGGGGGGCACCTGCCACAAGAAAGCTAATATCCGGATAGAGATCGTGTTAAAATTTCAGCCCAATCGGAGTTACGGATCTCCGGGAATATAAGAAATGCTGAAAGGGAAGAATCTGAGAACGCAGAAACAGAGAGAGACACAAAGACAGATCCAATCTCGGAGGGGCTCTCGCCCCTCCCGTGCCATGGAGGCCATGTACCAAAGGGGAAACCCTTCTCCCATCTAGGGAGGAGGTCAAGGAAGAAGAAGAAGGAGGGGGGCTCTCTCCCCCTCGCTTCCGGTGGCACCGGAGTGCCACCGGGGGCCATCATCATCACCGCGATCTACACCAACACCTCTGCCATCTTCACCAACATCTCCATCACCTTCCCCCCTCTATCTACAGCGGTCCACTCTCCCACAAGCTGTTGTACCCTCTACTTGAACATGGTACTTTATGCTTCATATTATTATCTAATGATGTGTTGCCATCCTATGATGTCTGAGTAGATTTTCGTTGTCCTATCGGTGGTTGATGAATTGCTATGATTGATTTAATTTGCTTGTGGTTATGTTGCTATCCTTTGGTGCCCATCATCACACCCTAGGGTTAGTTGTATGTTGATAGGACTATGTATTGGAGGGCAAGAGTGACAGAAGCTTCAACCTAGCATAGAAATTGATGCATACGGGATTGAAGGGGGACCGATACATCTTAATGCTATGGTTGGGTTTTACCTGAATGAACGTTAGTAGTTGCGGACGCTTGCTAATAGTTCCAATCATAAGTGCATAGAATTCCAAGTCAGGGATGACATGCTAGCAGTGGCCTCTCCCACATAATACTTGCTATCGGTCTAGTAAAGTAGTCAATTGCTTAGGGGCAATTTCGCAACTCCTACCACCACTTTTCAACACTCGCTATATTTACTTTATTGTTTCTTTATCTAAACAGCCCCTACTTTTTATTTAAGTAATCTTTATTATCTTGCAAACCTATCCAACAACACCTACAAAGTACTTCTAGCTTCATACTTGTTCTAAGTAAAGCGAACGCCAAGCGTGCGTAGAGTTGTATCGGTGGTCGATAGAACTTGAGGGAATATTTGTTCTACCTTTAGCTCCTCGTTGGGTTCGACACTCTTACTTATCGAAAACAGTTGTGATCCCCTATACTTGTGGGTTATCAATATGCAAAAGAAAAAGGATGTGGACAATGATGTGGTCAAGATGAAATTATTTCCATTTTCCTTGTGTGATTCTGCAAAAATTTGGTTCTCTTCTTTGCCTCATAATAGTATCGATTCTTGGAATAAGTGCAAAGATGCTTTTATCACTAAGTATTTTCCTCTCGCAAAAATTATTTCCCTTAGAACCCGGATCATGAATTTCAAGCAACTTGAACATGATCATGTTGCACAATCTTGTGAAAGGACGAAAATGATGCTGAGGAATTGCCCAACTCATGGGTTAAATCTTTGAATGATCACACAAAAATTTTATGCGGGATTGAATTTTGTTTCTCATAATCTTTTAGATTCTGCCGCGGGTGGTACTTTTATGGAAATTACTTTGGGTGAAGCTACCAAATTGCTTGATAATATTATGGAAAATTATTCTCAATGGCATACGGAAAGAGCTCCTACTAGTAAAGAAGTTAATTCGGTTGAAGAAATTTCTTCTTTGAGTGAAAGAGTTGATGCTCTTGTGAAATTGGTTGCTAGTAAAAGTGCTCCTATTGATTTAATGATATGCCTTTGTCTACTTTGATTGAGCAAAATAGTGATGCCATTGATGTGAATTTTATCTCTAGAAATAATTTCAACAACAATGTTTATAGAGGTAATTTTAATCCTAGGCCTTTTCCTAGTAATTCCTCTAATAACTATGGTAATTCCTATGGAAATCAATCTTATAATAATAATAGGAACACCTCTGATCTTGAGAATAATATTAAATAATTTATCAACACACAAAAAGTTTTCAACACTTCCATAGAAGAAAAAGTTGAACAAAATTGATGATTTGTATAGAAGTGTTGATAGAATTTCTCATGATGTGGAAAATCCTTAGATGAAAATTTTTGTGCCTAAAGTAGATGAATCAATTAAAGCTCTTTATGTTTCTATGATGAAAGTAAGAAAAGAACTGCTATGCTTAGAGCTAAAAGAGAATTTTTGGAGAAAGCTTTTTCTAGTGATTATTCTTGCAAAGATGATGAAGATCTTAAAATGATTGGTTTTCTTATATTTATTCCTTGTCTAGTAAAGTTAAGAATGATGAAAAAGGGACTGGAGAAGAGTCAACTAGGTAGAAGGCGTCCCAATATTTCGGAGGGTGAAAATCTTGTTGAGAAAATTGATGAAAGTGGGTTTGGAGAGGTCAAGACTTTAGCTAGTGATGCACCCACTATTTTGGATTACAAAGACTTTAATTATGATAGTTTCTATTTGATTGATTGTATTTATTTATTGCAATCCTTGATAAATTCACCCCATGCTTATGAACAAAATAAAGCTTTTACTAAACATATTGTTGATGCTATGATGAAAGCTCTTGAAGAAAAAATGAAATTAGAAGTTTCAATTCCTAGAAAATTGTATGATGAATGGGAACCTACTATCAAAGTCAAGATTAAAAATTATTAGTGTTTTGCTTTGTGTGACTTGGGTGCTAGTGTTTCCACAATTCCGAAATCTTTATGTGATGTGCTTGGTCTTACCAATCTTGAAGAATGTTCCTTGAATTTGCACTTGGCGGATTCCACTATTAAAAAGCCTATGGGAAGAATTAATGATTTTCTTATTCTTGCAAATACAAATTATGTGCCCATAGATTTTATTGTTCTTGATATTGATTGCAATCCATATTGTCCCATTATTCTTGGTAAACCGTTTTTACGCACTATCGGTGCCGTTATTGATATGAAAGAAGGCAATATTAAGTTCCAATTTCCTTTGAGGAAAGGTATGGAACACTTTACCAGAACTAGAATTAAGCCACCTTATGAATCAATCATGAGGGCATCTTATGGATCTCGAACCAAATATGACAAAACTTAGATCTTTGCTATATGCCTAGCTAAGGGCGTAAAACTATAGCGCTTGTTGGGAGGCAACCCAATGAATAAATTTATTTTTGCTTTTTGCTTCCTGTTCTTGAGTGTTAGCACAATTATGCTACTGTTATGATTGTATTTTTTATGTTTTAATTAGTGTTTGTGCCAAGTAAAGCCTTTAGGATCTTCTTGGGCAATAGTTGTTTGATCTTGCTGAAAAAAACAGAAAGTTTGTGCTCACGAAATTAATTTTCATTTTTTACCAGAGAGCGATAAAATACCCATTCCAATTTCAGTAGATCAATATAAAAATTTCTTAGTCCGTCCTAATTTTTCAGAGGTTTTTGAATTACAGAAGTATTCGAAATAGTCAGATTGCTA
This sequence comes from Triticum urartu, assembly GCF_056163025.1. NCBI lineage: Eukaryota > Viridiplantae > Streptophyta > Magnoliopsida > Poales > Poaceae > Triticum > Triticum urartu. Next base: position 152,999,502 of record NC_141879.1, read on the forward strand.
CAGACTGTTCTGTTTTGACAGATTCTGTTTTCTTTGTGTTGTGAGCTTATTTTGATGGCTCTATGGTTTTCTTTGATGAGTTTTTGCCATAGAAAAGTTGTAATACAGTAGGTATAATATAAAAAGAAAATATGAATTGGTTTGATACAACACTTATAATAGTGGTTTATTATTCTTATACTGACGGATCTCACGAAGGCTTTGTTGAGTTTTGTGTGATTGAAGTTTTCAAGTTTTGGGTTATCTTACGATGGATGAAGGAAGGATGTAAGAGCCTAAGCTTGGGGATGCTCCGGCACCCCAAGCTATTATCCAAGAATGATCAACCAACTAAGCTTGGGGATGCCCCCGAGTGGCATCCTCGCTTTCTTCCAACAACTATCGGTATTTTACTTGAGACTATATTTTTATTTGTCACACAATATGTGTTTTGCTTGGAGCATCTTGTATGATATGTGTCTTTGCTTGTTTTATTTTGTGTTTTAAGTTATCAATCCTTGTTAGACACACCTATTTGAGAGAACCAAAATTATGTCATGATTTATTAGAATCGCTCTCTATGCTTCACTTAAATCTTTTATGAGCTAGGACTTGCTCTAGTGCTTCACTTATATCTTTTTGAGCACGGTGTGCTTAGTATTTTTGAACAAATGCTCTCTTTCTTCACTTAGATTTATTTGAGAGTTAGTAAAATTTTGAAGAAATTCTTTCTTGCTTCACTTAAATTATTTTGAGAGAAAGAAAATTTGTTATGCTCATGATCTTCACTTATATTTGGTTGAGCTTATGAAAAGCAACACATGAAAATTAGTCCCAAAGTGATAGATATACAAGAAGGATAAAGAAAAGAAAAAATGTCATGAAGATCATTGGATAAAATAAACTTGATTCTTAGTAATAGTTTTGAGATATGATGATGTGATATGTGAGTCATCTTGATGAGTAATTATGCTTTAGTAAGAATATTGGTGTTAAGGTTTGTGATTCCCTATGCATGCACGAAAGTCAATAATCATGCAATGAAATTATATCCTACTTGTGGTGCATTATTCGGTGTTAATTATGCTTAATGCTTTCTTATGAGATTATCCGTTTCTTGGTTGGTCGCTTCCCAATCTTTTGCTAGCCTTCATTTTGCACTAAGTATGACCTCTACTTGTGCATCCAAAATCCTTTAAACCAGTTTTGCCACATGAGTCCACTATGTATACCTATATGCGGTATTCTTTTGCCGTTCTAAGCAAATTTGCATGTGCCATCTCTAATTTTCAAAATAAACTTCTCTTCTGTGTGTTGTTTCGCTCGCGGAGCGGTGAGGGGTGGCTAATATTTTCCATGCTAGATGTGTTATTTTCAAGATGAGTGTTTATTCACTTGTCATTGCATGAGAGTAAGGCAAAGGTATTAGGGATGCCCAGTCCCAAAATGCAAAAAGAAATGAATTTACTTTATGTTGTCAAATAATAAATTCCTTGGAAAGTGTTGGTATGGACGGCACCCGTGGATACGGTTAGCCATAGAAAGTGAAAGTTATGGTGGAAAAGGGAATAAACTTTATTTTCTGTTTGGGAACCGCCTATGATATATCTATGCAAGGAAAGTATTGGGAACTCTAAGTCGTTTTCATTGGTGGGATGGATACACCTCCCAAAATGTTTTTATCTCAAAATTTTTCACTTTGAGCTCTGGCACCTCTACAAATCCCTACTTCCCTCTGCAAAGGGACTTTATTTTAGCATATGCAATTTTTATTTTGAAATTTGAGTCTCCATCTTCTCTTATAAAAAGCACTAACTAGGAGGCAATATGATCGTGCTCAAGTATTGGGTGTAGTTAATATTCGAGTGTGTTTCATGAATGGATCAATGTTTGAGCATGATGGGCTAGGGATAACTTATTTAAGCATTGATATTTTGAAAGACATGGTTGCTTGTTGATATGCTTGAGTATCTAAATTATTATGTCAAAACTAGACTATTGCTTTGAATCACATAAAAGTCCAAATGACCATGTTATAAAGAAAAGAATATGATATGACTTGATGAACAGCACTCCACATCAAAAATTATGTCTTTATCACTTACCTACTCGAGGACGAGTAGGAGTTAAGCTTGGGGATGCTGATACGTCTCCAACATATCTATAATTTTTGATTGTTCCATGCTGTTTTATTATCAATCTTGGATGTTTTATAATCATTTTATATCATTTTTTGGTACTAACCCATTGACATAGTGCCCATTGCCAGTTCCTGTTTTTTCCATGTTTTTTACATTGCAGGAAATCAATATCAAACGGAGTCCAAATGGCACAACACTTTACGATGATTTTTATGGGCCAAAAGGAAGCAGATGGGCCCTAGTTGCACCCGGGGGGTACCCCGAGGGGGGCACAACCCACCAGGGTGTGCCAGGAAGCCCTGGCGCACCCCGATGGGTTGTGCCCACCTCAGGTGCCCCCCGGACAGCCTCTTTGCTCTATAAATACCAAAATATTCCCAAAACCCTAGGGGGGTCGACGAAATATTCATCCAGCCGCCATAGAGTCTAGAAATACCAGATCCAATCTAAACACCATCACGGAGAGGTTCACCACTTCCATTGGTGCCTCTCCGATGATGCGTGAGTAGTTCTTTGTAGACCTTCGGGTCCGTAGTTAGTAGCTAGATGGCTTCATCTCTCTCTCTCTCTCTTGATCCTCAATACAATGGTCTCTTGGAGATCCATATTATGTAACTCTTTTGCGGTGTGTTTGTTGGGATCGATGAACTTCGAGTTTATGATCAGATCTATGTTTTTATATCCATGAAAGTATTTGAGTTTCTTTGATCTCTTTTATTCATGATCTCTTATAGCCTTGTATTTCTTCTCTGATATTTGGGTTTTGTCTGGCCAACTCGATCTATTTATCTTGCAATGGGAAGAGGTGCCCGGTAGTGGGTTCGATCTTACGGTGCTTGATCCCAGTGATAGAAAGGGAACCGACACGTATGTATCATTGCTACTAAGGATAAAAAGACAATATCTATATCTACCGCCATATAGATAAACGGATCTTGTCTACATCATGTCATCGTTCTTATTGCATTACTCCGTTTTTCCATGAACTTAATACACTAGATGCATGCTGGATAGCGGTCGATGTGTGGAGTAATAGTAGTAGATGCAGGCAGGAGTCGGTCTACTAATCTTGGACGTGATGCCTATGTAATGATCATTGCCTGGATATCGTCATAATTATTTGAAGTTCTATCAATTGCCCAACAGTATTTTTTTTACCCACAGTTTGCTATTTTTCTTGAGAGAAGCCACTAGTGAAACCTACGGCCCCTGGGTCTTATTTCTCATATATTGGCATTGTGATCTAATTTTCCTTGCATTTTTATTCAGATCTATTAAACCAAAAATACTTTGCTGCACTTTATTTTGTTTGCGATCTATTTATCCAATCTATTACAACTTTCTCCCGTCACATGCAATTTCTAGTGCCGTACCCCGAAAGGGATTGACAACCCCTTCACGTCGGGTTGCGAGGTGTTGTTATTTCTGTGCAGGGTTGTTTACGTTGTGTTGCTTGGTTCTCCTACTGGTTTGATAACCTTGGTTTCATAACTAAGGGAAATACCTACCTCCGCTATGTTGCATCATCCCTCCCTCCCCGGTGAAATACCAACGTAGTTCCAGCTGCCATCAACGGATTGCCTTGTTTGTCGTACAACTTTGCCCTCATAAAGGCTTTATAAAGTAGGACAAACACTCCTCGGCTACTGGCCGAGGAGGTTGAAGCCGATGGTCGGTCAACAAAGTTTTGTACAATGCAGATCTGAGCATTAACGATGTAAAGTACTTGGATACATAGAATCATTACTGCTACCTCATGAGCACTTGCGTTGGTTTTCCCTTGAAGAGGAATGGGTGATGCAGCAGAGTAGCGTAAGTATTTCCCTCAGTTTTTGAGAACCAAGGTATCAATCCAGTAGGAGGCCACGCACGAGTCCCTCATACCTACACAAACAAATAAATCCTCGCAACCAACGCGATAAGGGGTTGTCAATCCCTACATGGTCACTTACGAGAGTGAGATCTGATAGATATGATAAGATAATATTTTTGGTATTTTTATGATAAAGATGCAAAGTAAAATAAAAGGCAAAGGAAATAACTAAGTATAGGAAGATTAATATGATGGAAGATAGACCCGGGGGCCATAGGTTTCACTAGTGGCTTCTCTCGAGAGCATAAGTATTCACGACGGGTAAACAAATTACTGTTGAGCAATTGACAGAATTGAGCATAGTTATGAGAATATCTAGGTATGATCATGTATATAGGCATCACGTCTGAAACAAGTAGACTGACTCCTGCCTGCATCTACTACTATTACTCCACACATCGACCGCTATCCAGCATGCATCTAGAGTATTAAGTTCAAGAGAACAGAGTAACGCTTTAAGCAAGATGACATGATGTAGAGGGATAAACTCATGCAATATGAAATAAACCCCATCTTGTTATCCTCGATGGCAACAATACAATACGTGCCTTGCTGCCCCTACTGTCACTGGGAAAGGACACCGCAAGATTGAACCCAAAGCTAAGCACTTCTCCCATTGCAAGAAAGATCAATCTAGTAGGCCAAACCAAACTGATAATTCAAAGAGACTTGCAAAGATAACCAATCATACATAAAAGAATTTAGAGAAGATTCAAATATTGTTCGTAGATAAACTTGATCATAAACCCACAATTCATCGGTCTCAACAACCACACCGCAAAAGAAGATTACGTCAAATAGATCTCCACAAGAGAGGGGGAGAACTTTGTATTGAGATCCAAAAAGAGAGAAGAAGCCATCTAGCTAATAACTATGGACCCGTAGGTCTGAGGTAAAATATTCACACTTCATCAGAAGGGCTATGGTATTGATGTAGAAGCCCCCCGTGATCGATGCCCCCTCCAGCGGAGCTCCGGAACAGGCCCCAAGATGGGATCTCGTGGATACAGAAAGTTACGGTGGTGGAATTAGGGTTTTGGCTCCGTATCTGGTAGTTTGGGGGTACGTAGGTATATATAGGAGGAAGGAGTATGTCGGTGGAGCAACATGGGGCCCACGAGGGTGGAGGGCGCGCCTTGGGCACGCCCCCTACCTCGTGGCCTCCTGGTTGATGTCTTGATGTAGGGTCCAAGTCCTCTGGATCATGTTCGTTCCGAAAATCACGTTCCCGAAGGTCTCATTCCGTTTGGACTCCGTTTAATATTCTTTTTCTGTGAAACCCTAAAATAGGCAAAAAAAACAGCAATTCTGGGCTGGGCCTCCGGTTAATAGGTTAGTCCCAAAAATAATATAAAAGTGTATAATAAAGCCCAATAATGTCCAAAACAGAATATAATATAGCATGGAACAATCAAAAATTATAGATATGTTGGAGACGTATCAAGGATCCCCAAGTTTAATTCCTGCTCGTCCTCGAGTAGGTAAATGATAAAAACAGAATTTTTGATATGGAATGCTACTTGGCATAATTTCAATGTAATTCTCTTAATTGTGGTATGAATATTCAGATCCGAAAGATTCAAGACAAAAGTTTCATATTGACATAGAAATAATAGTACTTCAAGCATACTAACTAAGCAATTATGTCTCTTCAAAATAACATGGCCAAATAAAGTTATCCCTACAAAATCATATAGTCTAGCTATGCTCCATCTTCACCACACAAAGTATTCAAATCATGCACAACCCCGATGACAAGCCAAGCAATTGTTTCATACTTTTGGTGTTCTCAAACTTTTTCAATCTTCACGTAATACATGAGCATGAGCCATGGACATAGCACTTCAGGTGGAATAGAATGGTGGTTGTGGAGGAGACAAAAAGGGGAAGATAGTCTCACATCAACTAGGCGTATCAACGGGCTATGGAGATACCCATCAATAGATATCAATGTGAGTGAGTAGGGATTGCCATGCAACGGATGCACTAGAGCTATAAGTATATGAAAGCTCAACAAAAGGAACTAAGTGCGTGTGCATCCAACTCGCTTGCTCATGAAGACCTAGGGCATTTGAGGAAGCCCATCATTGGAATATACAAGCCAAGTTCTATAATGAAAAATTCCCACTAGTATATGAAAGTGATAACATAGGAGACTCTCTATTATGAAGATCATGGTGCTACTTTGAAGCACAAGTGTGGTAAAAGGATAGTACCATTGTCCCTTCTCTCTTTTTCTCTCATTTTTTATTTGGGCCTTTTCTCTTTTTTATGGCCTCTTTTTAATTATTATTCGTCCGGAGTCTCATCCCGTCTTGTGGGGGAATCATTGTCTCCATCATCCTTTCCTCACTTGGGACAATGCTCTAAAAATGATGATCATCACACTTTTATTTACTTACAACTCAACAATTACAACTCGACTCTTAGAACAAAATATGACTCTGTGTGAATGCCTCCGGCGGTGTACCGGGATATGCAATGAATCAAGAGTGACATGTATGAAAGATTTATGAACGATGGCTTTGCCGCAAATACTATGTCAACTACATGATCATGCAAAGCAATATGACAATGATGGAGCGTGTCATAGTAAACGGAATGGTGGAAAGTTGCATGACAATATATCTCGGAATGGCTATGGAAATGCCATGATAGGTAGGTATGGTGGCTGTTTTGAGGGAGGTATATGGTGGGTGTATGATACCGGCGAAAGGTGTGCGGTTTTAGAGAGGCTAGCAATGGTGGAAGGAAGAAAAGTGTGTATGATCAATGGAATCAACCGTAGTCATAAAGAACTCATATACTTATTGCAAAAATCTACAAGTTATCAAAGCAAAGTATTACGCGCATGCTCCTACGGGGATAGATTGGTAGGAAAAGACCATCGCTCGTCCCCGACCGCCACTCATAAGGAAGACAATCAATAAACAAATCATGATCCGACTTCATCACATAACGGTTCACCATACGTGCATGCTACGGGAATCACAAACTTCAACACAAGCATTTCTCAAATTCACAACTACTCAACTAGCATGACTCTAATATTACCATCTCCATATCTCAAAACAATTATCAAGTTTCAAACTTCTCATAGTATTCAACACACTCATAAGAAAATTTTATTTATTAATCTTGAATGCCTCAAATAATTAAAGCAAATTACCATGCTGTTTTGTAGGACTCTAAAAATAATCTAAGTGAAGCATGAGAGAACAATGGTTTCTATAAAACAAATCCACCGACGTGCTCTAAAAGATATAAGTGAAGCACTAGAGCAAAAACTATATAACTCAAAAGATATAAGTGAAGCACATAGAGTATTCTAATAATTTGCGAATCATGTGTGTGTCTCTCAAAAAGGTGTGTGCAGCAAGGATGATTGTGGAAAACTTACAAATAAAGACTCAAATAATACAAGACGCTCCAAGCAAAACACATATCATGTGGTAAATAAAAAATATAGCTCCGAGTAAAGTTACCAATAGAAGTAGACGAAAGAGGGGATGCCTTCCGGGGCATCCCCAAGCTTTGGCTTTTAGGTGTCCTTAGATTATATTGGGGGTGCCATGGGCATCCCTAATCTTAGTCTCTTGCCACTCCTTGTTCCATAATCCATCAAATCTTTACCCAAAACTTGAAAACTTCACAACACAAAACTTAAAGTAGTCAATCTCGTGAGCTCCGTTAGCGAAAGAAAACAAAACGCCACTTCAAGGTACTGTAATGAACTCATTATTTATTTATATTGGTGTTAAACCTACTGTATTCCAACTTCTCTATGGTTTATAAACTATTTTACTAGCCATAGATTCATCAAAATAAGCAAACAACACACGAAAAACAGAATCTGTCAAAAACAGAACAGTCTGTAGTAATCTGTAGCTAAGCAAGATCTGGAACCCCAAAAATTATAAAATAAATTTATGTACGTGAGGAATTTATCTATTAATCATCTTTAAAAAGAATTAACTAAATATAACTTTCCAAATAAAAATGGCAGCAGTTCTCGTGAGCGCTAAAGTTTCTGTTTTTTACAGCAAGATTAACAAGACTTTCCCCAAGTCTTCCCAACGGTTCTACTTGGCACAAACACTAATTAAACACAAAAAATACAACCAAAACAGAGGCTAGAGAAATTATTTATTACTAAACAGTAGCAAAAAGCAAGGAATAAAAATAAAATTGGGTTGCCTCCCAACAAGCGCTATCGTTTAACGCCCCTAGCTAGGCATAAAAAGCAAGGATAGATCTAGGTGTTGGCACAATAGTAAGATAGATCATTAAAACTCATTTCATATTCTCTACGTTCGCAGCAAGTTTTCTTTGAGGCAAGCAAAAGTAATCAAAAGGGCTAAATTTAATGGGACAAAAGTCCCCAAGATCAACTTTGGGAGGTATAAGTTCCTCCTTTGGCCCTTCGTATTGCACAACCAATTCATCATTATAAGCATTCTTTTGACAGAACTTTGTGAGCCTATACTCAAGAGAATATCCTAGTTCATTATTTTGAATGGCCAAATCATCATTAAGTTCATAAATTCTATCAACTAAAACATTGGTAGGAACCCTTTTTCTAAGATTTTCATTGAAAGCAACATAGTCTAGAGATTGAAAGCGCATTATTTCCTCTTGATCAAAAAGGATAGCCTCTATGGGAGGACAGAAAGCGTCCACCCTATAATGCGCAAAGATTTCTTTAGCCTCTTTTATTATGAATCTGAACTCATGAGCCAAAAAGATAGTAGCGGCACGCTTAACAAAAGAATGCTCAATATTAGAAAATTCTAGGAAAATCCTTTGTATGCAAGGGTGAATGTGCATGAATTGTCTTTCAAGTTCAACTACAAGCATGGAAATAGCGTCAGCAAGACTACTAGTTCGATGAAGGATGGAACTACCCATAGAAGGTAAAGCACTGGCACAAGTAAAGAAATCTTGCATAACTCCTTTTACAATAATATTACCACTACCAATACGGAATTTTTTGTATGTAAGATAGGGGGTTCTTCAGCAGGAGCATCAAAATTTTTCATGATATTATTATTGTCCATATCGACAATAATTTCCCCAATTTCAGACATAACGGTAGAAAGTGCAAAAGGCAAAAGGAGGCAAATAGAGAAAGAGAGGGAGGATAGAGAGAGAGGGGGGGCGAAAAAAACGGCAAGGGTGAAGGTGAAGTGGGGGAGAGGAAAATGAGAGGCAAATGGAAAATAATGTAATGCGGGAGATAAGGGTTGTGATGGGTACTTGGTATGTTGACTTTTGCGTAGACCTCCCCGGCAGCGGCGCCAGAAATCCTTCTTGCAACCTCTTGAGCACTTGCGTTGGTTTTCCCTTGAAGAGGAAAGGGTGATGCAACAGAGTAGCGTAAGTATTTCCCTCGGTTTTTGAGAACCAATGTATCAATCCAGTAGGAGGCCACACACGAGTCCCTCGTACCTACACAAACAAATAAATCCTTGCAACCAACGCGATAAGGGGTTGTCAATCCCTACACGGTCACTTACGAGAGTGAGATCTGATAGATATGATAAGATAATATTTTTGGTATTTTTATGATAAAGATGCAAAGTAAAATAAAAGGCAAAGGAAATAACTAAGTACAGGAAGATTAATATGATGGAAGATAGACCCGGGGGCGATAGGTTTCACTAGTGGCTTCTCTCGAGAGCATAAGTATTCACGGCGGGTAAACAAATTACTGTTGAGCAATTGACAGAATTGAACATAGTTATGAGAATATCTAGGTATGATCATGTATATAGGCATCACGTCCGAAACAAGTAGACCGACTCCTGCCTGCATCTACAACTATTACTCCACACATCAACCGCTATCCAGCATGCATCTAGAGTATTAAGTTCAAGAGAACAGAGTAACGCTTTAAGCAAGATGACATGATGTAGAGGGATAAACTCATGCAATATGAAATAAACCCCATCTTGTTATCCTCGATGGCAACAATACAATACGTGCCTTGCTGCCCCTACTGTCACTGGGAAAGGACACCGCAAGATTGAACCCAAAGCTAAGCACTTCTCCCATTGCAAGAAAGATCAATCTAGTAGGCCAAACCAAACTGATAATTCAAAGAGACTTGCAAAGATAACCAATCGTACATAAAAGAATTCAGAGAAGATTCAAATATTGTTCATAGATAAACTTGATCATAAACCCACAATTCATCGGTCTCAACAACCACACCCAAAAGAAGGTTACATCGAATAGATCTCCACAAGAGAGGGGGAGAACTTTGTATTGAGATCCAAAAAGAGAGAAAAAGCCATCTAGCTAATAACTATGGACCCATAGGTCTGAGGTAAACTACTCACACTTCATCAGAAGGGCTATGGTGTTGATGTAGAAGCCCTCCGTGATCGATGCCCCCTCCGGCGGAGCTCTAGAACAGGCCCCAAGATGGGATCTCATGGATACAGAAAGTTACGGCGGTGGAATTAGGGTTTTGGCTCCGTATCTGGTAGTTTGGGGGTACGTAGGTATATATAGGAGGAAGGAGTACGTCGGTCGAGCAACATGGGGTCCACGAGAGTGGAAGGCGCGCCCAGGGGGTAGGCGCGCCCCCCTACCTCGTGGCCTCCTGGTTGATGTCTTGACGTAGGGTCCAAGTCCTCTGGATCATGTTCGTTCCGAAAATCACGTTCCCGAAGGTTTCATTCCGTTTGGACTCCATTTAATATTCTTTTTCTGCGAAACCCTAAAATAGGCAAAAAAACAGCAATTCTGGGCTGGGCCTCCGGTTAATAGGTTAGTCCCAAAAATAATATAAAAGTGTATAATAAAGCCCAATAATGTCCAAAACAGAATATAATATAGCATGGAACAATCAAAAATTATAGATACGTTGGAGACGTATCAAATACACATAAAAATTGTGAGTAAAATCCATTTACTGCAACCTATCTTTTAAACCCCTTGGGGCCGACCTTGGCGAGCTCGGATTTCACCAGCTCTAAGCTCTTTTACGAGATCTTTATTCTCTTTCTGAGATGTTTGTGCTAAGAACAACAAAATTTTCTGTCAAACGGATATCGATCCTTAATTCGGCCACCCGTGCCCACATTAAGGCTTGGGGGCTACTGGGCTTCATGCTTATCATTTAAAAATATTAAATGGGCACATCGATCCCCTGATATGGTGTTGCCACCCGATCAGTCGCTCGGGCGCTACTGCATTGCCTATTCAATGCAGAAAATTCAAGGTGCTCAGTATTGAGCATGACCCAACTTTGGGCAAACACGTCTTCGGACACCAATAGGTACCATCTGGGACTTATTTAGCGTTGGAGCTCAGATACACTCCGGTGTTGGAGCATGGATGCAGTTCGACATTAGAGCTCGGCTACAAAAGGACACCTCGGATATAGTCCGGTGTTGGAGCATGGATCTAGTTTGGCATTGGAGCTCGGCTGCAAAAGGACACCTCGGATACAGTCTGGCGTTGGAGCTTGGACACAGTCCGGCGTTGGAGCTCGGACGCGATAGAACACCGCCGCATGGGAAACACTTCAAACCCGAGGTGTGGCATAAAATATAATAAGGCATTGATAAAGGCTGATGACTTAAAGGGACTCTTCGGATACCCGACGTGTAAACTCTTCGGATTCCACTTTGGAAATCCTCAAGATCGAAGATGAGAAGATTTGTTGAACCAGTTTTCAAGACCGGTGACTGAAGATGAAGAATGGTTCGGAAGAACCGAGGAGCGTCCCCAACTTGAAGACCAGTTCAGGAGGCTACTGACGGTGTCCTGGACTTGGGGGTACTCACCACGTCGTCTCCCGACCAGGTGGATCGGGACGAGGACCCCCATGGTGGTTCATATCGGGCCAGTTCAGGCAGCCCATGCTGCATACAGGGATTTTCCACAAGACTTGGCGCCCAAGACAAGGACTCTCCTAAACCCTAGGCCTCCGATGCATTATATAAACTGAGGCCAGGCTAGTCAATATATGATCTGATATTCATTAGAACAATCTCGTGTTAGACACATGTACTTTGTAGTTTGTACTACACCCCATATGAATACAATCAAAAGCAGGACATAGGGTATTATCTCTTCGAGAGAGCCCGAACCTGGGTAAAATCCTATGTCCGTGTTACCATCGCTCCAAGATGCCTAGCTTAGCACCCCTACTACGACATATGCCAGATTTAACACCAACAGTCACCACATCTTATGATTAATGAAACAACTTTGACTCTTGAGCATGTTATGGAAAGCTTAGATGCTATCGAAAAGAAAATGCTTACTGAAGACCATATTGAAAACTTGGATAAAAAGATGAATAATTTTGCTACTAAAATTGGGTCAAAAGCGCGAGAAGTTTTTAAGTTGTTGAAAGAAAAGGGGACCATAATTCATGAAAGAATTAAAGAAAGCCCTTCTCGAATTGATAAACTGGACGAGATCTTTAGTAATCTAAGCACGGCTTTTGCTTCCGCTAGAACTATTGAGAAAACTCCCGTAAAAATTGGAAAGATTACTCAAGTTACTAAGAACAAGGGTGCAACTTCTAGTAATAACGGTAAAGAGGATCTTAAGATGATTAGTATTCACCCGGATTTTGTTGAAGATATAAGAGATCCTTTGGGCAAGAATGAATTCTTTAAACTTATTCCTAGGAGTATTGTGATACGTCTCCAACGTATCTATAATTTTTTATTGCTCCATGCTATATTATCTATTGTTTTGGACATTATTGGGCTTTATTTTCCACTTTTATAAATTTTTGGGACTAACCTATTAACCGGAGGCCCAACCCAGAATTGTTGTTTTTTGCCTGTTTTAGGGTTTCGAAGAAAAGGAATATCAAACGGAGTCCAAATGGAATGAAACCTTCGGGACCGTGATTTTCTCAACAAACAAGACCCAGGAGACTTGGACCCTACGTCAAGACACAAAAGAGGAGGCCACAAGGTAGGGGCGCGCCTACCCCCCAAGGCGCGCCCTCCACCCTCGTGGGCCCCCTGTTGCTCCACCAACGTACTCCTTCCTCCTATATATACCTACGTACCCCCAAACGATCAGATACAGAGCCAAAAACCTAATTCCACCGGCACAACTTTCTGTATCCACGAGATCCCACCTTGGGGCCTGTTCCGGAGCTCCGCCGGAGGGGGCATCGATCACGGAGGGCTTGTACATCAACATCATAGCCCCTCCGATGAAGTGTGAGTAGTTTACTTCAAACCTACGGGTCCATAGTTATTAGCTACATGGCTTCTTCTCTCTTTTTGGATCTCAATACAATGTTCTCCCCCTCTCTTGTGGAGAACTATTCGATGTAATCTTCTTTTTGCGGTGTGTTTGTTGAGATCGATGAATTGTGGATACGAGAGTAAGGCAAAGGTATTAGGGATGCCGAGTCCCAAAATGAAAAATGAATTTACTTTATGTTGTCAAATAATAAATTCCTTGGAAAGTGTTGGTATTGAAGGCACCTGTGGATACGGCTAGCCATGGAAAGTGAAAGTATGGTTAAAAAAGAATAAACTTTAATTTCTGTTTGGGAACCACCTATAATATATCTACCATGGAAAGTATTGGGAACTTCTTGACCGTTCTCGTTGACAGGAAAAGTATGCCTCCCAAAATGTTTTTATCTCTATGTTTTTCGCTTTGAACTCTGGCACCTCTACAAATCCCGACTTTCCTCCGCGAAGAGCCTTTCTTTTACTTTATGCAATTTTTTATTTTTTATTTGAGTCTCCATCTTCTCTTATAAAGCACCAACTAGGGGGCACTATGATCGTACTTGAGCATTGGGTGTAGCTAATATGCGAGTGTGTTTCATGAATGGATCAATGATTTAGCATGATGGGCTAGGGATAACTTATTTTAGCGTTGATATTTTGAAAGACATGGTTGCTTGTTGATATGCTTGAGTATTTAAATCTCATGTCAAAACTAGACTACTGCTTTGAACCATATAAAAGTCCAAATGTCCATTCTGAAAAGAAAAGAACATGAGATGAGCATGTTAGGTAGCATTCCACATCAAAAATTCTGTTTTTAACATTTACCTACTCGAGGACGAGCAGGAATTAAGCTTGGGGCTGCTGATAAGTCTCCAACATATCTATAATTTTTTATTGTTCCATGCTGTTATATTACCATTCTTGGATGTTTTACAATCATTTTATATCATTTTTTGGTACTAAACTATTGACATAGTGCCAAGTGCTAGTTGCTGTTTTTTGCATGTTTTTTATATCGCAGGAAATCAATACCAACGGAATCCAAATGTAGCGAAACGTTTTGTGGATTTTTTTTTGGACCATAAGACATCCAATGGGCTGGAGAAGCACCTGAGGGGTGCTTCGAGGGGAGCACAACCCACCAGGGTGTGCCTGGAGGCCCAGGCGCGCCCTGGTGGGTTGTGTCCACCTCGGTTGCCTCCCGAACTGCCTCTTTACTCTATAAAGACCCCAATATTCCAGAAAACCTAGGGGAGTCGACGAAAATCAATTCCAGCCGCCGCAAGTTCCAGAACCACCAGATCCAATCTAGACACCATCATGGAGGGGTTCATCATGTCCATTGGTGCCTCTCCGATGATGCGTGAGTAGTTCTTTGTAGACCTATGGGTCCGTAGTTAGTAGCTAGATGGCTTCCTCTCTCTTGTTTTATTCTCAATACAATGGTCTCTTGGAGATCCATATGATGTAACTCTTTTTGCGGTGTGTTTGTTGGGATCCGATGAACTTTGAGTTTATGATCAGATCTATCTTTTTATCCATGAAAGTTATTTGAGTCTTCTTTGATGTCTTATATGCATGATTGCTTATAACCTCGTATTTCTTCTTCGATATTTGGGTTTTGTTTGGCCAACTTGATCTATTTATCTTGCAATGGGAAGACATGCTTTGTGGTGGGTTCAATCTTACGGTCCTTGATCCCAGTGACAGAAGGGGAACCGACACGTATGTATCGTTGCTATTAAGGATAACAAGATGTGGTCCATTTCTACATAAATAGATCTTGTCTACGTCATGTCATCATTCTTATTTCATTACTCCGTTTCTCCATGAACTTAATACACTAGATGCATGCTAGATCGCGATCGATGTGCGGAGTAATAGTAGTAGATGCAGGCAGGAGTCGGTCTACTAATCTTGGACGTGATGCCTATATAATGATCATTGCCTGGATATCATCATGATTATTTGAAGTTCTATCAATTTCCCAACAATAATTTGTTCACCCACCGTTTGGTATTTTTCTCGAGTGAAGCCACTAGTGAAAACTACGGCCCCCGGGTCTCTTCTTTAATATATTTGCCTTTGCGATCTATTTTCTGTTGCTTTTATTTTCAAATCTATTAAACCAAAAATACAAAAATACCTTGATGTACTTTATTTTATTTGGCATTCGGTCTATCAATTTATTACAACTCTCTCACGTCTGTTTGCCAATTTTGGGCGTCGTTACCCGAAAGGGATTGACAACCCCTTTAATACAACGGGTTGCGAGTATTTGTTATTTGTGTGCATGTGATGTTTACGTAGTATTGCTTGGTTCTCCTACTAGTTTGATAACCTTGGTCTCATCACTGAGGGGAATACCTATCGTCGTTGTGCTGCATCATCCCTTCCTCTTTGTGGAAATACCGACGTAGTTCTAGCAGACATCAGAGGCATAGTTTGCCCATGTCCGGAGATCAGCCAACAGTGATGCGCATTGTCTAGCTCATAGGGGACGAACCACCTAGCGTGCGATGGTGTGGCTAGGCTCCGAGCCATGTTTGTGAAAATGAGTGTAACACCATTCCTTAATTAATACATTCTCATTTCACCCGCAAAAAATAGACGTTTTCAGATATCTACCAGCTATTAGTTACTTAATTGAATCGATGGCTGCATAATTCTGACTTTTGGGGGATTTTCCAGGATATTTTCATACTTCTGATTGTGATTTCTATTTTTTTTTAGATGCATTTATCCGGCGAACGTTCTCTAGGGGTGAATTGCAAAAATGACATGCGTTTTTTAGGGAAATGTCATGTACGGATGGTGAAATTTTCATGTATTGGAAATAATTGCCAGTGTTTTTTTAAATGCCGTGTACTGGATCCAATGGCCGTGCAGGTGTTCGCTGGGACTGCCTTTCCAGTGAACGTTCGCCCATTAGCATTTCTTTTGTTTTTAAGTATATATAGATAGACTAGGGGAGCGAGTTAATTGCATGGAACTACCACACTTCGGCACGTCGTAACGAATTGGTACCACTAGCCACATTTTTTGCAAGCTAGTACCAACTCTCGGCATAAGTGTTGCAAAACGGTCTGACAGCCATATAAGCATGTATTGATAGTGTATCTGATCGAGCGGCCCCTGTTGGGGATATAACTATTGAGTATAAAACGCCCAGGAGGGGCCGGGTTATGATCATGATGATTTACCAGTATTGAAGCCCATGAAGATATAGAGGATGGCGACTTACGAAGGAGACTTAATAAGAAGGCCTAAAGCCCGAAGGAGGATTAGGGCCCATAAATGTAAACCACCATAGGAGTATGACTTGTATTGTAAGATAGGAAAGAGTAGATACCGAGCCGGCCGGGACTCTGTGAACCGCCGGGCGTCAACCTGTGTATATAAAGGACGACCCGACGGCGGTTTAGGGACAAGAAACAACAGATCAAGAGCCAGGTTAAGTGTATTTTCTCCCTGCTCATCGAAACCCTAGCAATACCACCTCCAACTGGATTAGGATTTTACCTTCACCGCAAGGGGCCGAACCAGTATAAACTCCTCGTGTCCTTTGTCCTGATTAACCCCTTTAAGCTAACCTCATCGCGATGGCTCCACGACTAAGTCCTCACACTAGGACATCTGCCGTGACAATTCCACGACAGCCCCACCTGTCAAGTCATACATTGGCCAACCCCCATGCGTCACTGCGCTGACTAGGACGAGGCTGGCATGGTCGTTGTAACTGGTTGGGCCGGGTCGAACCGAGCCACCCGCCGCACTCTCTCTGTCGGTTCACCGCCTCACCCTCATCTCTCCCATTCACCGCCGCTCACCTCGTAGTCCGTCGCCACCACCGCCACGCCATGGTGTTCGAGGATGAGAGCAGCGATGACTACTCCAACCTGCAGTACATCAAATCCTCTAACGACATCATGCAGTATCAGGTCAGTGGTTGAGCTAGGTTTAGGGTTATGGTTTATGATTTGGGGATTTGGTTTTTTGATTTGCTGTTTCTGGAGTATTTTGCTCCTATAGATTCCTACTAGCATTGAAGACTAAGACTACATGGGCATCGAGACAGCACCCCAGGGTCTTTGCATGGAGCATCGGCTGCCAGTTGAGTGTCGTGTAGCCTTTGAAGGATTTGAGACGGGCAGGAGGTTTCTAGTTTGTGCTCAGCCCGTAAGAATCATGCACATATTTTGTTCTTTGTATTAAAATTGGTAGTAACTTCTGTAGGCATTTGCTTAGTCATTTAGTGTAGCCTCTGTTTAGTCATTTAGTGTAGCCTCCGTTTAGTCATTTATTAGTATTGATGATGGTCATTGTTTAATCATTTAGTGTAGCCTCCATTTAGTCATTTAGTAGTACTGATGATGGTCATTGTTTAGTCATTTAATAGTATTGATGCTCACTTGAACAAGTTGTATAGGCATGTGCTCATGCTTTTTTCTGTGTAATTAAATAGGCCACTAGTTGTTACTATTATATTTGGCCAAGAGCTTAGTTAGCAGTGGAGATGTTCATTGTTTAGTAATTTAGTAGTATTGATGCTCACTTGAACATGTTGTGTAGGCATGTGCTCATGCATTTTTCTGTGTAGTTAAATTGGCCACTAGATGTTAGTATTATATTTGTCCAGGAGCTTAGTTAGTAGTGGAGATGCTCATTGTTTAATTGAGGCAAGTAGGTGATTCACTAGAGTAGATGCTCAAAGTTGAGTGCTTCATAGTTGTTGGTCTGTATTGTTTATTGCAGTAGAATTTGTCATGGAGCTTAGGTTGCAGTAGAATTATCATTGTTTAGTTGGCCACATGCCTAGGTTCTAGGTGCTATGTTGTTTCTTGATGTTTAAAATTTTCCCTTTGTAAATTGGAATTCTGTAGAGAGTAACAGTATAAGTGTTTGCTATATTGCAGGAAGGTCAGGATTGTGGTTTTCTTGCGTGGGCTGACCCAGAGTGACCTCCCACAATGCAGAATGCATTGTTGAAGCTTTGGGAAATGTATGAAGACAACAGGAGTGGTAGGAGGAAGGATAACCTGGAGAGTTCACTTACTATTCACCATCTTAAAGAAGAGAAAAAGAAACTGGATGCCAACTATGACAGACTAGTTGAAGATGTTTATCAACTTCTCAATGCTCAGGAGGACAGGGTGCTGCATTTCAGCTGTGTGTAGACTAAGATGCAGAGTGCTAAGGAGAGCGGAGCTGAGGTTACCAGTGCAGCTGTGGCTGGCATGAAGACTGAGATGGAGAAGAAAGAGGCAGAGAACTTGAAGGTGCAAGAGAAGTACGTAGTGCTTACGAACCTAGTAGAAGCTCAAGGCAGTGTCATTAGGAACCTGAAGATGAATCATTTGAAAGAGAAGGAAAAGCTAAGTGAAGACAATAGGAATTTGAAGGTTTAGGTTAATGAATTCATCAATTCTAAGAAAAACTTACTTAAGAGATCTGCAGCTGAACCTTCACATGGGTGATCTCAAGAAGGGACGTGAGAATCTCATTAAACGCAGTGATGAGCTCAAGCTCCAGATTGCTGATCAGTTGAAGGCAGCGAAGAAGGACAAATATAAGTTGAAGGTGATCCAGGACATTTTGGAGGAATGAGCTAGATGAAGATGAAGATGAACTGAGTAGATGAAGAAGAGTATGCTTTGCTAACCTTTTGTGAAGAATGATGGTGTAATGAAGTGTAATGTATGGACCTATTAGTTGTGAACTATGTTGAACTCCAGTATGCTATGATCAATAGCTATGTTGTAATGTAAGAATCTATTAATTATGCAACTATAAGAATCTGTGGTTTGTAAGAATCTATTAATTATGCTCAAGTATGCTATGTTAGATGGTTCAAGTTATATATCTTGATCTATGTTGCTTTGATAGATGGCTGATAGATGTGCTTAAAGTTATATATATCTTGATATATGTTGCTTTGTAAGATGGATGATAGATGGTGGTTGAATTTATATATATATATATATATATCTTGATAGATGGTGGTAATTAGGGTACCCTCGACGTCGAGCCCCCTAGACCCAAGTAGTTTGGTGATTAGGGTTCCCTCAATGCCGAGACCCCCCAAACCCAAGTACTTTGGTGATTAGGGTTCCCTCGACGCCAACACCCCCTAAACCCAAGTATTTTGGTAATTAGGGTTCCCTCGATGTCGAGACCCCCTAAACCCAAGTAGTTTGGTGATTACGGTTCCCTCGACACCGAGCCCCCCCCCCCCCCCCGCCCAAGTACTTTGGTGAATAAGGTTGCCTCGATGCCAAGACCCCCCAAACCCAAGTACTTTGGTGATTAGGATTCCCTCGACGCCGAGACCCCCCAAACCCAAGTACTTTGGTTATTAGGGTTCCCTGGACGCCGAGACCCCCTAAACTCAAGTACTTTGGTGATTGGGGTTCCCTCGACACCGAGACCCCCTAAACCCAAGTACTTTGGTAATTAGGGTTCCCTCAACGCCGAGACCCCCTAAACTATAAGCAAATATCAAACTTACTACAAACAAATATCATATGAAACTAAAAGCAAATATCAAACATACTACAAACAAATATCATGCAAATATCAAAAATAGTACACGTTAAACATTGCTCAGATGCGACTTTGTACACATCATAGCAAACTTAATACTCTTCACAACATACATTGTTCATAGGTAACATTGGTCATAGCTAACATTGTTCATAGCAAACCATACTAGTTCAGAAGCATAACCCAGAAGCACAAATAACTTGCACCATCATGTCACTAAAGTGTTAATATTGGTAGTAAAAAGTGCCATCCATCCAGAATGATTTCTTGGGCCACCGGAAGTAGGAGGGGCACCAGAAGTGGAAGGACCAGAAGATGAAGCTCCATCAGCAAATCTTGGGGCAGTGAAAGGCATTGGAACCCTTGTAGTTGCAAATCTTACACCCCTAGTTGACCTTGCAGCACCAGATCTGGCAGGTGGAGGCTGTGAACTTGCATGTGGCTGCTATGATCTTCTTGTTTACCGTTGTGATCTTGCAGGTGGCTGCTGTGATCTTCTTGTTTGCTGTTGTAATCTTGCAGGTGGCTATTGTGATCTTGCAGGTGGAGTAACTTCAGCTTCATTCCTTGATCTTGCAGGTGCCTTGCAAAAAAGGAAACATGGCAGTTAGTCAAGATTTAAAAAATGCAAACCATTTTACAAGGAGTATTAACAAGGGTTTATCACATGCTTGTTTTTCCTCATAACCAACTCTGGTCTCAACTCTTGCTTGCAGTTGGTGTACCTATGGCCTTGGAGCCCACAATTACTACATGTTATAGTGGCCATTCTAGAACTATCCTTTGGCTTTGGAACTTCAAACCTACCCTTTATCCTCTTCTCTTTCTTTCTTCCTCTTTTCACATGAATTCAGGTGGCTATATGTCTAGTCCAGTTGTCTTTGTCCAATCATGTTCGCCAGGAACATGAAATATCATAGGTTCATCTACTGCCAAGTAAAAAAGGTTTTTTTGAAGAATTTACACATGTAGTCCTTCGGAAATCTTTTTGCCTTGTTAATTGCTGATATTGCATGGTTGCATGGTTGCATGGTATGCCATACAGGTCCCATTTTCTACAACCACATGTATGAAGTTCCAAGTTTACAACATGTGTTTGCTGCCCACAGGTCACTTGCCAATGATTTACGCCAGCTTGAATGGGTTTGCATAATCTGGCCCTTTCATTTTCCACCTCTAGCTTAATTCTCAGCATAATGTGGTGTGATCTCCCACAGAGCTGCCTTTCCTCTCTCTCTCTCTCTATTCCTATGCCACCTCACCATCTGCTTGTCCTTAATACCATAAATCATAGCCCTAATAGGTTGTTTTCCTAAAATCTACGATGTACTTGTTGAACACCTCAAAAACAGGTTGTTAACAACAAATTCTGTTTTGCAGTTAGTGTCAAAAGCATGCCTAGCCCATGTGTGCTTAGGTATTCCACTCAACCACTACCAAGCTTCCTCACTCTCATTTTTTAGATCATTCATTTCAATGTTAACTTGTGTTGGTTATAAGCATAACTGGCATTATCCATGCATTTCTTAAGATCTTTCCCCCTAAACGCAGCATTCTAGGAATTTGCATACAGGTGTCTAAGGAAAAATCTTTGATGACAGCTTGGAAATACTTGATATGTATAAACATGCTATACTTAGCTACTGTAGTACTGAAGCTACTATCTACAACATAACTGATATGTATAAACAGGAAGATGCATGCATACCTTCTGTCTATCAAACATGATAACATAAGGGTCAAAATTTCCAACTTCTCATAGACATATCTCTAGCTGGTGCAAAAACCAACACCAGTTTGTTGTGTCCTCTTGTCCAACAATAGCAAATGCAAGTGGGAAAATATTGTTATTGCCATCTCTGCTAGTGGCAGCAAGGATTTGAGCACCAGTGGTCGAATTAATAAAGAATCCATCAACACCTGTTTTTGCAAGCAAAGAAAAATTTAAGTCACTATATATTACTACTGAACTAACAATGCTATATATGATCCATAAGCACTACTAAACATTGCAAATGTGTGATGTACATTAACAAAGATTTATAAATTTGTCATATACAAGGAAATGTGACATGTTCATTGAGAAAACCGAC
The DNA here is from genome assembly GCF_056163025.1 of Triticum urartu. Lineage (NCBI taxonomy): Eukaryota > Viridiplantae > Streptophyta > Magnoliopsida > Poales > Poaceae > Triticum > Triticum urartu. The sequence continues at coordinate 153,021,358 of NC_141879.1, forward strand.
TAAATAAGGCAAAGAAACACATAACTAACCAATGAATGGTTTGCATCCATTGAGAAAGCCCTCCCTTGCTCCATTTATGCAGAAGAACATAGCATGAAACCTTGGTCTTGGATGTGGTATTTTGTAGTAGGTTTTGGAGTTACTATTGTAACTACAACTCTACTGCCAGTGTGTGTATCCATGATGGTCTGAGCATAATCCCTTAGCCTGGGATATTGCTTCTTGTGCTCTCCTAAAATAGCTTCTACAACAAGGTTTTTGGCCCTATAGGCCATGTGCCTTGGCACATCAACACCATACTTCTCCTGGCAGTTGTCAATCAAAGTGTGTATGCTAGTGGTTGGATCAGACCTGAACAATGACTCATAGGTCTTTGCAAGCCACTTTGCACTAATCCTTGATGTCTCTGTACTGTGTGACGCCCCCGACTTAATCATGCACTAATCATACACACAAATGTGCACGATCAAGATCAGAGACTCACGGGAAGATACCACAACACAACTCTAGACACAAATTCAAACATAAAGTATGTTCGAATTTGTGTCTAGAGTTGTGTTGTGGTATCTTCCCCGAGTCTCTGATCTTGATCGTGCGCATTTTCATGTATGATTAGTGCACGATTAAGTCGGGGGCGTCACATACTGCTAGGGAAAGTGTGTTGCAGCCTCAATTTCTTAATAGAAAATGTCTTTTCCCCTTTGATAACTGCAGCAACTATGCAGAACTGGTAGTGCTCTTGTTTACAACAAGCAATGATCCTTTGGTCTGAGTTTTTGTGATACTTGAAATCTTTGGCCTGTGTAATGTGCAAGATGGTCCAGTTGAGATCACTTATGCGAAAAGAAGGTGAACGTTTGGATCCTCTCCCTCCCACTAGCCGCCTAGTGTGTGCTTCCCGCTGGCCGCCACTCCGGCACCGGTGCCCAACCTCCCCGCCACCGAGTGCCACTCCGGGCCCGGCTTCCACATCCCCTCTCACTCCCCATAGCGTCGGGATCTCGCAGCCCGCCCTCCGTCGTCTCCTCTTTTCATCGCGAAAGGCCGGTGGTGTCCGGGCTTGGCCTCTTGGGCTCGCCGGGATCGGCGCACTCCTCATCCGCCGGCGTAGCCCAGACTGGGGCTGCGGTGCCGGCGTCGGAGGCGTGGCACAGACCGGGCCCTACCCGCAAGGCGCTCTGGAGGCGTCGCCGGGCGCTGTGGCGCCAGTAGGAGGCCGGCGGACTCAAGAGCAGGGCGTCCTCTTCTTCCTCCGAAAGGCGACTGATTCCGCCAGATCTGTATGGGCTCTGCTTCCGGTGTTTTCAGGAGGGTCGTCGGCGGCAGGACTGCACCAACGAGCCGCTCTGCATCCGATGTGGTTTCTCTGGGCATGTGTCTTCCCAGTGCATGGTGTCGCGCAGTCCAATCTCGGCAGAGGAACTGCGTAGGGAGGTCATCGCCAGGGTCTCGAAGGCGCGTCCGACAGATCCGGCGTCGGTGCTTGCGCCGGAGGTGGGGAGGAGACTGATGGAGCCTAGGCAGGACGCGCCTTGGGCGTCGCCCTCGCCAGTTGCGCCCAGTCTCCCTCCCACCATGCCTGTCGGCCTGCCCCAGCAAGCGTGTGCAGAGGTCTGCATTCTTCCGCGCTCAGCAGGGATGGAGGATTTGGAGCGACGCCTACAGCTCACGATGGTGATGTATGTGGGCGGTGCCAGGCCACAGGTCTCATGTGTGGATGCGGCGATCGCCATCTCTGAGCAGCTCGACATCCCAAGGCATCATTTTTCGGTGCACAAATTTCACCCGGAAGACTTTCTGGTAGTCTTTGCGTCGCATGAGGTCCATAACAGAGCGCTGGGGGTGCCGTTCATAGAGCACCAGGCTTTCAAGCTGTTCATCAAGCCATGGTTGCGGCAGGCGCAAGCCAAATCAAAGCTCATGCGAGTTCAGGTAGATCTGATGATTGAAGGAGTGCCTCCGCATGCTTGGTCGAGGGAGACGGCGACGGAGTTATTGGGGAGTTCATGTCTGATTGAAAGCTTGGAGCTGGAGACTACCAATAGAGAGGATCTCTCCCTCTGCAAGCTGCGTGCTTGGTGTGTTGACCCGGACGAGGTTCCTGCCCGCCGTTTGCTGTGGGTGCCTGAACCGCCGGAGATTGTGGTGAAACCGGGGGCTCGTCGCCCCTCCTTTCGCCAGTTGCTGGAGTATCCTACGCTTATTCACATCGGGCGGATACGTGACCATACGCCACCGGAGCTCTAGCAGTGTTCGCCTAGCTCAGATGGTGGGAGCGGATAGAGTGGACTGCCAGACAGCTCTAATGGCAGCATCCAGGGGGAGTGGACCGTGCTCCCCTGGACTCGTGGTGTTTGCGATGCCCGTGGGGCTAGATGGGGTACGTCGGACTTCGCCGGTAGCGGTGGACATGGTCGCTTGTACCAGCAGGTGCTAGAAGGCCGGGTGGGCCCTTCAGACTGGCGGATTCCGCCCATGGTGCCAGGCATGACGACGACTACTACTTTGGGGGCCACGGGGTTGGCCACGGATTGTCGAGACTGACCGGTACGGGTTCAAACCAACGACTGGTGGGGAGACCGTGGGAGACTAGGGTGGTGACAGCTGGCGAGCTGGTCACATCGACGTAGAGAGACAGGGGCACAGAGGATATGGAGATTCGCGATAAACTGGCGAATGAGAGCAGACAGTCCGCCTTCCCTCCGATGATGGAACTGATTCAGCCAATCGAGAGCAGGCGGGCCGCCCTCCCTCCTGTATTGGAGCATTCCCAGCCAATGGAGAAGTCGGGGACTGATGAGATCATGGCCAATGAGGATGGACTAGCGCGGTCTCCTCCTGTCATGGAGCGGGTCCAGCAAATTGGGATGCAGAGGAGAGCTGCTACACAGACAGGATGGGATAGAGATCAGGTTGCCCCAGTGGTGGCGGACCCCGCGCGGTCTGGCCCATGTGAGCAGGCGCTAGGGGGAGAGCGTGTGGTGCCGGCCTCCCTGCCGCTCATCCCGAGGGAAGTGGAGCCAGACCAGGACAGATGCCTCTCTGCAGGATGGGCCCCAGTAGAGGAACTGCTGGCGCCCAATGATTGCGAGTGGCATGTTGCGCCATCGGCCTTGGATGCTACCATGGTGGGGCCTGTAGTGGGACCGGTGGGTGAAAAGACTACGTTGCATGAGATCGACGCACCTAGGCTGCATGTAGTGGAAGTGCAAGCTACCCTGCCCGATCAAAGCTAGGTGGAGACGTGCATGTCATCCAAGGAGAAAGTGGCATTGGGCAATATTAAAACTTTTTGTGCCGGTGTGCTGAAGAAATTAGCGCCCCCCTGCTAAAATAAATTGAAGTGGTCAATGGTGTTCGTCCGGGTCAACATCCATTCACGTCGCGCCGCAATACAAGATCGATCAGCTCCAACTCAAGAAACTCCAAGGCGTCGACGGCTGAGATAGTTCTACTCAAAGCCTTGGCATCGTATCGGATGAGCTTGCAATCACGGAGGGAGTGTTGGTCTAGCTGCGGGAGATGCTTGACTCACCCCTACAAGACAGACACTTGCGTACCATTGCGGCGATCTTCGGCAAATCGTTACCTATGGAGCTGGGCATGGAGACTCAGGTAGCAGTAGCACACTAGATACTGCTGGCAAGTGTGGAGTTCGTGAGATTCCCCAATGTCGCGCGTCAACATGGAGTTGGTGAGCTGGAATGTTCGTGGTCTGAACAATCTGGCTAGGAGGAAGGCTTTGAGAGAGATAGTTGATTCCACTAGGGTTAGTATATGGTGTATCCAAGAATCGAAGATGGATGTAGTTGACCAATTTACCATAATGCAATGCTTCGGTTCGGCGTATGATGGCTTCTTTTACTTAGCGTCCTCGGGTATGAGGGGAGGTATCATATTAGTGTGGGACTCGTCGGTGGCTGGTATATCTAACTATGTTCGAGACACTAACTTTATATCAGCCTATGTGGTGCCGTGTGAAGGTGCCCCATGGTGGCTGTCGGTGGTTTAAGAGCCACAGGAGGACCATGAAAAAAAATCAACTTCATGGAGGAGTTGGCTGCGCGGTGCCTTCTTTGTCCTGGCCCGTGGCTTGTCATTGGAGACTTTAACCTCATTCTACAGGCTTTCGACAAAAGTAGACAATTCTTGACAAGAGAATGATGAGTAAATTTAGACGGTTTATAGATTCTAACAGCCTCAAAGAGCTCTTTCTGCATGGCCGAGCTTTCACTTGGAGTAATGAGAGAGAGAATCCCACGCTTACCAAAATAGATTGGGCTTTTCTTTCAGTAGACTGGGAGCTAAACCACCCGAATGCCATTCTTCAAGCTCACTCCACTAGCATATCTGACCACTGCCCTCTACACCTGGCTCTGGATAAGCACTTACAGCCGCACAGACGTTTCCGCTTCGAGGTGTTCTGGACCAAGCTTGATGGTTTCGAGGAGGCTGTGCGGGAGGCCTGGACTTGTGATCTGAGCATTACGGATCCCTTTCTCTGACTGGATTTTCTTGCTGCGCAAAACGACACATGACCTCACGGCTTGGGGCCAGCGCAAGGTGGGGAACGTGAGCTGCAAATTGCTATGGCTAATTGGATCATCTTGCAGTCGGATCGAGCTATGGATCACCGTGTGCTCTCGACTGAAGAACATTGGATGTGTAACACTCTGAAGCTAACTTCTCTGGGTCTAGCTTCACTTGAGCGCACGATTGCACGACAAAGATCTCGCCTTAGATGGCTGTCGGAGGGAGATGCCAACACTAAGCTATTCCATCTGGTGGCCAATGGAAGGAATCTAAGAAATTTTATCCCAGCACTGACCCATGATGATATGGTGATCACCGAACAAGAAGGCAAAGAGGAGGCATTATATAATGCTTATAAGGACCTGATGGGCACTTGTCAGGCCAGAGAGCACTCTATTGACCTAGATTTTATGGGTATAACTCAGCTGGATCTTCATGAGCTGGATGACATATATACGAAAGAGGAGGTGTTCTCGGTCATCAAGAGCATGCCGGCTGAACGGGCGCCGGGATCGGACTGTTTCATTGGTCTGTTCTTTCACAAAGCTTGGAACATAATCAAGGGAGACATTATGGCAGCGATTCATAAATTCCAACTTGGCAACGGGAGAGGATTTGGGATACTTAACCAAGCCATCATCACCCTCATACCTAAAAGCCGGATGCTTGCCAAATTGGAGACTTTAGGCCGATCAGCCTGCTTCATAGCATCCCCAAGATCAACGCTAAATTGATGGCCTCGAGACTTTGTCTGCGGATGGGAGAGCTGGTCAGTATCAATCAATCTGCATACATAGTAGGCGGAATATACATCCAGGAATCTGCATAGAAAGAAAGCAAAAGGAGTCATGATCAAACTTGACATCTCCCGCATCTTTGACTCGCTTTCTTGGTCTTTCTGCTGGAGGTTCTTCGGGCGAAAGGGTTCTTAGAGCATTGGTGCTCTAGATTGGCGATTCTTCTATCCACTGCCAGCTCCCGGGTGTTGGTTAATGGTTGTCCCGGGAAGAAGTTCAAGCACACCAAAGGCCTACCACAAGGGGATCCGGTGTCCCCTCTACTATTTGTCATTGCGATGGATGCTCTCACAACTTTGATGGTTAAGGCACAAGAATGGGGCGCAATCAGTGTGATGCAAGGCTGTTCACGCTTCCAACGACTGTTGATTTACGCGGACGACATCATTTTGTTTATCAGGCCTACAGTCGTGGATTTGAGCTTCACTACAGTGGCATTGCAAATGTTTGGTGCGGCTTCTGGATTACATGTCAACTTTGCCAAGTCCTCTGCGATTATGATTCGAGCTGACGAGATAGATACGGAGAGGGTCTCCCGTGCTCTGCCGTGGCGCATGGAATCTTTCCCGTGTAAGTACATTGGCTTGCAGCTCTCCATCAAGCAACTCACCCGCTCGGAATGGCAGCCAGTGGTGGACGACGTGCTCAACTTCTTGCCAAGATGGCAGCAGGGCATGGTGACGAGGCCGGGCAGGCTGATTCTAGTTAACACGGTGATCCGTGCCCGACCCACTCACCACCTGCTTGTCGCCGATGCACCAAAGTGGGCGCTGGAGCGTGTGGACAAGAGCTACCGTGCTTTCTTTTGGGCTGGAACTGATCACATTTATGACGGCAAATGCCTTGTCTCCTGGCAAAGGGTGTGCCATCCTAAGCAGCTTGGTGGACTGGGAGTGCTGGATCTCCAGAAGCAGGGACTTGCTTTAAGGCTCAGATAGGAATGGCTGAGGCGTACGGATGAGGCTAGACCGTGGCAGGGTTTACCTCTATCTATGGATGCTCAGGTGCAGTCAGCTTTCAATAGCTTGGTCCACTGGAAAGTAGGAAACAAAGAGCGAATTCTATTCTGGAAGGATTGATGGATCATCCATAGCTCAGTTTGCACCATTGGTTCTGGCTCGGGTCCGCACGCAAGTGGTGAACAAGCAAACCTTGAGCGAGGCGATGCACCTCCATCGTTGGGCGAATGATGTCTTGGGAGAGCTCTGTTCGGATGGGTTGTTGCAGATCATCAATCTCTGGGACATAATGATCAACCTAGTGCTGGATCCGGTAGAAAATGACACCCCCATATGGAGATGAAACAATGCAGGCACCTATACCTCGCAGTCGACTTATGACATGCTATGGCACGGCAGCATTCGTTGTGCTTCGGCTACAGCAATCTGGAAATGTTGGGCGCCACTGTCCTGCAAGATCTTCATGTGGCTTGCGACGCAATATCGGCTCTAGATGGCGGATCGACGACTACGACATGGGCTGAAGACCACACCTCTGCTTGTTATATCTACGCCCAAGAGGAAGACTCGGTGGATCACATACTCCTACATTGTGTCTTCGCGAGACAGGTCTGGCATGGCTGCTTCCTGAAAGCTAGAATCAGTGACACACCGGTTCCAACGATGAACGACAAGATTGAAGATTGGTGGCTAGAGGCTCGCGCGCGCATACCGAAGGAAAACAGGAAGGGCTTCGACTCGGTGGCAATGCTCATTTGCTGGCACCTTTGGAAGCATCACAACGGATTGGTGTTCGGACCGTCGAGAGCCAGCTTGACTGTTGCATTTTTCACAAGCCAAGTCTTCGACGAACTTAGGTCTTGGGTGAGAGTGGGAGCACATGGAGTTAGCATATTTTGTGAGTAGTAGTGTACGGTATTAGGAGTGGAGCGTGTTAGGCTGGCTAGCCCTTTGATGTGCAGCTTAGGCCTTGCTGTAATCTCTCTCTTGTACATATTTTTTGCCTTCTATAAAGCTAAGGTACGCGATTGCCTACTCTAAAAAAAGTAATGTGCAAGCTCAACAAAGAATCTCTGAATTACTGTTGATCCTTAAAGCACATGTACAGACATAATTGCTGATGTGGTTGCTAAAGTTTGTCATTCTACCATATCCCAGGTTTGTTTTTCTTGGCCCTACTCTTCCTGCCTTTTGTTAGAACAAATGATACTGGCTCATGTCCATCACCTTCATCCTCAAACAGCAACCCATGATCTTCTTCATCTGATGAAGGATTGAAATCAGGTTTCACCTCCTGTAACACACTTGAATGTGACCTACTGGTGGGGCCTCTCCTAATTTCCAGCTTCTTCCCTTTTTGCAGGTTGTTGCATTGGTGGTTCTTCTCTTGCAACAACATTAACCTCCTCCTCCTCCCACTCCTCATCCTCCATCTCAAACAAACCCTCAACCTCAGTGTCACCCTCGTAATGTACTTGTTCCTATTCCGAATCTTCACCTTGATCTTCATCTTCCTGCTCTGCTAGTCTATTCCTATCGGTGTCAAAACTGGCGGATCTCGGGTAGGGGGTCCCGAACTGTGCATCCAAGGCGGATGGTAACAGGAGGCAGGGGACACGATGTTTTACACAGGTTCGGGCCCTCTTGATGGAGGTAAAACCCTACGTCCTGCTTGATTTATTCTTGATAATATGAGTAGTACAAGAGTTGATATACCATGAGATCGGAGAGGCTAAACCCTAGAAGCTAACCTATGGTATGATTGTATGTTGTCCTACGGACTAAAACCCTCTGGTTTATATAGACACCGGAGGGGGCTAGGGTTACACAAGGTCGGTTACAAAGGAGGAAATATACATATCCGTATCGCCTAGCTTGCCTTAAACGCCAAGTAGAGTCCCATCCGGACACGGGACGAAGTCTTCAATCTTGTATCTTCATAGTCCAACAGTCCGGTCAAAGGATATAGTCCGGCTGTCTGGAGACCCCCTAATCCAAGACTCCCTCGGTAGCCCCTGAACCACGCTTCAATGACGATGAGTCCGGCGCGCAGTGTTGTCTTCAGCATTACAAGGCGGGTTCCTCCTCCGAATACACCACGGAAGAATTTGAATACAAGGATAGTGTCCGACCCTGCAAAATAAGTTTCACATACCACCGTAGAGAGAATAATATTACCACAAATCTAATCTGCTGACACGTTTTGGCAGCATGACATCACGCCATGGCCCGGTAATTATTCAAACCGTTTTTCTTCACCCAGCCCCCGCACATAACGTGAGGCGATTTCTTGACACGTCTTGTCAAAGCAGAGATCGTGTTCCCCTTATTACGGGATTCTCATCAATACGGACGTGGGTAACCCAACCGCGCCATCAATTATGGCGCTTGAGGGATAAGCGAGTTTTATCAGGCAAGTGGGGGGTGCATAGTTTAGTCCGTCCTTATAAAGGGATAAGATCTCACCTTTTTCTACCCATGCCTTCTTCCTCCTTGCTCATCCATTCTTGCGCACTCGAGCTCCAGCGCCCAAGTCCGCATCCTCCTCCTCAACTCTCTCCAAACATGTCTAGAGCGGGGGGCAAGTGGATGGCCTCCTCCGTCATGGAGGGGCACATCAAAAAGTTACGTGGAGCCGGATACTTAGCCGCGGATATCGCGCACCGGCTGCCAGCCGCGGGGCAGATCGTCCCTACCCTGGAACCTCACGAAAGGGTGGTTTTCCTACCCCATTTCGTCCGCGGATTGGGGTTTCCCCTCCATCCATTCGTCTGCGGCCTCATGTTCTACTACAGGCTGGACTTTCATGATCTGGCCCCGAATTTCATCCTCAACATCTCGGCGTTCATCGTCGTGTGTGAGGCTTTCCTCCGCATCCGGCCCCACTTCGGCTTGTGGCTGAAGACCTTCAATATCAAGCCGAAGGTGGTGGGTGGCCAACAAGCGGAATGCGGCGGAGCCATGGTGGGCAAAATGCCCAACGTTGCATGGCTCGAGGGCTCCTTCGTGGAGACCGTAAAGGGGTGGCAATCAGGGTGGTTCTACATCACCGAGCCGCGTGACACCAACTGGGTGGCGGCCCCCGAGTTTCGATCTGGAATCCCCACGCGGCTCACTTCCTAGAAGGAGAAGGGCCTGTCCTGGGGTTCATCGGTGGAGCTGGACGGACTCCAGAAGTGTATCCGGAACATGACAAGCAAGAAACTTAAGCTTGTCAATATAGTCCAGGTCATGCTCTTCCGCCGGATCCTCCCGTGTCAACAACGGGATTTCAACTTATGGGAGTTCGAACCGGCCCGGCACCAGACTCTAAGCGAGCTCTTCGACACGACGCACAAAGACGTCTGGAGGGTGCTGTTCAAGGGCGCCGAGGTCCCTCACTCTCTCACCGAGGACCGCGGGCTAAGCGCGAAGCGCCCTGCAAATCCGGTAAGTTTTGTACATCTGGTAGGATATTTATTTCCCATAGCTTAACCATGTGCGGGGTCTGAGCGCCCATGCCTTTGACAGGACTAGGTGGAGGCATCGGAGCAAATTGACTGTCCGGCCCCTCTGCCCGAAGACACTGCGGACGCTCTCGTGATGGAGATGCTGACTCCGGCTCCTTATGAGGTGCCGGATAAGACCAATAAGAAGGCCAAGGGAACCCGAAAGAGTTCCCGGCGCCAGGTGGTATCGGACTCATCGTCCGATAACTCCGCGAAGCTCTCCTCCCATGAAAACGAGGAGGAAGATGAAGATGCTTCCCCTCCAGCCAGGGGAGACAAGAAAAGGAAGGCCGCCCCAACCGGGGAGGCCGAAGGGTCCAAGAAGGGAAGGACTCTTCTTCCGGACTGCTCCGCCACTACCGCCGAAGGCGAAGACGAGTGGCTTCTCAGGGCCAAGCCCCTGGCGAAGTCGTAAGTATTTGGATACCAAAGTAACTCATAGCATACCTTTGTCGCACTGCTTCTCCTAACGTCGAATATGATTATGCAGACCACCCCAAGCTCGTATCGACGTATCCTCGTCGGGCGGTTCCTTGGACTCGTCGGATATGGATAGCGATCCACTTCCGACCGCCTCCTCCCCTTGCCCTACGAACAATGTCGAGGTATTGTCTCAAGGGGCACTGAGCTGGGGGGAGACAGTCCCGGAGGCGCCTCAAGGCAACCTTCCGGACTCCAGGAGCAAAGGGAGCAAGACTCCCGGGGGCTCCAAGTTCGGCTCTCAGCCGAACACCGCGCCGGAACCTCCAGTGGTTCCGGACTCGGGCAGGCGGCCCCCTTCCAAAAGGGGCAAGACGCCCGTGCCGGTGACCTTTGTCCATCCAAAGGCACCGGACAACCTGTTGGGAGCGCTTCGAGGCGCTTCCATCGATGAAGAACACCGCACTATTACGAGTGCGGTGATCAAGAAGGTTCAGTCTGCCAAGAGCGGAGTGACTGAAGCCTGTGCCGGCCTTCTAACAGGCTTTGAGGTAAGTATTAAAAATATAGGAAAAATATTACCGCATAGACAGTAGCCCCTGATGCTCTGTTTGGTGTTCACAAAGAAAAGCTGAATAGAGGATCAAATAAAATATGCAGGAGTCTAATATAAGTATGTCTGTATGCGTATGCAGGCTTCGCTGCTGACCTCTGCCGCACTGACTGCAAAGGTCGCTGCACTGAAGCAGGACCTCGAGGGGTCCGAGAAAGAGCTCGGCCTTGCCAAGAGGCAGCTCGAGGAGAACAAAGGTAAGTAATACATTGTCTATATATAAAAGAAAATGTGGTTGTGAAATGACAGGATCATCATGAATGTGCCAGGGGCGACGACCGAGGTGGCGACCCTGAAGCAAGCGTTGTCCGAGGCCGAAGACAAAGCGGCAAAGGAGCGCACCGAGCGGGAAAAGCAAGAGGCACAGGTGGGCGAGGTGCAGCAAGAGCTCCAGGCTCTCGTGACGAAGCACGAGACTTTGGAGCTTGACTCGAAGACGCGAGAGTCTGAGCTTGCCGCGGCCCTCGAGAGCGCAAAGAATGCCAAGGCCAAAGCCCAAAAAGCCCTCCATGAGATTGACGCAATGAGGAAGATAGCGGCGGGTAAGGCATTCAATATGCAAAGCAAGCATGTGCAAGTAAATTACTTGTTACTTACCCGAGTCCAGAGCTCTCAAGGAGCATTCCAGATTTGCCCCGCAGCGTGTCGGATGCCGCGGAATATTACCAGGCCGTGGAGGGAATCTCGACGAAGAAGTTGTTCTGGTCTCAGTATACTGGGACCGAACACCCGATGCCTGTGAGCGACCAGCTGAAGCAACTGGTCGAGCTGCACAAGGCGGCCAAACAGGCCATGAAGGGCTTTATAGTCCGAATGTGGCCTGGCAAAGCCCTTCCCAACAACTACTTCGGCCTGGTGAGGCGGCTTGTGGATGCCTGCCCACGGCTGAAAGTCATCAAGCGGTCCGTCTGCATCGAAGGTGCACGCCGGGCTTTTGCCCGTGCAAAGGTGCACTAGGCCAAGATGGACACCGAGAAGCTGGTGAAGGAGGGGTCGCCGCAGGGCAAGGAGCATCGCCACGCCGAGATGTATTATGAGGGGGTCCTGAAGGGTGCCCGTCTTGTAGCGGACGAGTGTGCGAAAGATGTAATATTTGAATGAACTTGCTCGTGTGATCTTGTATTATGAAAACTTGTTCATATGCGCTATGCAATGCTTGTTTGAATTTAAAATATTACCTTCTGTTCGGCTGTTTATCAAATCTGAGAGATGGCTAGTCGTAGGCTTCTGCCCCCATGCCACGAGTGTTGGGGTGTTCGGGATAAACCTGAGCACTCTTGTTCCCATTTTTGGGTCCTTCGAGGGAGGTGCTCAGCACAACGAACAAGGCAATCAGACTATAATGCTTTATCACTCTCACTTAGCCATAGAATTATATAATTTTAAATTTTGGCGAAGCCCCTAGTATTCGGAAGGCCGAATTCGGGGCGCTATACACGCCTTAAGCCGGACAAAGCCGACTCCTCGCTCTAAGCGGCATAAATCTTTAGGGACTCGAAACCTCTCGAACAGCGACCAGTCTCTCGCCTTATCATGACAGTCAGTTTTAGCTTTCTCTACTGAGGTGCTTAGCCCAGCTAAACCGGGGCACAATCGCAGTAGTTCTCCCAGTGCTATCTTAGCCGATATAGCGGAACGTAAGGTACCAAAACATGGGAGCCGGGTAAACCCAACTATTGACCCAAGACATGATTCGCAGCTGATGCATATAATGCTATAAGTTCGGGGTGCCGCACTGTCAAAGTGTTCGGACTTCTCACGCCGTATTATGGGGTACGCTTAAGCCCCTGGCGTATTGGCCGTACCAGAGTGTACGGGTGCTGAATGCCATGAATGAACATATATATATATATAAGAGGAATAGAGAATGCGATAATAGTCTAGTGCTATGCATTGTTTATTCAAAAAGGTGCGTAAAGCAGAATGATACAAGTAGTGCGATAAGCAAAAAGTAGGACTATTTGACATGTCCCCTCCAAGGGCAAGCTGAGGAATGGTATTTAAAGAAGGTATTTCACTCGTTGTCAGAGACCACCTGAGAGTTCCGTGGTGCGACGTAGCTTTCTGCCTCCTCGGTTGTTGCATTGTGTGTCTGGCAACCATACTGCCGGACGGGGTTTCCACAGATTAAAGTCCTGAAAGAGAGAAAAATAACAAAACGGGAAGCCCCTAGTGCGGTTGAGCCGCGTCTTGGGGCGTGCCGTAGTCGTGCCCCCTCCCCCCTATGCCCATGGTATTTTTAATGCATAATTATGTACGTGTGGCACAGATTTCGCCGTTTGGCTGGTACTGGGGTGGGGACCGCATTGCTATGCGAGCTCGGAACATGCCAGGAGGTCTTGTTGCCGATTACTCCGGGCGCGCTTGAAGGTGTCCGAGTCTTGAATCGCCGAACTAGTGGATTTCCCTAAGAGGTTGCTTTGCGCTTCTGCTGCGAGGGCTGCAGTGTGCTCCTCCGTGCGGAGAGAGCGCTCTGTGTTTCCATTGACTGTGATGACCCCCCGAGGTCCTGGCATCTTGAGCTTGAGGTATGCATAATGCGGTACCGCATTGAATCTCGCAAATGTGGTTCGCCCGAGCAGTGCATGATAGCCGCTATGGAACGGGACTATATCGAAGATTAACTCCTCGCTTCGGAAGTTATCCGGGGATCCGAAGACCACTTCCAGTGTGACTGAGCCTTTGCAATGGGCCTCTACACCTGGTATGACGCCTTTGAAGGTCGTTTTTGTGGGTTTGATCCATGAGGGGTCTATACCCATTTTGCGCATTGTGTCCTGATAAAGCAAGTTCAGGCTGCTGCCACCGTCCATGAGGACTCGAGTGAGGTGAAATCCGTCAATGATTGGGTCTAGGACCAGTGCGGCGAATCCGCCATGACGGATACTAGTGGGGTGGTCCCTACGATCGAAGGTGATCGGACAGGAGGACCATGGGTTGAACTTTGGGGCGACTGGCTCCAACGCATATACGTCCCTTAGCGCATGCTTCCGCTCCCTCTTGGGGATGTGGGTTGCATATATCATGTTCACCGTCTGCACTTGTGGGGGGAATCTCTTCTGTCCTTCGGTGTTCGGCTGCCAGGGCTCCTCCTCGTCATCGCTATGTGACCCCTTATCCTTGTTTTCGGCATTTAACTTGCCGTCCTGCTTAAACACCCAACAATCCCTGTTGGTGTGGTTGGCTGGCTTGTCGGGGGTGCCGTGTATTTGACACGAGCGATCGAGTATACGGTCCAAACTGGATGGGCCTAGAGTGCTTCTTTTGAATGGCTTTTTCCGCTAACCGGGTTTAGAGCCTCTGAATCCGGCATTGACTGCCGTATCCTCGGTATTATCGTTGTTAATGCGATGCTTGTGTTTGTTGCGACGTGACCTGCCATTGCCATCCTTGGTATCCGAAGTACCATGATTCTTTGATATGTTATTGCTGCGAGCCAGCCAGCTGTCTTCTCCCGCGCAAAAGCGGGTCATGAGTGTCGTGAGGGCTGCCATAGATTTCGGCTTTTCTTGGCCAAGGTGCCAGGCGAGCCACTCGTCGTGGATGTTGTGCTTAAAAGCTGCTAGGGCCTCTGCATCCGGACAGTCGACGATTTGATTTTTCTTTGTTAGGAACCGTGTCCAGAATTTCCTGGCTGATTCCTCTGGCTGCTGAATTATGTGGCTCAAGTCATCGGCATCTGGTGGTCGCACATAAGTGCCCTGGAAGTTGTCAAGGAATGCGGCTTCCAGATCCTCCCAACATCCAATGGATTCTGCTGGCAGGCTGTTGAGACAATGCCGAGCTGGTCCTTTGAGTTTAAGTGGGAGGTATTTGATGGCGTGTAGATCGTCACCGCGGGCCATGTGGATGTGCAGGAGGAAGTCCTCGATCCATACCGCAGGATCTGTTGTGCCGTCGTATGATTCTATATTTACGGGTTTGAAACCCTCTGGGATTTGATGATCCATTACTTCGTCTGTGAAGCATAGGGGGTGTGCGGCGCCTCTGTACTGGGCTATATCGCGACGCAGCTCAAATGAGTCTTGTCCGTTGTGTTTGGCCAGGCCGGACTTACTTTTACTGTATCCGGTGTGACGGTTATCGTCTCGCATAGTGGCGCGCCCTTGCGATCCGTAGATCGATCTTGTGTGTTTTGCTTTGTCCTCCAATACGTCTCGCAGGTCTGGTGTATTTCCCCATGTCTTGACATTTTTATTTGAGTAGCGTCGGGGTGCGGGCTGAACTTTTGGATGGAATGCCTCTTTGTCGCGGCCACGAGGTGGCCGATCAGCCGCGTCATACGCCGGAGATGTAGGTTTTGGTGCTTCCTCCTCCAGTCGGGGTAGCAACCTGCGCTTTGGGTAACTCTTGGAGGGGCGTTCGAGTTTATATTCCTCGGCCGCAAGGACTTCAGTCCATCTGTCAGCTAGCAAATCTTGATCAGCTTGAAGCTGTTGTTGCTTTTTCTTAAGGCTATTTGCCGTGGCTATAAGCCGACGCTTGAAGCGCTCTTGTTTGACGGGATCCTCAGGCACGACAAATTCGTCATCGTCGAGGCTTGCCTCGTCTTCGGAGGGAGGCATGTAATTATCATCCTCCGCCTCTCCATCTGCCGCTCTCTCGGGAGGACTGGCTTCTCCATCCTCCTACCCTAAATCTTGCTGGAGGGGATTGTTGTCGTCTTCGGCACTGTCTAGAGTGTTATTATCTCCTATGCCGGTGTCACCGCTTTTGCTTTGGCGAGACTTAGAGCGGCGCCGCTGACGTCGGCGCTTGGGTTGCTTCTTGGATGGGTCATCCTCCGTTGTCCCGTCGCCATTGCCTTCTTTGGATGTGTGAAAGCACAAGTGCTCCCTGTGTGGTTTTGGTAATTAATGTCAACATATCTCTTGTTGGACTAACACTTTTACCTAGTATGTTTCAGATAAGTTCAACAATGGAGTGGCATGGACTAGAGGATGTGGAACCCCTTCAAGATGCTAAGGACAAAGGATTGGCTCAAGCTTCAAGATCAAGACTCTACATTTTCTATTTTAGTGATCCAAGATCACATTGAGTCTATAGGAAAAGCCAATACTATCAAGAGGGGATGAGGTGTTGCTTAATGGCTTGCTTGCTCAAAGTGCTTAGTGATATGCTCCAAAACCCTCAACTACCTTCCCACATCCACATATGACCTAAACCAAAACTCAAACTCGGCCCCACCGATCCTATCTATCCGGCGCCACCGAGTTTCAAATGTCATAGCCACTGCCACAAACCCTAGGCAAATCGGTCTCACCGATAGGGATCTCAGTCTCACCGAGATGGGATTGTAATCTCTCCGTTTCCCTTCGTAACGTTTCAGTCTTACCGAGGTGAGCAATCGGTCCCACCGAGATTGCAATGTAAACTCTCTGTTTCCCTTTTGTAACATTTCGGTCTCACCGAGATGAGCGAATCGGTCCCACCGAGTTTACCTGACCAACTCTCTGGTTAGCTTATTACCAAAATCGGTCCCACCGAGTTTGTGTAATCGGTCACACCAAGATTACGTTATGCCCTAACCCTAACCATATCGGTCCTACCGAGTTGCATCTCAGTCCCACCGAAAATCCTAACGGTCACTAGGTTTGCTGAATCGGTCCGACCGAGTTTAACCATTCGGTCCCACCGAGTTTGGCAAATTGTGTGTAACGGTTAGATTCTGTGTGGAGGCTATATATACCCCTCCACCCACTCTTCATTCGTTGAGAGAGCCATCAGAACATACCTACACTTCCAATACACATTTTCTGAGAGAGAACCACCTACACTTTGTTGGGTAACGTAGCATAAATTCAAAATTTTCCTATGTGTCACCAAGATCTATCTATGGAGTCATCTAGCAACGAGGGAGGAGTGGATCTACATACCCTTGTAGATCGCGCGCGGAAGCGTTCAAGAGAACGGGGTTGATGGAGTCGTACTCGTCGTGATCCAAATCACCGATGATCCTAGCGCCGAACGGATGGCACCTCCGCGTTCAACACACGTACGGAGCAGCGACGTCTCCTCCTTCTTGATCCAGCAAGGGGGAAGGAGAGGTTGATGGATATCCAACAGCACGACGGCGTGGTGGTGGAAGTAGCGGGATTCCAACAGGGCTTCGCCAAGCGCTGTGGGAGGAGGGAGATGTGTCATGGGAGGGAGAGGGAGGCGCCAGGGCTCAGGTGTTGCTGCCCTCCCTTTCCCCCACTATATATAGGGCCAAGGGAGAGGGGGGGCGCAGCCTTGGCCCTTCCTCAAAGGAAGGGTGCGGCCAGGGAGGAGTCCCTCCTCCCCAAGGCACCTCGGAGGTGCCTTCCCCCTTTAGGACTCTTCCTTTCCCTCTTCTCTTGGCGCATGGGCCTCTTAGGGCTGGTGCCCTTGGCCCATATAGGCCAAGGTGCACCCCCTACAGCCCATGTGGCCCCCCGGGGCAGGTGGCCCCACCTGGTGGACCCCCGGGACCCTTCCGGTGGTCCCAGTACAATACCGGTGACCCCGAAACTTGTCCCGATGGCCGAAATAGCACTTCATATATATAATTCTTTACCTCCGGACCATTCCGGAACTCCTCGTGACGTCCGGGATCTCATCCGGGACTCCAAACAACTTTCGGGTTACTGCATACTAATATCTCTATAACCCTAGCGTCACCGAACCTTAAGTGTGTAGACCCTACGGGTTCGGGAGACATGCAGACATGACCGAGATGACTCTCCGGTCAATAACCAACAGCGGGATTTGGATACCCATGTTGGCTCCCACATGTTCCACGATGATCTCATCGGATGAACCACGATGTCAAGGACTTAATCAATCCCGTATACAATTCCCTTTGTCTATCGGTATGACACTTGCCCGAGATTCGATCGTCGGTATCCCGATACCTTGTTCAATCTCGTTACCGGCAAGTCTCTTTACTCGTTCTGTAACACATCATCCCGTGATCAACTCCTTGATCACATTGTGCACATTATGATGATGTCCTACCGAGTGGGCCCAGAGAGACCTCTCCGTTTACACGGAGTGACAAATCCCAGTCTCAATTCGTGCCAACCCAACAGACACTTTGGGAGATACCTGTAGTGTACCTTTATAGCCACCCAGTTACGTTGTGACGTTTGGCACACCCAAAGCATTCCTACGGTATCCGGGAGTTGCACAATCTCATGGTCTAAGGAAATGATACTTGACATTAGAAAAGCTTTAGCATACGAACTACATGATCTTGTGCTAGGCTTAGGATTGGGTCTTGTCCATCACATCATTCTCCTAATGATGTGATCCCGTTATCAATGACATCCAATGTCCATGGTCAGGAAACCGTAACCATCTATTGATCAACGAGCTAGTCAACTAGAGGCTTACTAGGGACATGGTGTTGTCTATGTATCCACACATGTATTTGAGTTTCCTATCAATACAATTATAGCATGGATAATAAACGATTGTCATGAACAAGGAAATATAATAATAATCAATTTATTATTGCCTCTAGGGCATATTTCCAACAGTCTCCAACTTGCACTAGAGTCAATAATCCGGTTCACATCGCTATGTGACTAACACTCAAGGTCACATCCCCATGTGGCTAACACCCAATAAGTCAATAATCTAGTTCACATTACCATGTGATTAACACTCGATGAGTTCTGGGTTTGATCATGTTATGCTTGTGAGAGATGTTATAGTCGACGGGTCTGAATCTTTCAGATCCGTATGTACTTCGCAAATCTCTATGTCATCTTGTAGATGCAGCTACTACGCTATATTTGGAACTATTCCAAATAACTGTTCTACTATACGAATCCAGTCTACTACTCAGAATAATCTGGATTAGTGTCAAAGTTTGCATCTGCGTAACCCTTTACGACGAACTCTTTTACCACCTCCATAATCGAGAAAATTCCTTAGTCCACTAGTTACTAAGGATAACTTTGACCGCTGTCCTGTGATCCATTCTTGGATCACTCTTGTACCCCTTGACTGACTCATGGCAAGGCACACTTCAGGTGTGGTACACAGCATAGCATACTGTAGAGAGCCTATGATAAAAGCATAGGGGACGACCTTCGTCCTTCCTCTTTCTTCTGCCGTGGTCGAGCTTTAAGTCTTAACTTCATACCTTACAACTCAGGCAAGAACTCCTTTGACTGGTCCATCTTGAACACCTTCAAGATCATGTCAAGGTATGTGCTCATTTGAAAGTACCATTAAGCGTTTTGATCTATCCTTATAGATCTTGATGCTCAATGTTCAAGTAGCTTAATCCAGGCTTTCCATTGAAAAACACTTTCCAAATAACCCTATATGCTTTCCAGAAATTCTACGTCATTTCTGATCAACAATATGTCAACAACATATATTCATCAGAAATTCTATAGTGCTCCCACTCACTTCTTTGGAAATACAAGTTTCTCATGAACTTTGTATACACCCAAAATCTTTGATCATCTCATCAAAGCATAAATTCCAACTCCGAGATGCTTACTCCAGTCCTTAGAAGGATTGCTGGAGCTTTGCATACTTATTAGCATCTTTCAGGATTGACAAAATCCTTCCGGTTGTATCACATACAACCTTTCCTCAAGAAAATCGTCGAGGAAACAATGTTTGACATCCTATCTGCAAGATTTCATAAATAATGCAGTAATCGCTAATATAATTCCAACAGACTCTTAGCATTGCTACGAGTGAGAAAGTCTCATCGTAGTCAACTCCTTGAACTTATCGGAAAACATCTTAACGACAAGTCGAGCTTTCTTAATGGTGACATTTACCATCATTGTCCGTCTTCCTTTTAAAATCCATCTGCACTCAACAGCCTTACGACCATCGAGTTGTTCTGCCAAAGTCTACACTTTGTTTTCATACATGGATCCTTTCTCGGATTTTATGGCCCCGAGCCATTTATCGGAATCCGGGCCCACCATCGCTTCTCCATAGCTCGTAGGTTCATTGTTGTCTAGCAACATGACTTCCAAGACAGGATTACGTACCACTCTGAAGTAGTACGCATCCTTGTCATCCCACGAGGTTTGGTAGTGACTTGATCTGAAGTTTCATGATCACTATCATAAGCTTCCACTTCAATTGGTGTAGGTGCCACAGGAACAACTTCCTGTGCCCTGCCACACACTAGTTGAAGAGACGGTTTAATAACCTCATCAAGTCTCCACCATCCTCCCACTCAATTCTTTCGAGAGAAACTTTTCCTCGAGAAAGGACCCGATTCTAGAAATAATCCCTTATTGCTTTCGGATCTGAGATAGGAGGTATACCCAACTGTTTTGGGTGTCCTATGAAGATGCATTTATCCGCTTTGGGTTCGAGCTTATCAGCATGAAACTTTTTCACATAAGCGTCGCAGCCCCAAACTTTTAAGAAAGGACAACTTAGGTTTCTCTAAACCATAGTTCATACGGTGTCATCTCATAGGAATTACGTGGTGCCCTATTTAAAGTGAATGTGGTTGTCTCTAATGCCTAACCCATAAACTATCGTGGTAATTCGATAAGAGACATCATGGTATGCATCATATCCAATAGGGTGCAGTTATGATGTTCGGACACACCACCACACTATGGTGTTCCAGGCTGTATTAGTTGTGAAACAATTTCCAGAATGTCTTAATTCTGTGCCAAACTCGTAATTCAGATATTCATCTCTATGATCATATCATAGATATTTTATCCTCTTGTCACGACGATCTTTCAACTTCACCCTGAAATTACTTGAACCTTTCAATAATTCAGACTCGTGATTCATCAAGTAAATATACTCAACATCTACTCAAATCATCTGTGAAGTAAGAACATAACGATATCCACTACATGCCTCAGCACTCATTGGACTGCACACATCAAAATGTATTACTTCCAACAAGTTGCTTTCTAGTTCCATTTTACTGAAAACGAGGCTTTCATTCATCTTGCCCATGTGGTATGATTTGCATGTCTCAAGTGATTCAAAATCAAGTGAGTCCAAACGGTCCATTTGCATGGAGTTTCTTCATGCATATACACCAATAGACATGGTTCGCATGCCTCAAACTTTTCAAAAACGAGTGAGCCCAAAGATCCATCAACATGGAGCTTCTTCATGCGTTTTATACCGATATGACTTACGTGGCAGTGCCACAAGTAGGTGGTACTATCATTACTATCTTTTGGCATGAACATGTGTATCACTACGATTGATATTCAATAAACCATTCATTTTAGGTGTAAGACCATTGAAGTTATTATTCAAATAAACAGAGTAACCATTATTCTCCTTAAATGAATAACCGTATCACGATAGACATAATCCAATCATGTCTATGCTCAACGCAAACACCAAACAACAATTATTTAGGTTTTAATACCAATCTCGATGGTAGAGGGAGCGTGCGATGCTTGATCATATCAACCTTGGAAACACTTCCAACACATATCGTCAGCTCACCTTTAGCTAGTCTCCGTTTATTCCGTAGCTTTTATTTCGAGTTACTAACACTTAGCAACCGAACCGGTATCTAATACCCTGGTGCTACTAGGAATACTAGTAAAGTACACATTAACACAATATATATCCAATATACTTCTATCAACCTTGCCAGCCTTCTCATCTACCAAGTATCTAGGGTAATTCTGCTCCAGTGGCTGTTCCCCTTATTACAGAAGCACTCAGTCTCGGGTTTGGGTTCAACCTTGGGTTTCTTCACTAGAGCAGTAGCTGAATTGCCATTTCATGAAGTATCCCTTTGTTCCCTTGCCCTTCTTGAAACTAGTGGTTTCACCAACCATCAACAATTGATGCTCCTTCTTGATTTCTACTTTCGCGGTGTCAAACATCGCGAATATCTCAAGGATCATCATATATGTCCCTGATATATCATAGTTCATCACGAAGCTCTAGAAGCTTGGTGGTACTTCGGAGAACCATCACTATTTCATCTCGAAGATCAACTCCCACTTGATTCAAGCGATTGTTGTACTCAGACAATCTGAGCACAAGCACAACAATTGAGCTTTTCTCCTTAGTTTGCAGGCTAAGAAAATCGTCGGAGGTCTTATACCTCTTGACGTGGGCACGAGCCTGAAATCCCAATTTCAGCCCTTGAAACATCTCATATGTTTCACGATGTTTCAAAACGTCTTCGGTGCCTCAACTCTAAACCGTTTAACTGAACTATCACGTAGTTATCAAAATGTGTATGTCAGATGTTCGCAACATCCACAGACAACGTTCGAGGTTCAGCACACTGA
The DNA here is from genome assembly GCF_056163025.1 of Triticum urartu. Lineage (NCBI taxonomy): Eukaryota > Viridiplantae > Streptophyta > Magnoliopsida > Poales > Poaceae > Triticum > Triticum urartu. The sequence continues at coordinate 153,043,405 of NC_141879.1, forward strand.
GTGGTGCATTAAGGACATAAGCCTTCTATGAAGCAATGAGGACAATCCTCAGTTTACGGACCTAGTCCGCATAATTGCTACTATCAACTTTCAACTAAATTTTCTCTAGGAACATATCTAAACAGTAGAACTGAAGCGCGAGCTACGACATAATTTGCGAAGACCTTTTGACTATGTTCAGGATAATTAAGTTCATCTTATGAACTCCCACTTAGATAGACATCCCTCTAGTCATCTAAGTGATTACATGATCCGAGTCAACTAGGCCGTGTCCGATCATCACGTGAGACGGACTAGTCAACCTCGGTGAACATCTTCATGTTGATCGTATCTTCTATACGACTCATGCTCGACCTTTCGGTCTCTTGTGTTCCGAGGCCATGTCTGTACACATGCTAGGCTCGTCAAGTCAACCTAAGTGTTTCGCGTGTGTAAATCTGTCTTACACCCGTTGTATGTCAACGTTAGAATCTATCACACCCGATCATCACGTGGTGCTTCGAAACAACGAACTGTCGCAACGGTGCACAGTTAGGGGGAACACTTTCTTGAAATTATTATGAGGGATCATCTTATTTACTACCGTCGTTCTGAGTAAACAAGATGCAAAAACATGATAAACATCACATGCAATCAAATAGTGACATGATATGGCCAATATCATATTGCTCCTTTTGATCTCCATCTTCGGGGCTCCATGATCATCAACGTCACCGGCATGACACCATGATCTCCATCGTCATGATCTCCATCATCGTGTCTCCATGAAGTTGTCACGTCATCTATTACTTCTACTACTACAGCTAACGGTTAGCAATAAAGTAAAGTAATTACATGACGTTTATGTTGACACGCAGGTCATAAATAAATTAAGACAACTCCTATGGCTCCTGCGTGTTGTCATACTCATCGACATGCAAGTCGTGATTCCTATTACAAGAACATGATCAATCTCATACATCACATATATCATTCATCACATCCTTTGGCCATATCACATCACATAGCATACCCTGCAAAAACAAGTTAGACGTCCTCTAATTGTTGTTTGCATGTTTTACGTGGCTGCTATGGGTTTCTAGCAAGAACGTTTCTTACCTACGCAAAAACCACAACGTGATATGCCAATTGCTATTTACCCTTCATAAGGACCCTTTTCATCGAATCCGATCCGACTAAAGTGGGAGAGACAGACACCCGCCAGCCACCTAATGCAACTAGTGCATGTCAGTCGGTGGAACTGGTCTCACGTAAGCGTACGTGTAAGGTTGGTCCGGGCCGCTTCATCCCACGATGCCGCCGAATCAAGATAAGACTAGTAACGGCAAGCATATTGAACAAAATCAACGCCCACAACTACTTTGTGTTCTACTCGTGCATAGAAACTACGCATAGACCTAGCTCATGATGCCACTGTTGGGTAACGTAGCATAAATTCAAAATTTTCCTACGTGTCACCAAGATCTATCTATGGAGTCATCTAGCAACGAGGGAGGAGTGGATCTACATACCCTTGTAGATCGCACGCGGAAGCGTTCAAGAGAACGGGGTTGATGGAGTCGTACTCGTCGTGATCCAAATCACCGATGATCCTAGCGCCGAACGGACGGCACCTCCGCGTTCAACACACGTACGGAGCAGCGGCGTCTCCTCCTTCTTGATCCAACAAGGGGGAAGGAGAGGTTTATGGAGATCCAACATCACGACGGCGTGGTGGTGGAAGTAGCGGGATTCCAACAGGGCTTCGCCAAGCGCTGTGGGAGGAGGGAGATGTGTCATGGGAGGGAGAGGGAGGCGCCAGGGCTCAGGTGTTGCTGCCCTCCCTTTCCCCCACTATATATAGGGCCAAGGGAGAGGGGGGGCGCAGCCTTGGCCCTTCCTCCAAGGAAGGGTGCGGCCAGGGAGGAGTCCCTCCTCCCCAAGGCACCTCGGAGGTGCCTTCCCCCTTTAGGACTCTTCCTTTCCCTCTTCTCTTGGCGCATGGGCCTCTTGGGGCTGGTGCCCTTGGCCTATATAGGCCAAGGCGCACCCCCTACAGCCCATGTGGCCCCCCGGGCAGGTGGCCCCACCCGGTGGACCCCCGGGACCCTTCCGGTGGTCCCGGTACAATACCGGTGACCCCGAAACTTGTCCCGATGGCCGAAATAGCACTTCATATATATAATTCTTTACCTCCGGACCATTCCGGAACTCCTCGTGACGTCCGGGATCTCATCCGGGACTCCGAACAACTTTAGGGTTACCGCATACTAATATCTCTATAACCCTAGCGTCACCGAACCTTAAGTGTGTAGACCCTACGGGTTCGGGAGACATGCAGACATGACCGAGATGACTCTCCGGTCAATAACCAACAGCGGGATCTGGATACCCATGTTGGCTCCCACATGTTCCACGATGATCTCATCGGATGAACCACGATGTCAAGGACTTAATCAATCCCGTATACAATTCCCTTTGTCTATCGGTACGACACTTACCCGAGATTCGATCGTCGGTATCCCGATACCTTGTTCAATCTCGTTACCGGAAAGTCTCTTTACTCGTTCTGTAACACATCATCCCGTGATCAACTCCTTGATCACATTGTGCACATTATGATGATGTCCTACCGAGTGGGCCCAGAGATACCTCTCCGTTTACACGGAGTGACAAATCCCAGTCTCGATTCGTGCCAACCCAACAGACACTTTGGGAGATACCTGTAGTGTACCTTTATAGCCACCCAGTTACGTTGTGACTTTTGGCACACCCAAAGCATTCCTACGGTATCCGGGAGTTGCACAATCTCATGGTCTAAGGAAATGATACTTGACATTAGAAAAGCTTTAGCATACGAACTACATGATCTTGTGCTAGGCTTAGGATTGGGTCTTGTCCATCACATCATTCTCCTAATGATGTGATCCCGTTATCAATGACATCCAATGTCCATGGTCAGGAAACCGTAACCATCTAATGATCAACGAGCTACTCAACTAGAGGCTTACTAGGGACATGGTGTTGTCTATGTATCCACACATGTATCTGAGTTTCCTATCAATACAATTATAGCATGGATAATAAACGATTATCATGAACAAGGAAATATAACAATAATCAATTTATTATTGCCTCTAGGGCATATTTCCAACACACTTGTGTTGAGGTCAAGATATTCCATTCCAACCATATGAATCTTGATCTCTAGCCTTCCCCAAGTTGCTTTCCACTCAAATCTTCTTTCCATCAAATCCAAATCCTGTGAGAGAGAGAGAGAGAGTTGAGTGTTGGGGAGACTATCATTTGAAGCACAAGAGCAAGGAGTTCATCATCAACACACCATTTGTTACTTCTTGGAGAGTCGTGTCTCCTAGATTGGCTAGGTGTCACTTGGGAGCCTCCGACAAGATTGTGGAGTTGAACCAAGGAGTTTGTAAGGGCAAGGAGATCGCCTACTTCGTGAAGATCTACCGCTAGTGAGGCAAGTCCTTCGTGGGCGACGGCCGTGATGGAATAGACAAGGTTGCTTCTTCATGGACCCTTTGTGGGTGGAGCCCTCCGTGGACTCGCGCAACCGTTACCCTCCGTGGGTTGATGTCTCCATCAACGTGGATGTACGATAGCACCACCTATCGGAACCACGACAAAAACCTCCGTGTCTCCAATTGCGTTTGAATACTCCAAACCCTTCTCCTTACATTCTTGCAAGTTGCATGCTTTACTTCCCGCTGCTCATATACTCATTGCATGCTTGCTTGATATGTATTGTGTTTGTTAAACTTGTTTTTTGAACTCCACTTAAACTTAAGAATATTAAAAACTGCAACTTTTGGCAATTAGTGTCTAATCACCCCCCCCTCTAGACACCTCTTCTTGATCCTTTCAATTGGTATTAGAGCATTGGTCTCCATTGCCTTGGTTTAAACACCATTGGAGGAAGATGGATGTGTCTACTTTGGGGAGTCTTAGACATAGAGTGCCTATTCTTGATGGAGAGTATTTTCATGAGTGGAAAAATGAAATGCTTAAGATTTTCAATGAATATCATTTGAACAAGTACATTACTAGCTCTTGTGCACCTCATGTTGATCCTTTGCACCCTACCCTAGATGAAGATATTGACATGATTCGCAATCTTAGAACTGTTAACCTTATCACTAGAGGCTTGCCTAGAAACTTGATTGGATGTTTGCCGACTCTTAAGTGTGCCTACACCATATGGAAATTTCTTGAGGAACTCTTTCCTAATTACTCCTTGAAAGATCTAGATGAAATCCTCCATAAGTCTATTGCTTTGATTAAGATGAGTTCCAATGATCCCAAATTTGGTGACTGCTTATTTGAGCTTACTAATCTTACGAGTGCCAAAGGAGATGTTGGAATCATTAGCAATATCATTTCCAGAGCTATTAGAATTCATAAAGATAACTATAGAAATGATCATTTATCTAATGAATTGCCCTCTCTAGGAATTGATTAATCACAAGATGATGTTGAACATGAATACTCGGATGAGGATGATGATGATGATGATGATGATGATAGTGACTATGATCTCGATGATGCGATGAGACACTTTGGTCTTATGGAAAATCTTCGCGGCTACATGGCTGGAGGAAAGGAATGGGTCCTTGATAGTGGATGTACTGATCATATGACCGGAGATCAAGACATGTTCTGTGAGCTTGCTGAAAATGACGGCCCTCAAAAGTATGTCACTTTTGGTGATAATTCAAAGGGTAAGGTGGTTGTCCTTGGTAAGGTGGCCATCTCACATGATAGCTCCATACAAAATGTCATGCTCGTTGAATCTCTTGGCTACAACTTACTTTCAGTATCTAGACTTGCTGATTTCGGTTTCAATGTCCTATTTACTAAAGTAGACTGCCAAGTGTTTCGTAGAGATAATCATAAAATGGTCTTTACCGGTATACGTAGAGGAGATCTTTACATTGTTGATTTCACTAAAAAGGCTCAACCTAAAACTTGCTTAATTGCCAAATCTTCTAAAGGCTGGTTGTGGCATAGAAGACTAGGTCATGTTGGTATGCGAAATCTTGATAAGCTTATTAAAGGTGATCATATCCTTGGAATAAAAGATGTCATATTTGACAAGGATAGACTTTGTAGTGCTTGTCAAGCAGGGAAACAAGTTGGAGGAAGTCACCGCGGGAAGAACATCATGACCACAAGAAGACCACTCGAGCTACTTCACATGGATCTCTTTGGTCCAAATGCCTACAAGAGTCTCGGTGGTAAATCATTTGGTCTAGTCATGGTTGATGATTTTTCAAGATTTACGTGGGTGTTCTTTCTTGATGACAAATCGCAGGTCCAAAAGATCTGCAAAAACTTCGCAAGGAAGGCCCAAAATCAGTTTGAAGTGAAGATCAAGAAGGTTCAGAGTGACAACGGAATGGAGTTCAAGAACGCAAATGTGGACACCTTTCTTGACGAAGAAGGGATTTCACACGAGTTCTCGGCTACGTACACACCTCAACAAAATGGAGTTGTTGAAAGGAAGAACCAAACTCTTATCGAGATGGCAAGAACGATGCTTGGTGAGTACAAAACGCCAAAGCACTTTTGGGCGGAAGCGGTTGAGACAACTTTTCATGCAATAAATCGCTTGTATCTTCACAAGCTACTCGGCAAGGTGGCATACGAGCTCCTCACCGGTAACAAACCCCAAGTTGGATACTTTCGAGTATTTGGCTCAAAGTGCTACATTCTTGATAAGCATCATCGTTCTAAATTTGCTCCTAAATCTCATGAAGGTTTCCTACTTGGTTATGGCTCAAACTCTCACACTTACCGTGTCTACAACAATTTCACCCGAAAGGTTGAAGAGACGATAGATGTGAAGTTTGATGAATCTAATGGCTCACAAGTAGAGCAATTGCCAATTGATGTAGGAGACAAAGACCCTTCGGAAGCAATTCAAGACTTGTCCATTGGCAAGATTGGTCCAACGGAAGTGAAGGAGAGTACCTCGTCCGTACAAGTGGAAGCTTCTACCTCATGACAAGGTGAACCAAGAGTTGATACGGAAGCATCCACAAGTGGGACACGCCAAGATGAAGAAAACGAGGGAGCGCACCAAGATGAACATCAACAACCTCCTTCTCCACCACGACAAGAGAACGACAACGTCAACAATGAAGAAGGCCAAGAAGAAGAACAAGATGAAGAGGATGTTCCACCCCGACCCAAGCAAAAGCTTTCACGAGTTCGAGCAAGAATTGCCAAAGATCATCCCGTCGAGCAAATCTACAATGATATCCAAACCGGGAGAATCACTCGCTCTAAAACTCGTTTAGCTAACTTTTGTGAACATTACTCATTCATCTCTAGCATTGAACCTATGAAGGTTGAAGAAGCATTGGAGGATCCGGATTGGATAAACGCTATGCATGAAGAGCTACACAACTTTGAGAGAAATCAAGTGTGGACATTGGTCGAGAAGCCCGACAACAACCACAACATCATTGGTACCAAATGGGTGTTTCGCAACAAGAAAGATGAAGATGGACAAGTGGTTCGCAACAAAGCACGTCTCGTCGCCCAAGGCTACACACAAGTTGAAGGTATGGACTATGGTGGGACATATGCTCCCGTTGCTAGACTTGAGTCCATTCGCATCTTACTTGCTTATGCTAATCACCATGATATCACCTTGTACCAAATGGACATTAAAAGTGCTTTTCTAAATGGCGAAATTGAGGAGGAAGTTTATGTTAAGCAACCTCCCGGCTTCGTCAATCCTAAGAAACCTAACCATGTTTACAAACTTCACAAAGCCCTTTATGGTCTTAAACAAGCTCCTAGAGCATGGTATAAATGCTTGACCAAGTTCCTTATTGAAAAAGGCTTTGAAATTGGTAAGATTGATTCTACTCTTTTTACTAAAAGGGTTAATGGAGAACTATTTGTGTGCCAAATTTATGTTGATGATATCATATTTGGTTCAACTAACCCTCATTTTAGTGAGAAATTTGGAAAGCTAATGTTGGAGAAGTTTGAGATGTCTATGATGAGTGAACTCAAATTCTTTCTCGGTTTGCAAATCAAGCAAACTAAGGAAGGTACCTTTGTCTCTCAACCGAAGTACACCAAGGACTTATTCAAGAAGTTCAATATGCAAGAATGCAAAGGTATGACTACACCCATGCCTACTAGTGGACATCTTGATTTGACAAAAGATGGTGAACCGGTTGATCAAAAGATTTATCGCTCTATGATTGGTTCATTGTTATATCTATGTGCCTCTCGTCCCGATATTATGCTAAGTGTGTGCATGTGTGCACGATATCAAGCTGCTCCTAAAGAGTGTCATCTTAAGGCTATGAAAAGGATAGTGAGATACCTAATCCGTACACCAAATTTTGGCATTTGGTATCCTAAGAGGTCCTCTTTTGATCTTGTTGGCTACTCCGATTCGGACTATGCCGGAGACAAGGTTGATAGAAAGTCCACTTCGGGTACTTGTCAATTCCTTGGTAGATCTCTTCTGTCTTGGTCTTCCAAGAAACAAAACTCGGTATCCTTATCCACCGCCGAAGCGGAATACATTGCCGCTGGTTCATGTTGCGCTCAATTAATTTGGATGACCCAAACTCTTAAAGATTATGGGATATATGTGAAACATGTTCCATTGCTATGTGACAATGAAAGTGCTATTAAGATTGCTCACAATCCCGTGCAACATTCTCGAACTAAGCATATTGAAGTTCGTCATCATTTCATTCGAGATCATGTTGCAAAAGGGGACATTAACCTTAAGCATGTTCGCACCGATAAGCAATTGGCAGATATATTCACTAAACCACTTGATGAGAAAGTGTTTTGCAGGTTGAGAGGTGAATTGAACATCATTGATGCTTCAAACTTGGAGTAGGAACTCCATTTGATACATGCGGGGCATGAGCCTATGACTAATCCTCGATATTTCTCTCATGATGCTATTCATATGTCTTGGATATATTTGTACCTTGCATGTTATCTAACCCATGTAGATACTTGGTTGAATCTAGATCTATGAGATTGCAACTCACTCACATCTTGAGCAATCTCTACATCACCAAGTCTCTACACAATGGTGGTTGAAGACAAGGAAGCACGAAACCATTCAAACATATCCTTTGGCAAATTCCATGATGAGTCTCATGATTGTCATTTTGGATACACAAGTGCTCTTCCTTGCAAAGCTAACCCATGTAGGTAGATGAACTCAAACTCCAAGTGGTGCTCCTAACCCTTGATGAACTACATCAACCTTGAGCAACCCACATAAGTTCAACTACATGAACAAGATCAACACCACCACCCAAGGTATGTTATTCCATCTTAGAGAAGCTTTACTCCAAGTCATGAGTCAAAGCAACTCGACAAGATGTGAATACATCAAAAGGCTTAAACGAAAAATGGTAACCCCATTTTGAGCATAAACGATGAGTATGACCTATGATCAAGTGCTCTCACTTGACTCCTAAATCAATATACTCTAACATAGGTGACTTTGTCACCGACCATTTCTAGATGAAGTTCTCTAGTGTTTCCCCGTGCTTTTGCATTTGCATATTTGTTTCCCCTTTCAAAAAAAACTTCATCTAGAACTTTTAGTTTCTTTTCTTTCCTTTTTGTTCTGCATTTTCTGCATCCAATTCGTTGCAAATCTTTCAGTTAATTCCTTGTATATCCTTGTGAGATCTTACTTGTCTAGTGAGCTGAGGTGACAAGTGGTTTCACTCTGATGAACTCGGTCACACCGGTTTGTTCTCTTCGGCCCAACCAAAATCTTTCGGTGCAACCGAAGCCCACAACTCGGAGTCACCGATTCCATCACAGGAAAACCAACTTGCCACTTATTCCTGATTTCTGTTTGCTCCGGCTCCACTCAATGATTCTTGTCCTCTACCAGCATCATATTAGACATGCTGCTTTGCTCTGTGACTCGAGGACCAACCCATTTGTATCACATGTCCAGAAGAGCCCTTCTTGGAAATTGATGCCAAAGGGGGAGAGAGATCACATCAAAGCTTAATCCTTCCTATAGGGGGAGAAAGAGAGAATACTCCGGGGGAGAGAGTTTCTCAACTAGGAGAAAGTAATATCATCAAAGACCCCAGATGCTTGGTGTTCAAGAGGAGAGATGTCGCATGTCTTTAAGAGGGGAAAGACATGTTTGGTTGCTTGCTTTAGCTCAAGCTCTGTTGTTTCCTTTTTTTGTTGCTCTGATTTTCTGTTCCTTATATTCTCGCAATATCCCATGCAGATTCAGGGGGAGCAAGACATCTAAGGGAAGGAAATCTCTGATTTTATTGCATATCTTTACCTTTGGGGACATGTCTATATCCAATGTGGTACTTAGTACTCACTCTACATGTCATCCCAGTCTTAGTTCTCTTGTGGTTTCTCTTGTTTTGCTCTGGTCAGTAGGTGTATCTGTGTTTCTTAACCTTGTTTGCGCGGGTTCATCCCATCCTAAGCCAACTCAAGACCACAAGGTAAGTATATGCATCTCAGTCATGTGAATGAGAAATCCTTGCTGATGTACATATTGTTTGCAAGAAGGACTCATGAGCATGAAGGTACATTTCTCACATTCACATCATTTGCTCTGATGCATATAGCCAAGATACATGTAACACATTGCTTACTCTATCATGTTTACGCATTCACATGCTGCTATATTCAATATTCACATGATTGCATACATGTAGGGGGAGCCTATGCATGTTACATGTCTTTCCAAAGCTTTACTTTCTATTCTCTATATCTTTATCTAAAGCTTTGATGTATGTTGTCATCAATTACCAAAAAGGGGGAGATTGAAAGCACAAGTGCTCCCTGGGTGGTTTTGGTAATTAATGTTAACATATCTCTTGTTGGACTAACACTTTTACCTAGTATGTTTCAGATAAGTTCAGCAATGGAGTGGCATGGACTAGAGGATGTGGAACCCCTTCAAGATGCTAAGGACAAAGGATTGGCTCAAGCTTCAAGATCAAGACTCTACATTTTCTATTTTAGTGATCCAAGATCATATTGAGTCTATAGGAAAAGCCAATACTATCAAGAGGGGATGAGGTGTTGCTTAATGGCTTGCTTGCTCAAAGTGCTTAGTGATATGCTCCAAAACCCTCAACTACCTTCCCACATCCACATATGACCTAAACCAAAAGTCAAACTCGGCCCCACCGATTCTATCTATCCGGCGCCACCGAGTTTCAAATGTCATAGCCACTGCCACAAGCCCTAGGCAAATCGGTCTCGCCGATAGGGATCTCGGTCTCACCGAGATGGGATTGTAATCTCTCTGTTTCCCTTCGTAATGTTTCGGTCTTACCGAGGTGAGCGATCGGTCCCATCGAGATTGCAATGTGAACTCTCTATTTCCCTTTTGTAACATTTCGGTCTCACCGAGATGAGCGAATCGGTCCCACCGAGTTTACCTGACCAACTCTCTGGTTAGCTTATTACCAAAATCGGTCCCACCGAGTTTGTGTAATCGGTCACACCGAGATTACGTTATGCCCTAACCCTAACCATATTGGTCCTACCGAGTTGCATCTCAGTCCCACCGAAAATCATAACGGTCACTAGGTTTGCTGAATCGGTCCGACCGAGTTTAACCATTCGGTCCCACCGAGTTTGGAAAATTGTGTGTAACGGTTAGATTCTGTGTGGAGGCTATATATACCCTTGCACCCACTCTTCATTCATTGAGAGAGCCATCAGAACATACCTACACTTCCAATACACATTTTCTGAGAGAGAACCACCTACACTTGTGTTGAGGTCAAGATATTCCATTCCAACCATATGAATCTTGATCTCTAGCCTTCCCCAAGTTGCTTTCCACTCAAATCTTCTTTCCATCAAATCCAAATCCTATGAGAGAGAGAGAGTTGAGTGTTGGGGAGACTATCATTTGAAGCACAAGAGCAAGGAGTTCATCATCAACACACCATTTGTTACTTCTTGGAGAATGGTGTCTCCTAGATTGGCTAGGTGTCACTTGGGAGCCTCCGACAAGATTGTGGAGTTGAACCAAGGAGTTTGTAAGGGCAAGGAGATCGCCTACTTTGTGAAGATCTACTGCTAGTGAGGCAAGTCCTTCGTGGGCGACGGCCGTGATGGAATAGACAAGGTTGCTTCTTCATGGACCCTTTGTGGGTGGAGCCCTCCGTGGACTCGCGCAACCGTTACCCTCCGTGGGTTGATGTCTCCATCAACGTGGATGTACGATAGCACCACCTATCGGAACCACGACAAAAACCTCCGTGTCTCCAATTGCGTTTGAATACTCCAAACCCTTCTCCTTACATTCTTGCAAGTTGCATGCTTTACTTCCCGCTGCTCATATACTCATTGCATGCTTGCTCGATATGTATTGTGTTTGTTAAACTTGTTTTTTAAACTCCACTTAAACTTAAGAATATTAAAAACTGCAACTTTTGGCAATTAGTGTCTAATCACCCCCCCCCTCTAGACACCTCTTCTCGATCCTTTCAATTGGTATTAGAGCATTGTTCTCCATTGCCTTGGTTTAAACACCATTGGAGGAAGATGGATGTGTCTACTTTGGGGAGTCTTAGACATAGAGTGCCTATTCTTGATGGAGAGTATTTTCATGAGTGGAAAAATGAAATGCTTGAGATTTTCAATGAATATCATTTGAACAAGTACATTACTAGTTCTTGTGCACCTCATGTTGATCCTTTGCACCCTACCCTAGATGAAGATATTGACATGATTCGCAATCTTAGAACTGTTAATCTTATCACTAGAGGCTTGCCTAGAAACTTGATTGGATGTTTGCCAACTCTTAAGTGTGCCTACACCATATGGAAATTTCTTGAGGAACTCTTTCCTAATTACTCCTTGAAAGATCTAGATGAAATCCTCCATAAGTCTATTGCTTTGATTAAGATGAGTTCCAATGATCCCAAATTTGGTGACTGCTTATTTGAGCTTACTAATCTTACGAGTGCCAAAGGAGATGTTGGAATCATTAGCAATATCATTTCCAGAGCTATTAGAATTCATAAAGATAACTATAGAAATGATCATTTATCTAATGAATTGCCCTCTCTAGGAATTGATCAATCACAAGATGACGTCGAACATGAATACTCGGATGAGGATGATGATGATGATAGTGACTATGATCTCAATGATGTGATGAGACACTTTGGTCTTATGGAAAATCTTCGCGGCTACATGGCTGGAGGAAAGGAATGGGTCCTTGATAGTGGATGTACTGATCATATGACCGGAGATAAAGACATGTTCCGTGAGCTTGCTGAAAATGACGGCCCTCGAAAGTATGTCACTTTTGGTGATAATTCAAAGGGTAAGGTGGTTATCCTTGGTAAGGTGGCCATCTCACATGATAGCTCCATACAAAATGTCATGCTCGTTGAATCTCTTGGCTACAACTTACTTTCAGTATCTAGACTTGCTGATTTCGGTTTCAATGTCCTATTTACTAAAGTAGACTGCCAAGTGTTTCGTAGAGATAATCATAAAATGGTCTTTACCGGTATACGTAGAGGAGATCTTTACATTGTTGATTTCACTAAAAAGGCTCAACCTAAAACTTGCTTAATTGCCAAATCTTCTAAAGGCTGGTTGTGGCATAGAAGACTAGGTCATGTTGGTATGCGAAATCTTGATAAGCTTATTAAAGGTGATCATATCCTTGGAATAAAAGATGTCATATTTGACAAGGATAGACTTTGTAGTGCTTGTCAAGCAGGGAAACAAGTTGGAGGAAGTCACCGCGCGAAGAACATCATGACCACAAGAAGACCACTCGAGCTACTTCACATGGATCTCTTTGGTCCAAATGCCTACAAGAGTCTCGGTGGTAACTCATTTGGTCTAGTCATAGTTGATGATTTTTCAAGATTTACGTGGGTGTTCTTTCTTGATGACAAATCGCAGGTCCAAAAGATCTTCAAAAACTTCGCTAGGAAGGCCCAAAATCACTTTGAAGTGAAGATCAAGAAGGTTCGGAGTGACAACGGGACGGAGTTCAAGAACGCAAATGTGGACACCTTTCTTGACGAAGAAGGGACTTCACACGAGTTCTCGGCTACGTACACACCTCAACAAAATGGAATTGTTGAAAGGAAGAACCGGACTCTTATCGAGATGGCAAGAACGATGCTTGATGAGTACAAAATGCCAAAGCACTTTTGGGCGGAAGCGGTTGAGACAACTTGTCATGCAATAAATCGCTTGTATCTTCACAAGCTACTCGGCAAGACGGCATACGAGCTCCTCACCGGTAACAAACCCCAAGTTGGATACTTTTGAGTATTCGGCTCAAAGTGCTACATTCTTGATAAGAATCGTCGTTCTAAATTTGCTCCTAAATCTCATGAAGGTTTCCTACTTGGTTATGGCTCAAACTCTCACACTTACCATGTCTACAACAATTTCACTCGAAAGGTTGAAGAGACGGTAGATGTGAAGTTTGATGAATCTAACGGCTCGCAAGTAGAGCAATTGCCAATTGATGTAGGAGACAAAGACCCTTCGAAAGCAATTCAAGACTTGTCCATTGGCAAGATTGGTCCAACGGAAGTGAAGGAGAGTACCTCGTCCGTACAAGTGGAAGCTTCTACCTCATGACAAGGTGAACCAAGAGTTGATACGGAAGCATCCACAAGTGGGACACGCCAAGATGAAGAAAACGAGGGAGCGCACCAAGATGAACATCAACAACCTCCTTCTCCACCACGACAAGAGAACGACAACGTCAACAATGAAGAAGGCCAAGAAGAAGAACAAGATGAAGAGGATGTTCCACCCTGACCCAAGCAAAAGCTTTCACAAGTTCGAGCAAGAATTGCCAAAGATCATCCCGTCGAGCAAATCTACAATGATATCCAAACCGGGAGAATCACTCGCTCTAAAACTCGTTTAGCTAACTTTTGTGAACATTACTCATTCATCTCTAACATTGAACCTATGAAGATTGAAGAAGCATTGGAGGATCCGGATTGGATAAACGCTATGCATGAAGAGCTCACAACTTTGAGAAATCAAGTGTGGACATTGGTCGAGAAGCCCGACAACAACCACAACATCATTGGTACCAAATGGGTGTTTCGCATTGTGGGCAGTGGTTCCTCTTCGTCTCCCGCATCGTCGTCCATACCGTCGATGTCTTCGGAGTCGAAGTCGAGCATGTCGGTTAAGTCATCGACAGTGGCTACTAAGTGGGTGGTGGGTGGGCGGCAAATTTCTTCGTCATCCGCATCCCAATCCTGCCGAACATAGTTCGGCCAGGACTCTCCTGACAAGGAGAGAGACCTTAATGAGTTCAATATGTCGCCGAAGGGCGAGTGTTGAAAAATATCCGCGGAGGTAAACTCCATGATCGGCGCCCAGTCGGATTCGATAGGCATGGGCGCAGGCGGTTCGGAGTCCGTGGCCTCAGAAGAATCTGGTAGTTCGGCGTCACGGCTCCCGTGAAGGGTAAGGTCGATACTCGGCTCGATCGCCGATGAGAGTGCGGCCTCCGTGGCGGGGTCTATCCACCCGTCCATGGACGGTGCATCTGGCTCCGAATTGAGGGTCGGAGTGGCTGCCGGCGCGATCTCCTGAGCACAGTCCGATGGCAGAGCTAAATCATGCTCCTCGTGACCGTGTGGCGCACTAGGCAGGGGCTCGAATCCGTCGAAGATCAAGTCTCCACGGATATCGACCGTGTAGTTTAAGCTTCCAAACCTAACCTGGTGGCCAGGGGCGTAACTCTTGATCTGCTCCAGATGGCCAAGCGAGTTGGCCCGCAGTGCGAAGCTGCCGAACACAAAGATCTGTCTGGGGAGAAAAGTCTCACCCTGAACTGCATCGCTATCGATGATCGAAGGAGCCATCCAGCCTAATGACGACGACACAGAGGAACTCTCAATGAAAGCACCAATGTCGGTGTCAAAACCGGCGGATCTCGGGTAGGGGGTCCCGAACTATGCGTCCAAGGCGGATGGTAACAGGAGGCAGGGGACACGATGTTTTACCCAGGTTCGGGCCCTCTTGATGGAGGTAAAACCCTACGTCCTGCTTGATTTATTCTTGATAATATGAGTAGTACAAGAGTTGATCTACCACGAGGTCGGAGAGGCTAAACCCTAGAAGCTAGCCTATGGTATGATTGTATGTTGTCCTACGGACTAAAACCCTCCGGTTTATATAGACACCGGAGGGGGCTAGGGTTACACAAGGTCGGTTACAAAGGAGGAAATATACATATCCGTATTGCCTAGCTTGCCTTCCACGCCAAGTAGAGTCCCATCCGGACACGGGACGAAGTCTTCAATCTTATATCTTCATAGTCCAACAATCCGGTCAAAGGATATAGTCCGGCTGTCCGGAGACCCCCTAATCCAGGACTCCCTCAATTCCCCTGTATTATCTCTGTGTCTTCAGAAATCTTGTACTTCTCCATACAGAAAGGTTTGTTATCACTATCATATGCAGCCCCAGAATCATCACTACTATTATGTACCTCCTCTAGCAGTGGTTCTTCCTTCATTACAGCTTTGAGCTTCCCCTTACTGAAATTTCTGCTATCATGTGTGCACATAGCAGTAGGTTGAGTAGTACCACCCCTGCACTGACTCTGAAAAACAACACCTTCTTCATCAACAACAAGCACAGCAGGATCACTGAGATCATACACAACAGGTGGTTCATACAATATTGTTGCTAAATCTTCTTCTATGTGACATACTTTACTAAAAGGTGTTGTTGTTGCCCTCGCTAACAAATTCAGAACTAAAGTATGCTCATAGTCCTTCTTTAGTTTCTGCAATTTGATGTTTGTGACAATCAATTCTAAGCCATGCTCTCTCTCTCCTCTCCTATGCCTAAATTCTTCATGTGGTACAGTTCATGAGAGAAAGAAAATCCTTGTGTTTGCAACAGTGCATATAGATTTTGAAATGTTACACCTAAGTTGCATATCCTCTTGTACAAATTATGTTAAGCATCAAAGTGCATCCTAACATCCCAAACAGCGTCATCCAAACTACAATTGACAGCAAAATTAAAAATTCCAGTAAAACTAACCCTAGCTCCCAATTTGAACTAGGCAGAAAGAAGAGAGGAGAGGGACTTGCAGCACGCCACCAACTCCACTGGTCCAGTGATGGCTAGTGGTAGGGTTGGCCACCCAAATCTCTGCCAGCCTCACCCGCCGCTCCATGGACAGCGGCGCCTCCTCCAAATCCTCATCGTCGCTCGAGTAAAACGAACTGGAGTCGCCGCTGTCGAGACCTACGTGCTCATCACTCCCGAGGCCGGGAAGGTCTCCGTAGCCGCCCACACCACTACCACTGCTACAACCACCGTCACCGCCGCTGCCATTGCCAGAGAGCCACGCTGCAAGGGGAAAGAGATGGGGGAATGGGAGCTAGGGTTCGTCATGTTGGAACCGGTTCGACAGAGCCAAGAACGACCGAGTTGGCTTCGTCCTAGTCAGCGGAGCAGTGTGCGCGGGTTGGCCAGCATGTCACCTGACAGGTGGGACCGCTCGGTCAGATACACGGTCAATACGTGCTTATACAGGCGTCAGACCGTTTTGCAACACTTAGGATGAGAGTTGGTACTGACTTGCAAAAAATGTGACTAGTGATACCAATTCGTTACGACGTGCCGAAATATGGTAGTTTCATGCAATTAACTCTAGGGAAGCTGAAAAGAAAAACAGATTGACACATTTTTCCAATTTCCGTATCCCAAGACGTAATAGGGCGATCCGATATCATGACTTTCGAAAGTTCCCGGCGCCATCTTAGAAAGACAGCTTTCAATCTTTCCACGGATATACAATGAGAATACAGTGATGTGCTTTTACTAGACTGTAGACCAAGGAAGAGGAGCATCCATGATTGATCGCGCCGCGCACTCATCACTCATCAGCAATGGGATGGAACAAAAACAAGAACGCCCTGCAGTCCCAGAAGCGAACAACCCATCCGATCCCCGAAAGATTTCCTGGGGCTTCTCAATTGCAGGGATCGCCATCTCATCCCGTAGCTCCCATATAAAAGCCCCCGGCATGGCCCTTTTCCCCGCGGCCCCATCGACCCGATGCTCGGAAGAATAGACAAGTGCTTCAATCAAGTCATATGAAAATGGGAAAACAATGGTCGCGGTCATCGTTTCCTGCTCCCCGGAAAGCTCCGGCTCCGGCTGCCGTAAACATATCCCACGCCTCGATCGCGGCGGCCGTGTCAGCGAGGCGATTGGGCTACCTGGATCCGGTGAATCTCGGGGGCGGGAGAGAACGGGATGGCGAATACGTTTTGTTATTCCGCGGCCAGCCACGCCGCGCCAAGCCGGCCGTCAGAGCGGATCACGTGTCCAGGGCTCCAAAGGATACTGGATAGTGGATACGGCTCTACGCCATGTAGCTGTATTGGTTTTGCTTTTGTTTTTGTACACTTATCAGTTTCTCTGTCAGAGTATACTTGTGTAGCTAGTCGTCGTCGGTCAGCTCGAGCTCGACAGCGAGGGGAAGGAGGGAGAGGCCAGGGAAGAAGGGCAGCCCGACCGGCTTTGCCCGGTCACGTGTGGCGCGCGCGGGAGATCTTCCCACCAGGAGCCGGGGAGATTTTGTTCCGGAGGACACGATCTTGTCCCGCAGACCGTGAATATATGCGCCGTGACCAAATCCAAGGTAACATCACACACATATCCGCTTCGAAAGCCGCGACGACGACGACGACGATGACCAGCTAGCCAGCTCGCCTATTTAGCTAGCCCGTCACAGCGCGCTCATTTGGAGGATGTGTTTGTACTTGTAGCGCAGTGCGATCGAGTGAGCAGGAGCTAGAGCTAGTGGTGGCAGAGGCAGGACAGACCGATGGGAGCGGCCATGGCGGAGGAGAGGAGGGCGCACGCGATGATGTTCCCGTTCCCGTGCTCGGGCCACATCAACCCGACGCTGAAGCTGGCGGAGCTGCTGCACTCGCGCGGGGTGCACGTCACCTTCGTCAACACCGAGCACAACCACGAGCGCCTGCTGCGGACGGGCGGCGCGCGGCTCGCCGGCCGGGACGGATTCCGGTTCGAGTCCGTGCCCGACGGGCTGGACGACGCCGACCGCGCCTCGCCAGACAAGACGGTGAGGCTCTACCTGTCGCTGCGGAGGAGCTGCGGCCCGCCGCTGGTGGACCTGGCGCGCCGGCTCGGGGAGCAAGAGGGCGTGCCGCCCGTCACCTGCGTCGTGCTCAGCGGCCTCGCCAGCTTCGTGCTCGGCGTCGCGGAGGAGCTCGGCGTGCCGTCCTTCGTCATCTGGGGCACCAGCGCCGTCGGCTTCGTCTGCACGCTCCGGCTGCGCCAGCTCACACAGAGAGGCTACACGCCGCTCAAAGGTACACCTATCTGAACGATCGGCCCATCGCCCGCGCTCGTCATGCTTGATGATCGCTGCATGAGCGCACATGGATGCTGCATGTGTCGCACTGGTGTATATGGATCGATGCAAATGTTCAATCCGTGTCTGTTTCTTGGCTCTGCAGATGAGAGCTACTTGACCAACGGGTACCTGGACACGCCGATCGACTGGATCGCCGGGATGCCGACGGTGCGGCTCGGCGACATCTCCAGCTTCGTCCGGACGGTGGAGCCAAACGGGTTCGGCCTGCGCGTGGAGGAGGAGGAGGCCAACAGCTGCGCCAGGGCGCAGGGCCTCATCCTCAACACGTTCGACGAGCTCGAGCCAGACGTCCTGGGCGCGCTCCGGGACGAGTTCCCGCGCGTGTACACCATCGGGCCGCTCGCTGCCGCCATGCACCGCCGCGTCGACCACGGCGCGTCCGGGCTGAGCCTGTGGGAGGAGGACGGGGCGTGCATGGCGTGGCTGGACGCGCAGCCGGCGGCGGGGTCGGTGCTGTACGTCAGCTTCGGGAGCCTGGCGGTGCTGTCGCTGGACCAGCTGGCGGAGTTCGCGTGGGGCCTCGCCGCCAGCAACCGCCCGTTCCTCTGGGTCGTGCGCCCCGGGCTCGTCGCCGGCGACCGCGGCATGGAGGCCCTGCCGGCCGACTTCCTCGCGGAGACCAAGGGCCGGCGCTTCATCGCCGAGTGGTGCGCGCAGGAGCAGGTGCTGCGGCACCGCGCCGTGGGGGGCTTCCTGACGCACAGCGGGTGGAACTCGACGACGGAGAGCATCTGGGCGGGCGTGCCGATGATCTGCGCGCCGGGGTTCGCGGACCAGTACATCAACAGCCGATACGTGTGCGGGGAGTGGGGCGTCGGGCTGCGCCTGGACGAGCAGCTGCGGCGAGAGCAGGTCGTGGCGCACATCGAGGAGCTCATGGGCGGAGGGGAGAAGGGCGAGGAGATGAGGCGCCGCGCCGCTGAGTGGAAGGCTCGTGCCGAGGCGGCGACGGCGCCCGGGGGGTCGGCGTACGAGAACCTCGACAAGCTGGTCGAGGAGCTGCGGCTGGAGGTGCCGGACGGCGGCGCCAAGCTTGCCAAAGTCACGCACGCCCGGTGACGTCACCGCCAGGCAGTGTCATGTCCCACTGTTGCGTAATGTACTCTTAGACTTTTGGGTGCATGCTGTTGTTTTCTCTCGATCTCGAACTTGTCATTTATCGTCAAGATTTAGCTCAGCGACTGGCACGCCGATCGTTTCTTACACGCATGGCTCTCTTCAAACTATGCAAATCATGGGCTTAATGGCATCTCCGAGGGCGACTGCAAAATTCCTCTCGCATCAACGCCTCCCGCATACATTTCAACAACATTTTAAATCAATCCGACAGAAAGTATGCAAGGACGGCGGATTTCATATAAACTAGATAACATTCAATATATTTTAAACATTTTTAACTAAAAACTATACTGGACTAAGGTAAAACTAGTCTATGGCCGGCGTCAGCGGATATCCGATTGTGTATGCCGGCGCTGCTTCGATGGTGGCCTACATGGGAACCAGTAGCGAATCTAGGATGAAATTGAAGGGCGGGCTCAACTTCAGTACACAGGCTGAAACTGGGTTATGATGGGCTGAAACTGGGCTGAGATGGGCTGGGATAGGCTGGATTTTAATTTCGGAGGGCAGGCTTGAGCCCATCCAAGCCTACCCCTTGGATTCGCCGCTGATGGGAACCAAGCAGTGGCGGCCTACCATGTTCTACTTCTCCTCGATGATGGCTTTTTTCTCCGTCGGATGTGTTGGCCACCGTTTCGTCCATCTCCGTGAAGCCGACTTCTTTCTCCGTGGACAGGGCGCGGTTACAGGTTACATGTACGTTGACAGCGGATGGCGCGGTTCCGGGCACGTGAGCAGCAGTACGACACGACGGCGTCCATGGCAGCCACGTTGCCCGTGCTGCCGTGCTCCCTCGCGTGTAGGCCTGGAGCAACTAGCCGCTCCTCGACGGGCTGAGTTGGAGCGGCGAGTTGCTGAACGATGCACCGGCTTGGAGCTTCCCCATCCAAGAGCTAGGCTATAGGGGCCTGGATCATCGAGGGTGGTGTAGGAGATCATTGCCTTGCTTCTATCCGGCGGTTTCGACGGACCATCCAGCCGGCTTTTATGCCGGAGAACTCTTCTTCCTATTCTAGGATGCCATGGAGATCATGAAGAAAATAGTGCAAGGAAGGGATGTGAGCGGAGTGTGGTGTTATTTTTCCCTAACGTCTGGCACCGTTTAAATAGCAGGCGGAGGCTGGAGCCAACCGGTGTTGTGTTTAATGACGGGGGCTCGTGAATGGATGTGTGGCCAGAGTAGATTTCCGGCGCACATATGAATTTATTGGAGGAAGGCGGGCAGTTTGTGGCCGTTTGAATGTGGTGAGAAGGCGTGTTCAGTCAGGAGGCGCTCTCTCGGCCGGAACAACGCTTCAATGCCGGTAGTGAAAGGCCGCGTCCGTCTGCGCTGCCCTCTCGTATGGTCAAATAGCTCCATCAATCCCGCCCGTTGCATACTCTGTGCCGGCATGAATGCAGCATGGCAAGCGGCGCGGGCGTTTGATGGAAAGCGCGAGAGAGGCGAGTGAGGGGGGGAGGGGGGAGGGGGAGGGAGGGGGTTGGTGGTCAAGGCGTGGCAGCTGTCCAGACGTCCGCAAGCCCCCATGTGCTGTGTCGGATTTACGGGAGAAAGTGCAAAAAAATTCTGTTTTTCTTTCTCTCATGTATGATACGTCACTTGACATAGACTTGTTAAATCACAGTCCACCGAGACCTAGCAACACCCAATAACTTTTCAGTCAACTGACCCTGGGCGTATGCGACAAGATCATCTGGCGAGGTGACTAGCCCGGCGACAAGATCAGTGCGTGGCATCTTTTCACGTTGGGTCATCTGGCGAGACTGTTATCTGAGACTAGCCAGAGTGGGAGTAACTTCAGCAGTAACATCGAGTCCAACTCAGCAAATTTGTTTATGTGGCAATGAGTTAATAAGGAGAGAGGTAGTTGTAGTAACTTAGCTATTTACTGTAACATCACATGTCTCAATACAATATGAGTCTATAACCTAATAAATGAATCTTTGCATGTTACCACAATTAAGTTACTACCCACTATAAAGATAATAACATAGTCTGGGGATATGTGTATGTTACTAGTGTATATTACTTTTCATTGTGCCTAGTCTGATAACCATCAGGTTCGACGTGCGCTTGAGACTGACATGCCAATAAACGTGGCAAAACCCTTGTACAACTTTATTCTCCATGATCGGACCAATCATATGAGGCCCGAACTGACCGGTGCGTGCGTGCGCTTCCAACGCCCCACGACGAACGACAAGATCGTTTTTGACTTGGCGCGCCAGCCGCCGGCCGAGCGGGTCCATGTGAACCATTTACAACACCTCCCGGCTTTTCTCTTTTCGAAAATTCCAGCACCTCCCGGCTCATGGTTTTGGCCGGTCCGAAAGCAGCATACCCGTTCTGAAGAAAAAGAAGCAACATACTAGCACTAGTACTCCAGTTGTTTAACCGAAGCGAAGTCCTTAACCGGCGGCGGGAAAATGTGTCGGCTGTCGTCTCGCACGGCGGCCACGTCACGAAGCCACTCCTCGTCAACGGGGACGCTTTGGTCCGGGGCGCCAACGGGGAATGCCGCTTGTGCGCTCCGTAATGGAAGTGCAACGCGCGCAAGGAAAACGTGTCCGGTGCACTCATGTTGACAAGGATGGTGAAAACGCATTAGTATTGCCATGCCTCTGGCAGCTGTGCCGCTGTTGAACATCCTTTTATGTTTGTCTCGCTACCCTTTAGGGCATCTTCGACGCCAACCCGTAAATTTCCTCACGCATCGTTCAAACATGGACGGATTTTATATAAACATGACGAATTTCATTACATTTACATCAACTAAATGGAACTCGTCCGGCTAGGTCTCAATAGTCGTCGGCGTCCGTTACCGTGTCCGACTATGAGCCCCGAGAACTGAGGCTTCACCGTCTGCAGTTCCGCCTGGGAGCTCTCCAACTTCGCCTCCGTAACCTCCGCCTCCCGAGGTCCGGGAAGTGAAGCTATATCCCTCCACATCGCCGCCAAGCGACTAATCGGCTGAAGATGTTGAGCCTACCAGGCTTGGCGTCAGGAGGGGAGGAGCGATAGCCTTCCTAGGACATGAGCGGCGGCGACCTACTGTGCACTACTCTTCCACACTCGTAGCGACGCCCGCGGACGTGCCGGCTTCGTGGTCGTCGCGGTGGGGCGCGAACTCGGCGATGACCTCCTCCTCGTCGCCGGTCTCATCGAACACCGCCTTGCCCGCGTCGTCGCTCTCCTTGTAGGCGGCCGCCAGCAGGCGAGGCGGATCTTGCGAGCGAAGCGGTAGGAATCGAGCAGCGCCTCCTGCTCCGCCAGCTCCGAGTCCGGCGCGCTAGCCCTGCCGGCGGCAAGCTACTCCTCCACTTGCACGTGCTCCTGCAAGAGGTCGTGATTGTAGGCGGTGTCGGCCTACACCTCCTAGACCTGCTCCACCCAATCCTCCTGCACCATGTCCATGTAATGGGCATGGGTCTCGCCGATGGTCATGGTGTAATGCACCGGCGAGGGTGATGTCGGTTCGTCGGCGGCGGCATCCTCCATTGGGACGTCGTCGTTCTCCGGCTGGCTGCCAGCCAACCAGCCAACAACAATGGTGTCCATCTCCTTCTTCTGGTCCTATGTCAGCTCGTCCCTGAGAGCTTTGGCGGGGGAGAATCCATGGTGGGAGTGATGCGGAAAGGGATCAGTGGTGGATGACTGCGACTACGGCTGGCATCGATTTTATACCAATGGTGGGCGGCAGAAGAACGGACGGGTGGTGCCAGAGGAGACGCCTCGACAACCGCGTGCCATCAATGTGAGCGGCAGACGGATAGACGGGCGGCTGTCGTGTCGTTTGAACGCGCGACAGTCGCCTGCACTGGGAAGCCACGCGGGAGGCGCTCTCTCGGCCGATGCGCCGCTTCAATGCCAGCGCCAGTGACCGGTCGCATCCGCTCTGGCAGGGCATGAATGCGGGCATTGATGCTCTGGAGCGGTGCTGGCCGAAAACACACGGGAGGGAGGGGGCTTTAGGGGTGTCAGAAGTGGGCGTAGGATCGATCCGGACTTCCGCAAAGCCTCTCTCTATGTTTGTTTCCGGATTGCGGGAAAAATTACGTTTGGATCGCCCTGTGGACCGATACATGACCGCGTTAGATGACTTTCATGATCCGGACATCGTGAAAAAGATTTGAATATATTACAAAAATAGATCTTACAGAACATCTCAACCACAATAAGAATTACACCGGGGTCTCTAGACCATGAACGACCAAACCTAGGTACTTCCCCTCCCCCTCTGCGTTATGAATTCCATGATGCCCCTTCTGCATCATAAGGACACACTACAATGGCAGATTTTTGGCGATATTAGTAAGGCTGTGCATGCTCAGAAAATTTCCCAAGAGGTCCGAGTGGATAAATGATTTTCCATGAAATGTAGTACCAATGATTTCTTAGGAGGGAAATTCATGTTAAATTTAACCCTACAAATCAAATGGCCAACATAGAATAATATCATGGAACATGGAAATCAAAGGAAACAACATGGAGCAACCGGAAACGAAGGTCCTTAAAATGTTCATCATGCACTCAAAATGTTCATTCTGTTTTTTAATGTTCAAAAGGTATTTTAAAAATACATTCCTTTTCTTTTCATTATTAAAAAAAATCTTCATGGGGATTCCGTAAATATCCCATTTCAAAAATCAAAACAATCGGGACTTTTCGGAGATTGAATGCAGTTACTAATTCATGATCTGGCATGTACAGAATGAAAACTTCATTCTCGATTCTACGAGAATTTTTATGAAAGATTTCTTTTTCGTTATATTATTTGATTTTTCATTTTCCCATTTCTTTGTTAGGAATATTTTTGATACATGAACATTTCTTAATACGCGATGGACATTTAATACATAACAAATGTTTTCTAATACTTGATGAACATTTATTGAAACACATACGAACAGATGCACAATGAACATTTATTCAAATCGCAAGAGGAATAAATTTTAATAGACAATGAACATTTTTGGATTACATGATGAGTACTTTTCAGATTACATGAGGACCATTTTTTATTGCACTATGATTTTTTTCTAAAATTACCTAATGTACATTTTTTGAATTACTTGATGAACATTATTTTAAATACACAATGAACATCTTTTACTACAAGATAAAAAAAATTATGACCATTCTTCAAAATAAACACACGATGAACATTTCTTTAAATTCCCAATGAACTTTTTTCTAAAACCACATGAGCATTTTTTAAAGGATAATATTTTAAAAAATTTGAATTTTTTCTATAAAATAGGTTAACACCTTTTGAAATTACATGAACATTATTTTGCAACTCTTTAACATTTTTTATGTAGGTAATGTTTTTCCATATGGTTTTCGCTCAAGCGAATGAATAGTTTACGTAGTCTATGTGTTTTTTGGAAGTAATAATTTGTTTATATTCCCCTCTCTAAAGAAGAGAAAAATACACAGGTGACTTTTTTTTAGTATTAACTTCCACGCAGATAGCACCAACAGTGTTTTAGCTAAAGATGGCGCTAACTGCTACTCCCTCCGTTCCGAATTACTTGTCGCAGGTATGGATGTATCTAGATGTATTTTAGTTCTAGATACATCCATTTCTGCGACGAGTAATTTGGAACGGAGGGAGTACTTTCTTGTAGCAACATGAGCGCACAACGAAAGATTGCTACATAGAGCGCACATATCCATTTAGCCCATGGAGCCTATGTCTCGCTTGTAGTGAGAAAAATGGTTGTGTTGCCTCAAGGAAGCTGCTAGTTAGCCGACCCAATTCTTACGTTTGATTCATACTTTTTGTCCTTATGTTATCTTTTTTCTTCAGTTTATATTTTTGAAATATTGTAAAAATTAATCACATCAATTTTAAAAGTGTTCATCATGCATTAAATAATGTTAGCGCGGTGTAAAAAATTCTTTCGTGCAATTTTAAAAGAATGTTTGTACCATTCAAAAAAATGTTTGTGGCATTTAAAAAGGATTAACACATTTAAAAATATGCCTGTAACATTAAAAATCTTTGTACAATGCAAAAATATATTCATGAATTCTTAATAATGTTTTGTACTCCCTCCGTTCCAAATTACTCGTCGCAGAAATGGATGTATCTAGAACTAAAATACATCTACATACATTTATTTCTGCGACGAGTAATTCAGAATAGAGAGAGTACCCTTTAAAATTGTATATGTGTTCAAAATTGTGTTCATGACACTTTAACAAAATATTTAACAATGTAAACAATAGGCTCACAGAATTTTAAGAACATGTTCATGACATTTTAAAAAACAAATTAACGCATATCAAATGTTTTGCATGTTTTGTAAATAAAATGCTCATGACATTTATGAAAAATGTCCATGTGTGTTAAAAATAAGTTAAATGTAAATTTGACAAATATTCATTGTGTAGTTCTAGAAAATGTTCAACGTGTCGTTGAGAAATGGTTAACCTGTATCTAAAATAGGTTCAACCTATATACGAAAATGTTAAACGTGTATTTGGAAAAAAAGTACACATGTATTAGAAAAAAAGGAGAAAATAGAATTAAGGAAAAAGGCAAAGGAAAATAAAAATAAAAACAGATACAGAAAACACGAAGGAAGAAAACTGCACGAATGCTTCTAACACTGGTCCATAGAAGCTTCCTATAACCCGCTCGCAGAAAAAATCATAGGAACACACATGGCTATCTACTGCGACATGGGCAAGACGAGCTACCGTCTCGCAAAGAGCGAGATATAGGTCTCATGGTGAACACACAACCACGTAAATATCAGCACGCACAGTTGATGTGCTGGCCCAGCGCGATCGATGCCTGGTACAACTCGCTAAAAGCGAGACATAGATCGTCTTTCGGCCCGTGAGCTTAATTTTGTAAGAACTATTGACTATTGAAGCCGTTGCTTCAAGCAAACATGCTGCTTCTACCCCAAAGAATATGCAAATGAAACTTGCTTCCTCTCCGCTCAAAAAGGAAACTTGTTTACGCTAACAATAGGAGAAGATCTCATATTTTTTTGCGAATATTTGCCAGAACTTAAGAAAATGAATCCCGAACAAAGAAAAGAGGAGATGTTTATGGTTTGTCTTTTCTAGTCAAAGCATCCTGAGAGACTGTTACAGACCATTAATAACTTCGTCCGCACCAGATCCGTCGAGATGGGAACAACAACTTTAAATCAGAAAAACAGTCAGTTTTGAAGGTGTTTGGAACCAATCAGAATCTCCTCCCCCAGCCTTCCATCAGGCACCCTGGTGAGTGTTGTTCGCGTTCGTCGCCGCGGCTGCAGAGGAGGACGCCTGGCCACCAGCCGGCTGCATATCTGCACGCGACATCAAAACATCACTACTTCTGACGTGAAAACACCTTCTAATTCCCTGTAAGCTCAGTGCAAAAACCGAAAGAAACTCGGTCCTCGACATACCGGTTGCGTTGGGAGGCAGCATCGACACTGCATGGGAGGGCAGCTGCAGCGCGAAGTTGTGCGGGAGAGAAGGCACCTGCATGGAGAAGCCCTGCATCTGCGCCGCCGCCGGGTGCGGCGCGTACGGCTGCCCCGCCGCGATCTGCTGCGCCACCGGCGAGAGCACCGCTGCCCTCGGCGTCGGGGCCTGCATCTGCATGTACCCCACGTACTGATGGTAGGGCGGTGGCCCTGTCGGCGACGCCAGCCCAGCCGCATACAGCTGAGCATAGTAGTTCTGCACCATTTGAGGGGTCATCATGGCCTGCACATCACTCATGGGTTATCATACAAGCGTAGGAATAAACATGGCCACAACTGGACACTTGAACATCATCAGTGTGTCAGTCAGTGTCCGAACAATCAGCACCGATCATTCGGAAATGAATGGCCGATCGATGGTTCAAAGTGTTTCCAAATCCTAACGGTGCAAGTAATCTTATCAGGTACTCGGACGTGCCGATCTTGGAATGTTTCTGTAGCAGCAAATCATGACTGAGCTGCGCGTTTTACGTAGGCAGGGGCAGCGGCAGCGCAGCGGAGGAAGCGCTCGCGGGGCATGTGGCGTGCCTGGGTAGCGCGCGCGCGAGTGGCATGCACTGGGCTGGGCTGGCGAGTGTGTGCTGCACTGCATGTGATAAAAGGCACTGAAGCAAAGAAGGTGGGCGTTGAGGGGGCACAGCAGAGCAGAGCAGGGGGACATGCTTACCTGTGGGTATTGATAGTCGGGTGGGCCCCAGTACCTGCAAGCAAAAGACATGGCAAAGCTTCTTCAGCGAGTGATATGATCCGGGGGAAAAGAGAAAAGCTTGGGGCTGGCCCCCCTGGGTAGTTATAAGAGGCCTACTTATCCATCACCAAGGCTGTAAAGTCCAGAATCTAGATCATTGACCTACCTAGCCCACAACTCACCTAGCCCACAACTGGCTAGGACCATCCTGTTCATGACTAGAAAAAAGCTTCTCTCCCTTCTTTCTACTCCCTATGTTCACTTTCATAACACGTTTTAGACAGCCGAAATTTTAGATGAGTTGTGAACGGAGAGAGTAAATGTCTAAACGGTCTTACAAAAGTGAATGGAGAGAGTAACTTTTACCACTAAATGAATAAAACTGCCCAGGTTTCTCCTCCCTTTCTCAAGGAAAATTTCATCAACAGAGAAAACTGATGACTGCCACAAACACCTGTAAAAACCAGGAATGGCAATGGTGCACGGTGGACGCATTAAAAACCCTGCGGCAAGATAACCAACAGGCGCAGAAAATGTTGGCAGGCGAGGCAACACCCTGCATGGCGAAAGAGAC
The DNA here is from genome assembly GCF_056163025.1 of Triticum urartu. Lineage (NCBI taxonomy): Eukaryota > Viridiplantae > Streptophyta > Magnoliopsida > Poales > Poaceae > Triticum > Triticum urartu. The sequence goes on from NC_141879.1 coordinate 153,071,725, forward strand.
CCGCGCCAGCACGAGAAAGGGCTGGGGGACCGTCGCCGGCCCGCTCCGGTCAGCCTCCCGCCTCCCTTCCCTCCACCGCCCACCCAAACTGACCACGACCTCTCTCAGCTACTAGTATCACCCATGCATGCTCGTAGGTGTAGCCATGTGGAATTTGCAGGGAGAAGGCAGGGCTTACCATGGCTGCGAAGGGGGCGGCTGGTGGTACATCGCCGGGCCAGGGCTGGGCATCAGGCCCATCTGCTGCTGCTGCTGCGGAGGAGCCCTCGGGCTGGGGATGTAGTACTGCGGGCCCTGCGGCGGCACCGGCGCCGGCGGGCCCTGCTGCCAGTAGGGCACGGCCGACGGCCTCCCTGCATTCATCCATTCATCATGTTAGTAGTATTTACAGCGTCAGTAAATAGGAATGTCTCAAAAAAAAGTAAATAAATAGGATGAAACCAGGATGAAACCATTTCGCCGCCATGTTATGCGCCGCAGAGCGGCAGAGAGGGGGCGCGAAAGCAACAACACCAAGCAAGTACTAAATGAAGCGGTACGTGCGCGGCAGGCGTGTGCATGTCTGCAGCTCTGCATGTACAACCGGTACGTTTCCGGCGCGCAAAACGCTACGAAAACTGAAATAAAAACTGCCGGCTTCGTTCGACCGATCGGTCGATCTGCGGCGGAGGGCCGGGAAAGGGCCTCGCCATGTGCGCGGCGTGTTGACGCTTTGACCGGCCGGTTCCGGCAGGCGAGTACCACTGCTGCTAGCTACGTAACTGTTGCCTTCCCGGAGAAAAATATTGGTCGCCGCTCAGTACAGCCTACACACAGGAGCATCAAATTCTGGTTGGCGTCGTGGCCCTCTTGGTGCTAAACTACTGTTTTTTCCTGAGGAAACAAGATACTCACTCCTAGTAGTATTAGAAGTAGTAATGACGAGGTAAGCAGGGGCGCTAATAGACCGGTCAAAGGGTATATGCGTCGAAGCATTTTGTATGGGTTGCTTGCTGGATCCTGTTTTTACCGCTGGAAAGCGGGGCGCCTGATCGATCCTCCTCTCCACTCCACCCGACAGTTATCTTGTCCTTTACACCACATCCCTGCTGCCATGCCATGCCGCAACCGACCACGCCACATCCAGTCAAAGCAAGCAGCCCCCCTCTCTCACCTGCTTACTCTATTCGTTTTTGCCACACAAGATAAGAAGCTACTGCTGCTACTACCAGTACTACATTAACGTGATCATTAAGGAATCTGATTAAGTGGAAACATGGTTAATTTGATCAAGGTACTAGCATCCCTGTTCTCTGAGGTAATTTTCTTGATTAAGCCCCACGCAACCGATGGATGGACGGATGGATGGATCACATACCATAACTGCCGATTCTAAATTTGATAACTGCCAGTTGGTCTCTAGTACGCCAATAAAGAATGGAGCGAGCAAATACGGCTGGATTAGCTGTGGCTAAAACTTGTGTGCGCGTATATAGCCACGCGTGGACGTGGTGGTGGGGTGGGGCAGGCACGGGCAGGAGGACGCACCGAGGCGGCAGCGCGACGAACTGACAGGCCAGCCTGGTCAAGCCCGGCCCGGCCATACGACCCTCCCTCCCTCCCCTCGCCGCCGTGCGTGCCCGCCACCACACCCACACCAGCGCCTGCCTGGCTCCCGTGCGCTGGCATGGCACTATGGCAGACGGACGGCACTACCCCGGCCGGACGGGGTGAGATCCGCCGCGGCCTCCTCCGGATCGCCTCCATTTGGCGCGCACCGGAGGAACAGTGGCTTTGGGTTGGTTGGCGCGGCTCCGGTTTGATTTTCCGGACGGGAAATGCGCTTCTGCCTACGTGTTCGTGGGAGGGGGGAATTTGGGTGGTGGCGGTAATAAGGAAGGAGACAAAATTTGTTCTTGTTTAGTAAGATTATTATTGGTTTCCCTTCTCCTTGTGATGGCCGATGGATGGATGGATCGATGGATCACTCACCTCGAGGATGCGCGGGCCGCGGCGGGCCCAGCGAGGCAATGTTGCAGTTGGCGCGCCGCCCGGTGATCATCGGGTTCGGGTCCTGCACCGCCCGCCGCGCCGCCTCCGCCTCCCGGAACGTCACCTGTTGCGCCATGCGTCCGTCCATCGATCTCGTTAGCCGCGAGGGGAGCAAGAATTTTTACGGCAGCATGCCGCACGCGCGCCCGCGCGCGGACAGGCCGGGGAAGGAGGAGGAGGGGGAGCGCGCGGCTTACGAATCCGTAGCCCTTGGAGCGGCCGGTGAGGCGGTCCGTGATGACGACGGCCTCCAGGATGTCGCCGTACTGCTCGAAGTGCTGCCGGAGGCCCTCCGACGGGGTCTCCCACGCCAGCCCGCCCACGAACACCTTCGTCTGCGTCGTGTCGCCGAACCGCGACCGGTACGAGGACGCCGTCGACGACGACGCCGCCATCACGCCCGCCCGCCCTGCTCCGAGTCGTCGCAAGAAGGAGGCTTGCCGGCGTGGAGTGCCGACCGACGATCTTGCTATCCCCTGGTGAACTACCTTGCGCGCTACGGTCGAACTGGTTGGTTGGTTGATTCCGGCGCGCCGCCGCAGCCGCCCTCAGTGCGCGCGCTCTTGCTGTGCTGTGTGTGGCAGCCTAGGCAGTGGCGGAGCGCGCTGCCATATATAAACCAAGCTCGCTGTGATGTGCTGGCTTAATGATCAGAAGCGGTGGAGGGGGATTCTGATGAGGCGGCAGTTGCAATTGGGGTGGCCGGTGGAGATGGGGAGAAGGAAGAGGGGGAGGGGGTTCAGTGGGGAGGGAGGCGAGACAGGCAGGCGCAAGGGGTTGTGCGCTGGAAGAGACGGTTAGGGTGGGGTGACAGCTATGTGCAGCCTTTTATACTGTTCCTTTTTCTCCCCCTTCATTCCCCTTATGGGCGCCCTCTCTATTTTTGTTCCTCAAACCCACATCTCATTTGATTTCATTTCGGAGAGAAATCCCACATTTCCTTTTAATTGAAACAGAACTACTCTAGTGTGTCATTTTCAGAAGACAAAAAAATAGGCGCATTTCCTTTGCCAAGAACTCACACGCTTGAAATGGGTGCCTCGACGTAGCCCCGCGAGGAAGTGGTGATTTTTTGATACAAAAGAGAGTGGCCTGTGCTAGGGTGCCGACAAACGCAAACCGCGACGAAGAAGCACAACATCCCACCCCTGTCTGGCGTGCTTTTGCAACTGATAGAAGATGGATGACAAATAATGCCCGAAACACGTGTCATAGGAAATGAATGGAGAGGCGACGGGGAGGTGGGGTCCAGGCCAAGACCTCTGTGCCGCACATAGAGGGAGAGTGCACAGATCGTGTGCCATGCATCTTTTGGCTCGTTGATTTCACTAAACAATGGACACCCACCCCTGTTAGGCTTGTTTTTGCTACTGCTCGAAGATGGATGGCAAAGAATGCCCGAACACGTGTCATAGGAAATGAATGGAGAGGCGACGGGGAGGTGGGGTCCAGGCCAAGACCTCTGCGCCACACATAGAGGGAGAGTGCACGGATCACGTTCCATGCATCTTTTGGCTCATTGATTTCACTAAACAGTGGACCCCGCCCCTATTAGGCGTGTTTTTGCTACTGCTAGAACATGGATGGCAAAGAATTCCTTAAACACGTGTCATAGGAAATGAATGGAGATGCGATGGGGAGGTGGGGTCCGGGCCAGGACCTCTGCGCCGCACATAGAGGGACAGTGCACAGATCGCGTGCCATGCATCTTTTGGCTCGTTGATTTCACTAAACAGCAGACCCCACCCCTATTAGGCGTGTTTGTGCTACTGCTAGAAGATGGATGGCAAAGAATGCCTTAAACACCTGTCGTAGGAAATGAATGGAGAGGCGACCGGTGGGGGGGGGGGGTCCAGGCCAAGACCTCTGTGCTGCACATAGAGGGAGAGTGCACGGATCGCGTGCAATGCATCTTTTGCCTCGTCAGTTTCACTAAACAGTGGCCCCCACCCCTGTTAGGCGTGCTTTTTGCTACTACTAGAAGATGGATGGCAAAGAATGTCTGAAACACGTGTCATAGGAAATGAATGAAGAGGTGACGGGGAGGTGGGGTCCAGGCCAAGACCTCTGTGCCGCACATAGAGGGAGAGTGCACGGATCACGTGCAATGCATCTTTTGCCTCGTTGATTTCACCGAATAGTGGACCTACAATTGCACCAGTCAACTTTCACCGGCTAGATGCATGTACCTAGTACATGATTTAAGGAAGTAAAAGAATGAGTTTTGCCAACAACAAAAAATATGGGCACATGTAATATATAGGTACATGAACATATATCAATACTTGGGTGCACAGAAAAAACCCCAGAGAAACAACCCATAACCCAGTCAACCCCCCGAGGTCTCATGTACCACACGAAACACCCATAGAAGAATTGGTGGCAAGTGACAATGTTGGTAAATCTAAGAAACACCTTTGATCCCTAGGTCATAACACTCTATTTTGTGAGAAGAAATATCTAAATCGATGTTGGATCAAACTGAGAACCTCCAGCTATTGATCAAGCGCAATATAAATAACTGAGCTATTACTCCTTCCGTCCAGTTTTATGAGGCCTCCTTGTATCTTGGGTCAAAATTTGACCATCTAGTTGACCATCCTGCTAGAAGATGGATGGCAAAGAATGTCTGCAACACGTGTCATAGGAAATGAATGGGGAGAGGCGGGGGGGGGGGGGGGGTCCAAGCCAAGACCTCTGCACCGCACATAGAGGGAGAGCGCAAGGATCGTGTGCAATGCATTTTTTGCCTCGTTGATTTCACTAAACAGTGGACCCCCACCCCTGTTAGGCGTGTTTTTGCTACTGCTAGAAGATGGATGGCAAAGAATGCCTAAAATACGTGTCATAGGAAATGAATGGAGAGGCGACAGGGAGGCGGGGTCCAGGCCATGACCTCTGCGCCGCACATAGAGGGAGAGTGCACGAATCGCGTGCAATGCATCTTTTGCCGCGTTGATTTCATAGAATAGTGGACCTACAATTACACCAATCAACTTTCATCGGCGAGATGCATGTACCTAGTACATGATTTAAGGAAGTAAAACAATGAGTTTTGCCAACAAAAAAATGGGCACATGTAATATATAGGTACATGAACATACATCAATACTTGGGTGCACAGAAAAAAACCTAGAGAAACAACCCATAACCCAGTCAACCCCCCGAGGTCTCATGTACCACACGAAACACCCATAGAAGAATTGGTGACAAGTGACAATGTTGGTAAATCTAAGAAACCCCTTTGATCCCTAGGTCATAACACTATTTTGTGAGAAAAAATGTCTAAATCGATGTTGGATCAAACTGAGAACCTCCAGCTACTGATCAAGCATACTGAGCTATTACTCCTTCCATCCGGTTTTATGAGGCCTCCTTGTATTTTGGGTAAAAATTTGACCATCTAGTTGACCATCCTGCTAGAAGATGGATGGCAAAGAATGTCTGCAACACGTGTCATAGGAAATGAATGGGGAGAGGGGGGGTCCAAGCCAAGACCTCTGCACCGCACATAGAGGGAGAGCGCAAGGATCGTGTGCAATGCATCTTTTGCCTCGTTGATTTCACTAAACAATGGACCCCCACCCCTATTAGGCGTCTTTTTGCTACTACTAGAAGATGGATGGCAAAGAATGCCTACAATACGTGTCATAGGAAATGAATGGAGAGGCGACAGGGAGGCGGGGTCCAGGCCATGACCTCTGCGCCGCACATAGAGGGAGAGTGCATGGATCGCGTGCAATGCATCTTTTGCCGCGTTGATTTCACTGAATAGTGGACCTACAATTACACCCGTCAACTTTCATCGGCGAGATGCATGTACCTAGTACATGATTTAAGGAAGTAAAACAATGAGTTTTGCCAACAACAAAAAATATGGGCACATGTAATATATAGGTACATGAACATATATCAATACTTGGGTGCATAGAAAAAAAACCCAGAGAAACAACCCATGACCCACTCAACCCCCCAAGGTCTCATGTACCACACGAAACACCCATAGAAGAATTGGTGTCAAGTGACAATGTTGGTAAATCTAAGAAACACCTTTGATCCCTAGGTCATAACACTCTATTTTGTGAGAAGAAATATCTAAATCGATGTTGGGTCAAACTGAGAACCTCCAGCTACTGATCAAGTGCAATATAAATGACTGAGCTATTACTCCTTCCGTCGGGGTTTATGAGGCCTCCTTGTATTTTGGGTCAAAATTTGACCACCCTGCTAGAGGATGGATGGAAAAGAATGCATGCAGCACGTGTCATAGGAAATGAATGGGGAGAGGCGAGGAGGGGGGGGGGTCCAGGCCAAGACCTTTGCACCGCACATCGATGGAGAGTGCAATGATCGCGTGCAATGCATTTTTCTGCCTCGTTGATTTCACTAAATAGTGGACCCACCCTTGTTAGACATGTTTTTGCTACTGCTATAAGATGGATGGCAAAGAATGCCTAAAATACGTGTCATAGGAAATGAATGGAGAGGCGAGGTCCAGGCCAAGACCTCTGCACCGCACATAGAGGGAGAGTGCATGGATCGCATGCAATGCATCTTTTTCCTAGTTGATTTCACTGAATAGTGGACCTACAATTGCACCAGTCAACTTTCATCGACGAGATGCATGTACCTAGTACACTATTTAATGAAATAAAACAATGAGTTTTTGCCAACAACAAAAAATATGGGCACATGTAATATATAGGTACATGAACATATATCAATACTTGGGTACACAGAAAATCCCCAGAGAAACAACCCATAACCCACTCAAACCCCTGAGATCTCATGTCCACACGAAACACCCATAGAAGAATTGGTGTAAAGTGCAACGTTGGTAAATCTAAGAAACACCTTTGATCCGTAGGTCATAACACTATTTTGTGAGAAGAAATATCTAAATCGATGTTGAGTCAAACTGAGAACCTCCAGCTACTTATCAAGTGCGATATAAATGACAGAGCTATTACTAGCTCCTTCCATCTGGGTTTACGAGGCCTTCTTGTATTTTGGGTCAAAATTTGACCATCTATTTGACTAACAAAATATCAAACATATGCTGCAAAAAGTATAATGCTGGAATTCTATTTGAAATAAGAGAGGGCCTAATAAAATTGAACGGAGGGAGTACACCCTATGTCTTGATGCTAGCCTTCACAATATTCAGGACTATGTTTGTCATGTTCGATGTTTCCTTAAATTTTTTTAGCACATTACTCCTTGAGGTTTACAACATCTTGTTCCATTTCTTTGACCATAATTTTTAGCCCAATGATCAAAAAATCACGAGGAAGTGATGATTTGGTAGAAATGAGGGTGGCTCGGGCTAGGGTGCAAACAAAAAAAACCGCGACGAAGAAGCACAACGCTCCACCTCTATTCGGTGTTTTTTTGCTACTGTTAGGAGATGGATGGCAAAGAATGCCTTAAACACATGTCATAGGAAATGAATGGAGAGGCAATGGGGAGGTGGGGTCTAGGCAAACACCTCAACACCACACATAGATAAAGCATGCATGGATCGTGTGCAATGCATTTTTTTGCAACATCGATTTCACTAAACAATACAATGGGCCTACAATTACACCAGTAGACTTTGATCGGCGAGATGCTTGCAATGTACTTAGTGCACTATTTAACTAGATAAAACAATGATTTTTGCAAACATAAAAATTATACGCGCATTGTGTAATATATAGGTACATGAACATATATCACTACTTGGGTAGACAGGAAAAAAATAGAGAAACAACTCATAATCCACTCAAGTCCGCCACGTCTCATGACCACATGAAAGGCCTATAGAAGAATTGGTGTCAAGTGACATTGTTAGTATATAGCAGAAACACCTTGATCATATCAATTTGTTTTAGGGAAGAAATATCTATACCAACGTGGAGTGAAACTAGAACTTTCAGCTACCGGTCAAGTGCAATATAAATGACTGAACTATTGCCGTTTTTAGGAACCGGCGGGAGCGCTGCTTTTAGTATAGACAAAAAAGAGAGGAATAATATGAACATAGGGGCACATGTGTTGAGGGAAACATGGCGAAACCAATGGAATTACTAAAAGCAAAATACAACTCAGCTGACACCCATAGCGGGCATGGTGCCACCAAAAACCATATGATGCTGCTTAATGTCCTGTAGGGCAACATGCATGGCCACCTCAAGATGATTCATTCGGGTGCCAAAAAAATATGCATGCCCCTCTCCTTCCATATATTCCATAGGGCGTAGATGAGCATATCGATCCTCCACTTATATACTTCCTTTGACATTGAATCAATGGTGCCCTCTCACTAGTCAGACACACCTCCTGGCTCAGGTAGGAAGTTGGACACAACTAGGTTCTCACCAGTCCAGGCGCTCACATGGTTCCAAACACCAATGGAGAAAGGATAATTCTTGAAAAAAGTTTATAATCGTTTATGGAGCCTCATGGGGCCATCTACGAGCAGAAAGCCTATTCACAGTAAGAATAATGTCCTGAAGAACAAGCCATGCGGAAAAAAATATTGTATTTAGGCTCCGAATGCGAAATCCAAATCTTGGAGGAGTCAAACCTGGGGTGAGGTCCATGGAATTGAGTTACATAGGCCGAGGCAGAATAGTAGACATATTGATGGCAGCCTCCACAATATTCAAGGCTGTATTTTTCATGTTCGATGTTTTCTTCAAAATAAAAAAAGTTTATCACATTACTCCTTGAGGTTTACAACATCTTGTCCCATTACTTTCACTATCATTTTCAGCCCAAAGATAACAAATATATGCATATGGTCCAAAAATATCCAAGCTACGAATATAAAGTCTTGGAACTATGGCCCTTAGGGCCTGTGTAACCAAATGAATTTGATATATTTTTTTAGAATCCAAACGAGATTAAGCAAAATATTTATAGAAAAAGTTGTTCACCACTATAAATTTAGTACCGTGGTTGACGATAGTGCTAGGCTTCTCGTATTGCTTCACACTGGATGCCAATGAGAACCTCTACGGTTTGTAGGATTCTCAAAACAGGGAATGAGATTTTAATGCCATGAATTTTTAGAAACACAATACAAACACATACATTCATCCCTATGTACGCCTTCGAGAGACTGAGCTGGCGGTTCTTGAGATTGACGAAGTCACCACAGGTGCATCACTCTCGACAGAAAATGTCGCCTCCATTTAAAGTATATGAAGGAAATATGCCCTAGAGGCAATAATAATGTTATTATTTTATTTCCTTATATCATGATAAATGTTTATTATTCATGCTAGAATTGTATTATCCAGAAACATAATACTTGTGTGAATACATAGACAAACTAAACGTCACTAGTATGCCTCTACTTGACTAGCTCGTTAATCAAAGATGGTTATGTTTCCTAACCATAGACATGTGTTGTCATTTGATTAACGGGATCACATTACTAGGAGAATGATGTGATTGACATGACCCATTCCATTAGCTTAGCACCCGATCGTTTAGTATGTTGCTATTGCTTTCTTCATGACTTATACATGTTCCTATGACTATGAGATTATGCAACTCCCGTTTGCCGGAGGAACACTTTGTGTGCTACCAAACGTCACAACGTAACTGGGTGATTATAAAGGAGCTCTACAGGTGTCTCCAAAGGTAAATGTTGGGTTGGCTTATTTCGAGATTAGGATTTGTCACTCCGATTGTCGGAGAGGTATCTCTGGGCCCTCTCGGTAATGCACATCACATAAGCCTTGCAAGCATTGCAACTAATGAGTTAGTTGCGAGATGATGTATTACGAAACGAGTAAACAGACTTGCTGGTAACGAGATTGAACTAGGTATTGAGATACCAACGATCGAATCTCGGGCAAGTAACATACCGATGACAAAGGGAACAACGTATGTTGTTATGCGGTCTGACCGATAAAGATCTTCGTAGAATATGTGGGAGCCAATATGAGCATCCAGGTTCCGCTATTGGTTATTGACCGGAGACATGTCTCGATCATGTCTACATTGTTCTCGAACCCGTAGGGTCCGCACGCTTAAGGTTTCGATGACAGTTATATTATGAGTTTTGATGTACCGAAGTTAGTTCAGAGTCCCGGATGTGATCACGGAGATGACGAGGAATCTCAAAATGGTCGAGACATAAAGATTGATATATTGGACGGCTATATTCAGACACCGGAAGTGTTCCGGATGATTTCGGAGAAAACCGGAGTGCCGGAGGGTTACCGAAACCCCCCCGGGAAAAGTAATGGGCCTTATGGGCCCTAGTGGAGAGAGAGGGGGGGCGGCGCCCCCCTTTCCTTCTCCCTCTCCCCCTTCCTTTCCCCCTCCTAGTAGGAGTAGGAAAGAGGGGAGTCCTACTCCTACTAGGAGGAGGACTCCTCCTCCTTGGCACGCCCTAGGGCCGGCCGGCCTCCTCCCCTTGCTCCTTTATATACGGGGGCAGGTGGCACCCCTAGACACACAAGTTGATCCACGTGATCGTTTTCTTAGCCGTGTGCGGTGCCCCCTTCCACCATACTCCTCGATAATATTGTAGCGGTGCTTAGGCGAAGCCCTGCGACAGTAGAACATCAAGATCGTCACCACGCCGTCGTGCTGAAGGAACTCTTCCCCGACACTTTGCTGGATCGGAGTCCGGGGATCATCATCGAGCTCAACGTGTGCTAAAACTCGGAGGTGCCGTAGTTTTGGTGCTTGATCGGTCGGGCTGTGAAGACGTACGACTACATCAACCACGTTGTCATAACTCTTCCGCTGTCGGTCTACGAGGGTACGTAGATCACACTCTCCCCTCTCGTTGCTATGCATCACCATGATCTTGCGTGTGCGTAGGAATTTTTTTGAAATTACTACGCTCCCCAGCAGTGGCATCCGAGCCTAGGTTTTATGTGTTGATGTTATATGCACGAGTAGAACACAAGTGAGTTGTGGGCGATATAAGTCATACTGCTTACCAGCATGTCATACTTTGGTTCGGCGGTATTGTTGGATGAAGCGGCCCGGACCGACATTACGTGTACGCTTACGCGAGACTGGTTCTACCGACGTGCTTTGCACACAGGTGGCTGGCGGGTGCCAGTTTCTCCATCTTTAGTTGAACCAAGTGTGGCTACACCCGGTCCTTGCGAAGGTTAAAACAACACCAACTTGACAAACTATCGTTGTGGTTTTGATGCGTAGGTAAGATTGGTTCTTGCTAAAGCCCGTAGAAGCCACGTAAAACTTGTAACAACAAAGTAGAAGACGTCTAACTTGTTTTTGCAGGGCATGTTGTGATGTGATATGGTCAAGACATGATGCTAAATTTTATTGTATGAGATGATCATGTTTTGTAACCGAGTTATCGGCAACTGGCAGGAGCCATATGGTTGTCGCTTTATTGTATGCAATGCAATTGCGCTGTAATGCTTTACTTTATCACTAAGCGGCAGCGATAGTCGTGGAAGCATAAGATTGGCAAGATGACAACGATGCTACGATGATGATCAAGGTGTCGCGCCGGTGACAATGGTGATCATGACGGTGCTTCGAAGATGGAGATCACAAGCACAAGATGATGATGGCCATATCATATCACTTATATTGATTGCATGTGATGTTTATCTTTTATGCATCTTATCTTGCTTTGTTTGACGGTAGCATTTTAAGATGATCTCTCACTAATTATCAAGAAGTGTTCTCCCTGAGTATGCACCGTTGCGAAAGTTCTTCGTGCTGAGACACCACGTGATGATCGGGTGTGATAGGCTCTACGTTCAAATACAACGGGTGCAAAATAGTTGCACACGCAGAATACTCAGGTTATACTTGACGAGCCAAGCATATACAGATATGGCCTCGGAACACGGAGACCGAAAGGTCGAGCGTGAATCATATAGTAGATATGATCAACATAGTGATGTTCACCAATGAAACTACTCCATCTCACGTGATGATCGGACATGGTTTAGTTGATTTGGATCACGTAATCACTTAGAGGATTAGATGGATGTCTATCTAAGTGGGAGTTCTTTAGTAATATAATTAATTGAACTTAAATTTATCATGAACTTAGTACCTGATAGTATCTTGCTTGTTTATGTTTGATTGTAGATAGATGGCCCGTGCTGTTGTTCCGTTGAATTTTAATGCGTTCCTTGAGAAAACAAAGATGAAAGATGATGGTAGCAATTACACGGACTGGGTCTGTAACTTGAGGATTATCCTCATTGCTGCACAGAAGAATTATGTCCTGGAAGCACCGCTGGGTGCCAGGCCTGCTGCTGGAGCAACACCAGATGTTATGAACGTCTGGCAGAGTAAAGCTGATGACTACTCGATAGTTCAGTGTGCCATGCTTTACGGCTTAGAATCGGGATTTCAACGACGTTTTGAACGTCATGGAGCGTATGAGATGTTCCAGGAGTTGAAGTTAATATTTCAAGCAAATGCCCGGATTGAGAGATATGAGGTCTCCAATAAGTTCTATAGCTGCAAGATGGAGGAGAACAGTTCTGTCAGTGAGCATATACTCAAAATGTCTGGGTATAATAATCACTTGATTCAATTGGGAGTTAATCTTCCAGATGATTGCGTCATTGACAGAATTCTCCAATCACTGCCACCTAGCTACAAGAGCTTCGTGTTGAACTATAATATGCAAGGGATGAATAAGACTATTCCCGAGCTCTTCGCAATGCTGAAAGCTGCGGAGGTAGAAATCAAAAAGGAGCATCAAGTGTTGATGGTCAACAAGACCACTAGTTTCAAGAAAAAGGGCAAAGGGAAGAAGAAGGGGAACTTCAAAAAGAACAACAAGCAAGTTGCTACTCAAGAGAAGAAACCCAAATCTGGACCTAAGCCTGAAACTGAGTGCTTCTACTGCAAGCAGACTGGTCACTGGAAGCGGAACTGCCCCAAGTATTTGGCGGATAAGAAGGATGGCAAGATGAACAAAGGTATATGCGATATACATGTTATTGATGTGTACCTTACAAATGCTCGCAGTAGCACCTGGGTATTTGATACTGGTTCTGTTGCTAACATTTGCAACTCGAAACAGGGACTACGGATTAAGCGAAGATTGGCTAAGGACGAGGTGACGATGCGCGTGGGAAATGGTTCCAAAGTCGATGTGATCGCGGTCGGCACACTACCTCTACATCTACCTTTAGGATTAGTATTAGACCTAAATAATTGTTATTTGGTGCCAGCGTTGAGCATGAACATTATATCTGGATCTTGTTTGATGCGAGACGGTTATTCATTTAAATCAGAGAATAATGGTTGTTCTATTTATATGAGTAATATCTTTTATGGTCATGCACCCATGAAGAATGGTCTATTCTTATTAAATCTCGATAGTAGTGACACACATATTCATAATGTTGAAGCCAAAATATGCAGAGTTGATAATGATAGTGCAACTTATTTGTGGCACTGCCGTTTAGGTCATATCGGTATAAAGCGCATGAAGAAACTCCATACTGATGGACTTTTGGAACCACTTGATTATGAATCACTTGGTACTTGCGAACCGTGCCTTATGGGTAAGATGACAAAAACACCATTCTCCGGTACTATGGAGAGAGCAACAGATTTGTTGGAAATCATACATACAGATGTATGTGGTCCGATGAATGTTGAGGCTCGTGGGCGGATATCGTTATTTTCTCACTTTCACAGATGACTTAAGCAGATATGGGTATATCTACTTAATGAAACATAAGTCTGAAACATTTGAAAAGTGCAAAGAATTTCAGAGTGAAGTTGAAAATCATCGTAACAAGAAAATAAAATTCCTACGATCTGATCGTGGAGGAGAATATTTGAGTTACGAGTTTGGTGTACATTTGAAACAATGCGGAATAGTTTCGCAACTCACGCCACCCGGAACACCACAGCGTAATGGTGTGTCCGAACGTCGTAATCATACTTTACTTGATATGGTGCGATCTATGATGTCTCTTACTGATTTACCGCTGTCGTTTTGGGGTTATGCTCTAGAGACAGCCGCATTCACGTTAAATAGGGCACCATCAAAATCCGTTGAGACGACACCTTATGAATTGTGGTTTGGCAAGAAACCAAAGTTGTCGTTTCTGAAAGTTTGGGGCTGCGATGCTTATGTGAAAAAGCTTCAACCTGATAAGCTCGAACCCAAATCGGAGAAATGTGTCTTCATAGGATATCCAAAGGAAACTATTGGATACACCTTCTATCACAGATCTGAAGGCAAGACTTTTGTTGCTAAATTCTTAAACTTTCTAGAGAAGGAGTTTCTCTCGAAAGAAGTGAGTGGGAGGAAAGTAGAAATTGATGAGGTAACTGTACCTGCTCCCTTATTGGAAAGTATTACATTACAGAAACCGGTTTCTGTGACACCTACACCAATTAGTGAGGAAGCTAATGATGATGATCATGAAACTTTAGAACAAGATACTACTGAACCTTGTAGATCAACCAGAGTAAGATCCGCACCAGAGTGGTACGGTAATCCTATTCTGGAAGTCATGCTACTAGATCATGATGAACCTACGAACTATGGAGAAGCGATGGTGAGCCCAGATTCCGCAAAATGGCTTGAAGCCATGAAATCTGAGATGGGATCTATGTATGAGAACAAAGTGTGGACTTTGGTTGACTTGCCCAAAGATCGGCAAGCAATTGAGAATAAATGGATCTTCAAGAAGAAGACTGACGCTGACGGTAATGTTATTGTCTACAAAGCTCGACTTGTCGCAGAAGGTTTTCGACAAGTTCAAGGGATTGACTACGATGAGACCTTCTCACCCGTAGCGATGCTTAAGTCTGTCCGAATCATGTTAGCAATTGCCGCATTTTATGATTATGAAATATGGAAAATGGATGTCAAAACTGCATTCTTGAATGGATTTCTGGAAGAAGAGTTGTATATGATGCAGCCGGAAGGTTTTGTCGATCCAAAGGGAGCTAACAAAGTGTACAAGCTCCAGCGATCCATTTATGGACTGGTGCAAGCCTCTCGGAGTTGGAATAAACGCTTTGATAGTGTGATCAAAGCATTTGGTTTTGTACAGACTTTTGGAGAAGCCTATATTTACAAGAAAGTGAGTGGGAGCTCTGTAGCATTTCTGATATTATATGTAGATGACATATTACTAATCGGAAATGATATAGAATTTCTGGATAGCCTAAAGGGATACTTGAATAAGATTTTTTCAATGAAAGACCTCGGTGAAGCTACTTACATATTGGGCATTAAGATCTATAGAGATAGATCAAGACGCTTAATTGGATTTTCACAAAGCACATACCTTGACAAAATTTTGAAGAAGTTCAAAATGGATCAAGCAAAGAAAGGATTCTTGCCCGTGTTACAAGGTGTGAAATTGAGTAAGACTCAATGCCCGACCAATGCAGAAGATAGAGACAAAATGAAAGATGTTCCCTATGCTTCAACCATAGGCTCTATCATGTATGCAATGCTGTGTACCAGACCTGATGTGTGTCTTGCTATAAGTCTAGCAGGGAGGTACCAAAGTAATCCAGGAGTGGATCACTGGACAGCGGTTAAGAACATCCTGAAATACTTGAAAAGGACTAAGGATATGTTTCTCATATATGGAGGTGACAAAGAGCTCATCGTAAAATGTTACGTTGATGCAAGCTTTGACACTGATCCGGACGATTCTAAATCACAAACCGGATACGTGTTTACGTTAAACGGTGGAGCTGTCAGTTGGTGCAGTTCTAAACAGAGCACTGTGGCGGGATCTACATGTGAAGCGGAGTACATAGCTGCTTCGAAATCAGCAAACGAAGGAGTCTGGATGAAGGAGTTCATATCCGATCTAGGTGTCATACCTAGTGCATCGGGTCCAATGAAAATCTTTTGTGACAATACTGGTGCAATTGCCTTGGCAAAGGAATCCAGATTTCACAAGAGAACCAAGCACATCAAGTGACGCTTCAATTCCATCCGGGATCTAGTCCATGTGGGAGACATAGAGATTTGCAAGATACATATGGATCTGAATGTTGCAGACCCGTTGACTAAGCCTCTTCCACGAGCAAAACATGATCAACACCAAAGCTCCATGGGTGTTAGAATCATTACTGTGTAATCTAGATTATTGACTCTAGTGCAAGTGGGAGACTGAAGGAAATATGCCCTAGAGGCAATAATAATGTTATTATTTTATTTCCTTATATCATGATAAATGTTTATTATTCATGCTAGAATTGTATTATCCGGAAACATAAAACCTGTGTGAATACATAGACAAACTAAACGTCACTAGTATGCCTCTACTTGACTAGCTCGTTAATCAAAGATGGTTATGTTTCCTAACCATAGACATGTGTTGTCATTTGATTAACGGGATCACATTATTAGGACAATGATGTGATTGACATGACCCATTCCATTAGCTTAGCACCCGATCGTTTAGTATGTTGCTATTGCTTTCTTCATGACTTATACATGTTCCTATGACTATGAGATTATGCAACTCCCGTTTACCGGAGGAACACTTTGTGTGCTACCAAACGTCACAACGTAACTGGGTGATTATAAAGGAGCTCTACAGGTGTCTCCAAAGGTAAATGTTGGGTTGGCTTATTTCGAGATTAGGATTTGTCACTCCGATTGTCGGAGAGGTATCTCTGGGCCCTCTCGGTAATGCACATCACATAAGCCTTGCAAGCATTGCAACTTATGAGTTAGTTGCGAGATGATGTATTACGAAACGAGTAAAGAGACTTGCCGGTAACGAGATTGAACTAGGTATTGAGATACCGACGATCGAATCTCGGGCAAGTAACATACCGATGACAAAGGGAACAACGTATGTTGTTATGCGGTCTGACCGATAAAGATCTTCGTAGAATATGTGGGAGCCAATATGAGCATCCACGTTCCGCTATTGGTTATTGACCGGAGACATGTCTCGGTCATGTCTACATTGTTCTCGAACCCGCAGGGTCCGCACGCTTAAGGTTTCGATGACAGTTATATTATGAGTTTATGAGTTTTGATGTACCGAAGTTAGTTCGGAGTCCCGGATGTGATCACGGACATGACGAGGAATCTCGAAATGGTCGAGACATAAAGATTGATATATTGGACGGCTATATTCGGACACCGGAAGTGTTCCGGATGATTTCGGAGAAAACCGGAGTGCCGGAGGGTTACCGGAACCCCCCCGGGAAAAGTAATGGGCCTTATGGGCCCTAGTGGAGAGAGAGAGGGGCGGCCAGGGTGGGCCGCGCGCCCCCTCCCCCTCAGGTCCGAATTGGACTAGGAGAGGGGGGCGGCGCTCCCCTTTCCTTCTCCCTCTCCCCCTTCCTTTCCCCCTCCTAGTAGGAGTAGGAAAGAGGGGAGTCCTACTCCTACTAGGAGGAGGACTCCTCCTTGGCACGCCCTAGGGCCGGCCGGCCTCCTCCCCTTGCTCCTTTATATACGGGGGCAGGGGGCACTCCTAGACACACAAGTTGATCCACGTGATCGTTTTCTTAGCCGTGTGCGGTGCCCCCTTCCACCATACTCCTCGATAATATTGTAGCGGTGCTTAGGCGAAGCCCTGCGATGGTAGAACATCAAGATCGTCACCACGCTGTCGTGCTGACGGAACTCTTCCCCGACACTTTGCTGGATCGGAAACCGGGGATCGTCATCGAGCTGAACGTGTGCTAAAACTCAGAGGTGCCGTAGTTTCGGTGCTTGATCGGTCGGGCCGTGAAGACGTACGACTACATCAACCGCGTTGTCATAACGCTTCCGCTGTCGGTCTACGAGGGTACGTAGATCACACTCTCCCCTCTCGTTGCTATGCATCACCATGATCTTGCGTGTGCGTAGGAATTTTTTTGAAATTACTACGTTGCCCAACAGTATATTCCGCCTTTATAAGACACAGAGTGTCAAACCTAGAGTTTGATCCCTGGTGGCCCGGGGGTAACACTGCCCTCCTAAGCATTCAATCACAGGTTGGCTATCATGCCATGACATCTTTTGAATTGGTTAAATGGTGTTTGATTCCTGAAAACATAATATTTTTTTCCAAGAGGTTAGAATCAATGTAAATTTTACCGCGATGCATAGTGCAAGTAAATCATTGGAAAAGGTTCATATGGATTACAATTCTCCACATCAAAAAATCTAATTAGGAAGATATTAATCTCAAGGAGTACAATACTCCTATTCTCTTTGGAAAAACATTTCCTTGAAGACCGAGTGATCAACACATCTATATCTATACACATATAAAATTAACTAACTTATAGAATGTACAAACAAATGGGAGTAGGACATTTTGGAGACACAGCTCTATGGAGGCCTTAATTTTAAATATTTCAAATTCAAACTTTTTAGTTTCAAAAAATTCTGAAAAATACACATGTACTCCCTCCGTCCCATAATATAAGAGCGTTTTTGACAATAGTGTAGTGTTAAAAACACTTTTATATTATGGGACAGAGGGAGTACTATACAAGGAAGTAATGTGTATGTATGTAAAATTTCAGGAGGAAATACCTTGAATTGTGAGCTGCACACAAAAAGATCATGGACTTTGAGGATGAACACTACATATGCCAAAAAGCCCCCGATTTTGTGTGTGTAGATCTTATTTTAACTATTTCAACTTGAAAATTTACATACATGTACATTATGTCCCTAGGTATATGTGTACTTTTTTGGGAATTTTTAGAAACTGAAAAGTTTGAATTTCGAAGTTTTCAAATTAAGTCCCCCATCAGTCTCCATTCGGCATTTTCGAACAAATGGATGCTAATTGGTCAATGCTGTTAAGTAGCCATAAAATGATTATAGGCATGTCTAAGCATTACTTCAGCAGCAAGGCAGCAAGGCAGCGCATGCAAGACGGTGAAGATGCCATGGAAATATGCCAGCAGACCTGCTGCATAGCAGGTGCTCAGAAACGCCAAAGTCCAAACGTCAATTCCGGTAGACAAGACGCGCGGACTCACGTAGGATCCAGCACACTCCCTTGCGGTCCAAGTTATAATCGGCAGTAAACATTGGCCGGCGAGGGCCATCAAACAAGGAATAATCCTATTGTACGAATGAGTAAGAAGTATATTTGGTGAGAAGCTTCCGGGTTTGGATTTTTGCATGCGTACGCGCCACCGGGCTGCGGTGCAACTTCATGGACTGGACGTGCATGGATTAGTGTCGTTGCCATCCAGGCAGGTGACATGTATCCACCTCAGGAGGCAGTGCATATACAAACCCATCGTATGTTTCCAAGGCCAACGGCATTGAAATGTGGACACTCCATCTTGTTTCCCATCGACGTCGACACGTACCGTACGCGTACGCGTACGAGATTTTGGTCAGACTGTCGTGGCTTTGTACGCGTGTGGCTAGCGTGTGATCATTAGTTTTTGTTATCTTCCCCTGGGTGGCGTGCTGCCCTTTCCTTTGTTTCGCTTTGGTAAATCCTAAGTGTTGCACGCTCATGTATAGCTGGATAGTATTGTCTGATCGATCGAATTCATTTCAGGATGATTCGGACTGCCGTGGCTGCTTTTAAAAAAAATATAACTGTGCTGGTTTTGTCAACTAACCGGGTAGAAACAGGCTAGGACTTTTGGAACAGCTAGGCTTTGAATCTCCCGGGCATATACGTGGTAAATAATGCAGTAAGGCACTGTACATTACAACATGCTTACTGGAGTTGCTTTGACAAAATTAAATCAGTGAATCTTTTTAAGCATTGGTGCTTATTTGTGGAGGATAAACGCATCATTAGACACCTATATTGTAGGAATGGACATTGCTGCTTTCAAAAAACATGATTTACTCCCTCCGTCCCAAAATGTAGTGTCAAAAAGCGTCTTACATAATTGAACGGAGGGAGTATTTTTTCAGCATCTTCCTAAGTACCTAGCATTGTACAAGGTCTCAGGGCATCTCCAAGGCCGACCCTCAAACCGCTCGCATACGCCCGGACCGCACGGTCCGGACAAGTTGTGTCATCCAACGCTGGCATCTATCGATCCGCTCGATGGTCCGAATGCACTTTCTCTCGCAAACCGGAGACAAGCTAGAAGGGGGCTTTGCGGGCGTTCGAACAACATCCACGCCCGCGTTTGACCGCCCTGGCCCACCAAAAACCCCATCCCTCGCCCATGCAAGCTTCCCGCTTGGTGCTAACTGCCCGCATTCATGCCGCTGGAGAGCGGGCACTCCGCATTGACGCCGGCGCAGAACGGACGCGACCTCTCACTGGCGTCGACATTGAATGTTGGGAAATGTAGTAGAAAACAAAAAAAATCCCGCACCTACGCACACTCAAGATCAATATGAAGATGCATAACGGGTTGAGATCACGATCGTTACCGTGTTGCAGCAGAAGAAGAACATGTCGGTGTAGATCGTACTTGGAGTCCCTCGGACAGTCGATGAACGAGCCCGCGAACCGCCCACGAACAATCCCTCGATCAAAAGACCGAAAGCCGACCTCTCTACTTGGTTGCAAATGTGCAACCTTCACAATCTGACAACGCTTCACCGTCCAAAGCTAATCGTCACTGGAGAATTAGAGGAAGGAGATTAGAACCACACTAGGCTTCTAATTATGAGGATTAGAGAATTAGTCTAGCTCTAATTAGATCAACTAGAACTAGAGGGACTAGAGGAGGCTCCAAACTTGTGCGTCTCAGTAGAGCAAAAAACCCTAGTATTAAATTAAGGGGAGAGGGAGAGGGTAGCCACCAAGGAGGGAAGGAGCCTCATTGGGGCGCCGGCCAGAGGGAAGGACTCCAACTCCTTCCCCGGTCTAATTCGGCCTCCATAAGGGGGGTGGGGGCCCCTCAGTTGGCCCAAGTTTTCTTCTCCGGTTTGGCCCTTTAAGGCCCGTTTGTATATTTCCAGACCCTTTTATATATAATTTAACAGCCCTAAAGACATTTTCCACCTATATATATTAATTATTGGTAATACCCGGTATTATCTGATACTCTCTGAAACCCGAACGCTTCCAGATCCTCTCGAAACTATTCAAAATATTAATGAAGCAATTCACAAATATGTTCTCATCACTCCTGTTCTACTAACACTCAACAGGTCGTGATTGCCTTAAGCTTGTGACCCCATAGGTTTGGTAACTCATATACATGAACGAAACCCCTTTGTTCAATGACCCACAGCGGAACCGTGGACATCCATATCGATCCCTACGAGCACATGAATGATATTCGAGTGAACCTTTGGTTATCATGTGATATTCCCTTTTCTTCGCGATACTTCACAAAGCCCGGGATGCATCGGTATCCTCTTGAGTCATCACATGCTCACTATACTGTCATCCTCTTACCGGTTTTATTCTTCTTTCTCGTTATTGTGTTCCGGCATCCCCGTGACGAAGTCACCTGCGTCTGTCCAAGGGCGCCGCCCGCTGCACACCCTGCTAAACACACCTCCTCGCCGCATTGATACGACCAGAGGCTACCCGCCTTCCTGATGGAAATATGCCCTAGAGGCAATAATAAAGTTGTTATTATTATATTTTCTTATTCATGATAAAGGTTTATTATTCATGCTAGAATTGTATTGACTGAAAACTTAAAATACATGTGTGGATACATAAACAAATACCGTGTCCCTAGTGAGCCTCTACTAGACTAGCTCGTTGATCAAAGATGGTTAAGGTTTCCTAACCATGGACATGTGTTGTCAGTTGATAACGGGATAACATCATTAGGAGAATGATATGATGGACGAAGACCCATCCGTTAGCTTAGCATATGACGTTCCGTTTATTGCTACTGCTTTCTTGATGTCAAATACATATTCCTTCGACCATGAGATCATACAACTCCCGGATACCAGAGGAATACCTTGTGTGTTATCAAATCACAATGTAACTGGGTGATCATAAAGATGCTCTACAGGTATCTCCGAAGGTGTTTGTTGGGTTGGCGTGAATCGAGAGTGGGATTTGTCACTCCATATAACGGAGAGGTATCTCTGGGCCCTCTTGGTAATACACATCACAAGAAGCTTGCAAGCGAAGTGACTAAGGAGTTAGTTTCAAGATGATGTATTATGGAACAAGTAAAGATACTTGTCGGTGACGAGATTGAACTAGGTATGAAGATACCGACGATCGAATCTCGGGCAAGTAACATACTGACGGACAAAGAGAACTGAAGGAAATATGCCCTAGAGGCAATAATAAAGTTGTTATTTATATTTCCTTATATCATGATAAATGTTTATTATTCATGCTAGAATTGTATTAACCGGAAACTTAGTACATGTGTGAATACATAGACAAAATGAGTGTCACTAGTATGCCTCTACTTGACTAGCTCGTTAATCAAAGATGGTTAAGTTTCCTAGCCATGGACAAGAGTTGTCATTTGATGAATGTGATCACATCATTAGAGAATGATGTGATTGACTTGACCCATCTGTTAGCTTAGCACTATGACCGTTTAGTTTATTGCTATTGCTTTCTCCATGACTTATACATGTTCCTGTGACTATGAGATTATGCAACTCCCGAATACCGGAGGAACACTTATTGTGCTATCAAACGTCACAACGTAACTGGGTGACTATAAAGATGCTCTACAGGTGTCTCTGATGGTGTTTATTGAGTTGTCATAGATCGAGATTAGGATTTGTCACACGTGTATCGGAGAGGTATCTTTGGGACCTCTCGGTAATGCACATCACTATAAGCCTTGCAAGCAATGTGACTAATGAGTTAGTTGCGGGATGATGCATTACAGAACGAGTAAAGAGACTTGTCGGTAACGAGATTGAACTAGGTATTGAGATACCGACGATCGAATCTTGGGCAAGTAACATACCGACGACAAAGGGAACAACATATGTTGTTATTCGGTTTGACCGATAAAGATCTTCATAGAATATGTAGGAACCAATATGAGCATCTATGTTCCGCTATTGGTTATTGACCGTAAGTGAGTCTCGGTCATGTCTACATAGTTCTCAAACCCGTAGGGTCCGCACGCTTAACGTTCAATGACGATCGGTATTATGAGTTTATGTGTTTTGATGTATCGAAGGTAGTTCGGAGTCCCGGATGTGATCACGGACATGACGAGGAGTCTCGAAATGGTTGAGACAGAAAGATCGATATATTGGAAGGCTATGTTTGGACACCGGAACGGTTCCGGATAAGTTCAGGCATTTACCGGAGTACCGGGAGGTTACCGGAACCCCCCGGGGGCTTAATGAGCCTACATGAGCTTTAGTGGAAGAGAGAGGAGAAGGCCAAGAGGAGGGATGTGCCCCCAAGCCCAATCCGAATTGGGAGGGGGGCCGGCCCCCCTTTCCTTCCTCCCCTCTCTCCCTTCCTTCCCCCTCCTAGTAGGACTAGGAAAGGGGGGAACCTAACCAAGGTGGCCTGCCGGCCCCCTCCTCCACCCCTTTATATACGGGGGAGGGGGGCACCCCATAGACACACACGTTGATTGTTTAGCCGTGTGCGGTGCCCCCCTCCATAGATTTCCACCTCGGTTATATCATTGTAGTGCTTAGGCGAAGCCCTGCGTCGGTAACTTCATCATCACGCCGTCGTGCTGACGAAACTCTTCCTCGGCCTCAGCTGGATCAAGGGTATGAGGGACGTCACCAAGCTGAACGTGTGCAAATCGCGGAGGTGCCGCGCGTTCGGTACTTGATTGGTTGGATTGCGAAGATGTTCGACTAGATCAACCGCGTTTCATAACGCTTCCGCTTTCAGTCTACGAGGGTATGTAGACATACTCTCCCCCTCTCGTTGCTATGCATCTCTATCGGGGGGATGGACCCCGGGCAGGCAACGGAACCTGGATCCTCTTCAAAAACAATGGGGTTGGCACCGCCCCTCAATACCGGCACGTGCTTGGCCGGGTCGCTCGACCCGGCCAAGCCCCGCAAGCCGACCAGACTAGCTGACCCGGCAAGACACGTCACCTCGGCCCCAACAACTAGCGCAAGACAGCTGAACCCGGCACGACCAAAGCCTCCTCAACAAGCCAGTGCCACCCATGGCGTGCTACGCAATCCAACCGCGGGTCAACTCCCGTCCCATCTAGGCCGTATGATGGGGAAAAGACTTCAATCAATGATGACCGAGGGAACATTGCCCCGCCTATGCCTCTGGTCAGCGGGTACGTAGCAACAGTGCCCCTCACCTACCCGCTGACCAGGGACGGCGTGGCTACAGTGCCCCCGCCTTCATCGCTGACAACAGCATGCAGCAACCTGATGGAGAGCACTGTACGCGACTCGACTCGGCCACACCCTGACGATCGACAAGACGGTGCACAGTCCCCCTAGGCATGCGGGGCCCGCACCTAGGGGAACCCGGCGAACCACAAGCCCTCAGCGGGACCCATCTCGGGTCCCCAGATACCGACAATACGGACCCACCGACTTGTAACATTACCATTGTACCCCCGGGGGGTTGGACTATAAAACCCCCCGAGAGCCCATGATCATGGACAACAGATCATCATCTCCCCGAAAAGCAAGCATAGGACTAGCCTCAAAACAGCAACACCGGAGAGAAGGAGCATCCCAAGCCTTGGCCAGCTTCCTTCCTCCCACATACAGCCCAGGAGCAACATTGTACTATCAATCATACAACTACACTCGGCAGGACTAGGGGTATTATCTCTCCGGAGAGCCTCAAACCTGGGTATGTCCGGCGTCCCGCGCCCGCTCATGCCAACCTCGCCTCTAGAGTCCACCAGCGCCCTCGAGCCTCCTCCTCTCTTTAGCCATCCCTTGGCATCTGCCGTGCGCCCACCACGACAATTGGCGCCCACCGTGGGGCAGCTCGAGGAGCTGGCCGGGAGCATGCTTCAGACGGGGCCCTTCTCCTACATCGACGAGTCCGTCGCGCTGGTGGACGATGTCGTCGGCGCGCTTGCCGCCTCCTTCGCCGCGCTGCACATCTCCGATGCGATCGCGGCTGATGAGTACCCCAGCGAGGTGCTCAGCTACTCCGACTCTCCCCTCTCCCTCGGCGCTGGAGTTTTCGCCGAGGCAGCGGACGTTCATGTGGAGGTCTTCATCACCGGCGACGGCGCCTCTCCTTGTCGAGCAAGACGAGGAGGGCTGCCGAAGCCAGGGCCACAGCGGATCGGATCGAGCCATCTGATCCGTTGCACGCCGCGATGCAGAGCCTCCGCATCCCCATCGGCACCAACGTAAACACCACCAACATCGCTGAGGCCCGAACCCAGCTCGAGGAAAGGCGCCAACAGATGCTGGACCTGCCCGAGACGCTCGCCGCCACTCAGCGTCACTTGGACTCCGCTCAGCTGGAAGGCGATGCCGCCTACGGATTCACGCCCGCCGTGGCCGGGCCAAGCCGGGTCACCGATGTGCGTGCCCGGGGAGGAGCGATCAGCCGGGCCCTCGGTGCCGTCCCAATCATCTACGAGACCCCAGCGAAGAACATGCGCGCTGCCCAGGCAGCCGCAGCCGGCCTGGACCAGCTCGCGGGTGAAGAGCTGAAAGAGCGCATCGGGCGGATGCATGAAGTCCTCCACGCCACCAATACCCAGCAGGACCGCCTCAACCAGCTCACCAAGCCGGCGGGATCCGGCTTCGCCCGCCTTGGCGTGTCCGGCGAACTTCTGCACACCGCTTCCTCGCCCCCCCGGCGAGGCGCACTCCGGCCGAGCCCGGATTCGACGCGACCCGGCCGCTACAGCCGCCGATGGATTGGGCGACGAGCCCGTCCTAGGGATCCAGCGCGGAACCGACCAGCATGGCCGGCGTCCGGCTCCAACCGACCCGGCCCCCCGTGGCCTGGCCCCAAGTCGACTCGGCCCGCGCGCCATCGACGATGCCGACGCTTGCCACCGCCTCGATCGGCTCGCCCGCTCCTTGGAGATGGAGGAGACCGGCGCTATCGGGCCGGCGTGCTTCGGCATGCGCATCCGGGAGGAGCCTTTCCCCAAAGGTTTCATGTTCCCCCGTGACACCCCCAAGTACAACGAGATGGTGAAGCCAGAAGACTGGCTCACCGACTACACCACGACCATTGGCATCACTGGTGCCAATCGTTGTCTCGCCGTGCGCTACGCACCGCTCATGCTCCAAGCGTCGGCCCGCACATGGTTGAATAGCCTGCCGATGGGCAGCATCAACACGTGGGTGGACTTCGAGGAAGCCTTCATCCGCAACTTCACGAGGACCTACAAGCGACCCGGCCGCCCTAGCCAGCTCGCCATGTGCGTGCAGGGGCCTACGGAGACCGGTCGCGAGTACCTCGCACGCTAGACCGAGCTCCGGAATAGCTGCGAGGGCGTCCATGAAGTCCAGGCGATCCAGTACTTCGTCAATGGGTGCTGAGACAGCACCCTCCTCAAGCACAAGCTCTTACGCTCCGAGCCGGCCACCATGGTCGCGCTCATGGTGACGGCGTACAAGTACGCCAACACCGACTCCGCCATGAAGATCCAGGTGGCGCTGGATGAAGCCGGCAAGGCGAAGCCGGTTCCCCCTCCGAAGCCGGCCGGCGAAAGCAGCCGGTAGCAGCATCACCAGAACAACAAGCGCAAGGCCGACCAGCCAGCGCCGCGTCATGACAACCGGCTCGTCGCGGCCACCGAGCCCGCGGCGGACCCGACGGCTAAGCACCGACAAATCGGCAAGATGGCGTGGCAACCCTCCATGAGCTTCGAGCAGATGCTCGATGCCCCCTGCAAGCACCACAGCAGCGCAAGACCCTCCACGCACACGCTTCGGCAGTGCGCCATCACCAAACGCATCATGAGGGGCGATGCCCCGCCCCCTCTGGCTCCGGCTCTAGGCGCGGGACAGCCGCCTCTGCCTCCACAGCCGCCTCCCGCTGGCGGCGCGATGCGCGACGACGCCTACCCGGACCAGAACGCGGCCTATGTCGTCTTTACCAGCCTCGGCGATGACAAGCGCAGCGAGCGCCTCCTTCGGTAGGAGGTGAACACCATCGTCCCGGCCAAGCCGGAGTTCATGCATTGGTCGGATTGCCCGATCACCTGGACCCGGGAGGATCACCCGGTAGTCATGCCGAGTCCGGGTGGTTACGCCCTCGTCCTCAAGCCCACCATCATCGCGCGACGCACATGCAAGTTCTCCCAAGTCCTCATCGACGGCGGCAGCAGCATCAACATCCTCTACCGCGACACGATGACCAAGCTCGGCCTCAAGGCCGAGGACTTGGAGCCGACCCAAACGATCTTCCACGGCATCGTGCCCGACCTCTCCTGCTCCCCCATTAGCCGGGTCCGGCTAGACGTCCTGTTCGGTGACAGCAGCCACTTCCGGCATGAACCGATCTGGTTCGAGGTGGTGGACCTGTCCAGCGCGTATCACGCGTTGCTGGGCCGGCTCGCGCTCGCCAAGTTCATGGAGGTTCCCCACTACATGTACCTGAAGATGAAGATGCCGGGTCCCAAGGGCCTCATCACCATCACCGGCGATTACCGCAAGTCCCTGGAGTGCGCCCGAGACGGCGCCAAGTTGGCCGAGTCGCTGGTCATTGCCGAGGAGCGGCGCCAGCTCGAACGGATCGTCGCTCTGGCAGGCGAGGCCTCCGCCGGGTCGATCCCGACCCCGGACCCGGCCGACGAGGCCGCCTTCAAGCCCTCCAAGGAGACCAAGAAAGTGAAGCTCAACCCAGAAGACCCCAGCTGCAGCAAGTACGTTGTCGTAGGCGCCCGCCTCGACAGCAAATAGGAAGGCGAGCTCGTCGACTTCCTCCGTGAGAATCGGGATATCTTCGCATGGACCCCCAAGGACATGTCGGGTATCCCGAGGAAGTACGCCGAGCACAAACTTCACGTTTGCAAGGACGCCAAGCCTGTCCGTCAACCCCTACGACGATTTTCCGAAGAAAAGAGAAGAACCATTGGTGAAGAGGTCGCCAAGCTTTTGGCGGCCGACTTCATAATGGAAGTGTTTCACCCCGAGTGGCTGGCCAATCCAGTCCTTGTCCTGAAGAAGAACAAGACCTGGCGCATGTGTATCGACTACACCAGCCTCAACAAGGCCTGTCCCAAGGATCCGTTCGCCCTCCCGCGGATCGACCAAGTCATCGACTCGACCGCCGGGTGTGAGCTCCTATCCTTCCTGGACGCTTACTCCGGCTACCACCAGATCAAGCTGGACCCGGACGACGCCCTGAAGACGTCCTTCATCACGCCCTTTGGGGCGTATTGCTACATCACCATGTTGTTCAGCTTGAAGAACGCCGGCACCACCTTCCAGCGCTGCATGCAGAAATGCCTGCTGCCGCAACCCGGCCGCAATATCCACGCATACGTGGATGACATCGTGGTGAAGACCAAGCAGCACCTCACGCTCCTCGACGATTTTAAGGAAACATTCGCCAACCTCCGCGAATACAAGGTCAAGCTTAACCCGGAAAAATGCGTCTTCGGCGTCCCGGCTGGAAAGCTACTCGGTTTCCTCGTCTCAGAACGCGGCATTGAGGCGAACCCGGAGAAGATCAAGGCCATCGAGCGCATGCGCAAGCCGGCTCGGCTGCGCGATGTCCAGAAGTTCACCGGATGCTTGGCCTCGGTCAGCCGGTTTCTAAGCCGGCTGGGCGAGAGGGCGCTGGCCCTGTACCAGCTGATGAAGAAGATGAGCCCGTTCGAATGGAACGGCAAGGCAAACGAGGCTTTCCAAGACCTCAAGCGCATGCTCTCCACCGCACCAGTCCTGGTCGCGCCGACCGATAAGGAGCCACTGTTGCTCTACATAGCCGCGACCTCGCGGGCGGTCAGCACGGTGCTGGTGGTCGAGCGACTAGAGAAGGGCAAGATCCAAGCCATCCAGCGCCCAGTCTACTACCTGAGCGAGGTGCTCTCCATCTCCAAGCAGAATTACCCGCACTACCAGAAGATGTGTTACGGCATGTACTTCTCCGCCAAGAAGCTGAAGCAGTATTTCCAAGAGCACGTTATCACCGTGGTCAGCACGGTGCCTATCGGAGAAATCATCGGGTGCCGGGATGCCTCTGGCCGGGTTGCCAAGTGGGTGATCCAGCTAGCCGGCCACAGCATCCTCTACGAGCCCCGCACCACGATCAAGTCTCAAGCCCTGGCCGACTTCCTCATCGACTGGACCGAGACCCAGTACTTGCCGCCGCCTCCCGACTCGACGTATTGGCGCATGCACTTCAACGGGTCCAAGATGCGACTCGGCTTGTGGGTTGGCATCATACTGTCGTCCCCGAAGGGCGACTGGCTCCGCTACGCGCTCTAGATCCACTTCGCCGCCTCCAACAATGTCGCCGAGTACGAAGGCCTTGTGCACGGCCTCCGGCTTGCCAAGGAACTCGGCATCCGGCGCATCCTGTGCTATGGCGACTCGGACCTGGTAGTGCAGCAGTGCTCCGGCGAATGGGACGCTCACGACTCTAACATGGCAAGCTACCGCTTCCTCGTCCAGAAGCTGTCCGGATCCTTTGAGGGCTACGAGTTCCTCCACGTCCCGCGCGCGGAGAACGAAGCAGCCGACACGCTCGCCAAGATCGCCTCGTCTTGCCAAGCCATCCCGTCCGGCGTCTCCCTCGAGCACCTGCGCAAGCCGTCCGTCAAGCCATCGCCGGGCTCCGAGTCCATCCATGTTCCAGACGACCCGACCGCACCTCAACCCGGCCCGGGGACTGCTGAACCCGGCCCGGGGACTGCTGAACCCAGCCCAGAGGCTGCTCAGCGCGACTCAGCCACCATCGGCCTGGACCCGACCGTCGCCTTCCCCGACCCGGGGGCTGCCCAACCCGGCTCGGGGGCTGCCGACTCGGAACCCACCCTGGTGGCCGTCTTCGCCGTGGTTACGGCTCCATCTTGGGCCCTCCCAATATCGGAATTTTTGGAGAATGGGGTTCTCCCCATGGACGAGACCGAAGCTCGACAAGTGCAGCGCCGGGCGTCCGCCTACAGCATCATCAACAATGAGCTCGTCAAGCGCAGCTCCACCGGCGTGTTCCAGCGCTGCGTCGAGCAGGAACGGGGCATCGACATCCTCCGCGACATACATCAGGGCGAGTGCGGGCACCACGCTGCATCATGATCCCTGGTGGCCAAGGCGTTCCGCCACGGTTTCTACTGGCCCACGGCCCTCCAAGATGCCGAGTTGCTCGTCCTCAAGTGTGAGGGATGCCAGCGCTTCAGCAAACGCAGCCACCAGCCGGTGTCAGCACTCCGCACCATACCGATCGCCTGGCCCTTTGCGGTCTAGGGACTCGACATGGTGGGACCCTTCAAAACCGCTCGAGGCGGGATGACACACTTGCTGGTGGCAATGGACAAATTCATCAAGTGGATCGAGGCAAGACCAATCAAGAAACTCGACGGGCCAACAACCGTCTGGTTCATCAAGGACATAGCGGTGCGCTACGGCATGCCGAAAAGCATCATCGCCGACAACGACACCAACTTCGCCAAGGGCGCGCTCGAGCAATACTGCTCCGTCTCTGGCATCCGCCTCGACCTGGCCTCCGTTGCGCATCCGCAGTCCAACGGGCAGGTCGAGCGGGCCAATGGACTCATCCTGTCCGGCATCAAGCCGCGACTCGTCGAGCCACGCATCCGCTAACCCGGCAGCTGGCTTGACGAGTTGCCAGCCTTTCTCTAGAGTCTACGCACCACACCGAATCGGTCGACTGGGTTCACCCCGTTCTTCCTCGTCTATGGAGCCGAAGCCGTCACCCTGACCGACGTCGAGTTCAACTCGCCGCGCATCGCGATGTACACCGAAGCCGAAGCCAGAGAAGCCCGCGAAGATGGCGTTGACCTACTCGAAGAAGCACACCTCCTGGCGCTCAGTCGCTCGGCCATCTATCAGCAAGGCCTGAGGCACTACCACAACAAGAAGATCAAGCCCCTCGCGTTCCGCGAGGGCGACCTCGTCCTCCGACTCGTCCAAGAGCAGGCAGGACAACACAAGCTGTCCCCTCCATGGGAGGGCCCATTCATCGTGAGCAAGGCCTTGCGCGACCGCAACGCCTACTACCATCGACGCACGGAAGTCAAGGAAGCGCAAGAAGGACACCGCCGGTGAAGAAACGACCTGGCCATGGAACACGGAACTCCTCCGCCCGTTTTACAGTTAGCCGCACGAGCGTATGTATAGTCGCCTTTTGTAAACGCATGAAACCATGGGGTCCACGAACGAGACTCGAGGGCTGCCTTTTGTCGACCAATTTATTGTGTCCCTATTTTCTTGCATCACTATACCACTGAACCCGGCCACCGGTCCGACTCGCTCGACCCGAGGGCTCGGGGGCTGGCCGACTCGGTCGCCACCCAGCCGCCTTACTTGGTGATTCGTGATAAAGCTAGGATGCCACGGTCCCCCACTTCGCCCTAAAGCCACAGATCCAGCTTTGGCTGTCGGCTGGCAAGCACAACGGGCCAAAACTCCTTTACGCTTCATACACTAAGTCAAAGGCTGCTGGGTCGATCAACCCGGCCCACCATTCATCAAATGAACAGCCGCACGACCGGCTGCTCGCCAACCAGCTTCGCCCGATTGCCGCCAGCCGGCCCAGTGGGTGCTTTGCTCGCGCTCAATGTTTCGAGGGACCCAAGTCCTGCGCGCTCCTCTCAAAGAACCGAGCTCCTTGTCATGGACCGGAGCCTCGGCAGTCTGACTCGCGGGGGGAGGTTTGAGAAAGGAAAAGCGCATGAAATCGGTCCAAAAAATGGAAGGCAAAAAGCAAAAGCACCCACGACATCCACACAAGTATTTAAATAAAGGCCCACGACCCAAGTTCATTACACCCTAAAACCCCCAGTGGGTGGGTGGACCTGCTATTTAACAAATTTTACAAAGTGTCTCAGGCATCTCCAGCGCCACGCCGTGACATCGACGGCTCTCCCCTGGCGGCCTCCGGGTCCAGCATGGCGCCGATGTCCTCCTCAGCACCCGCGTCACAGTAGACGCCCATCTCCTCCGAGCTCCCCTCCGGATCATGGAGGAGCAAGCCGTAGTCATCGCCGTCCACGGCCCTGCCGTCTTCCGTCCGCTCTGGATGGAACTCGTCGTGGAAGGCGAACTTGGTGATGTAGCTGGCCCGGGAGGCGATCCGGCCGGCTTGCTCGTGCAAGAGCTGCTCCGAGCCGGCCCGCTGGCCCATCAACGCATCCAGCTGCAGGTCCGGAAGCCAGGACAGCGCGAACCAGAGCGCCATCTCAGCACCAGCACGAGCGGCGGAGACGCGCCACTCGCCAAGCCGGTCTGGACCCACCTCCAACCAACGCGCCAGGCGCGAGAAGCTGCTCGGTTGGACGGAGTCCGGCCATGGGGCCGCCATCATTGCGGTGCCGGCATGGGACAGCCGCCCCAACTGCGTTCCCAGGATCTGCAGGCGGGCCTCAGCGGCGGCAATGATCTCCGGGAAGGTCCAGGCCACCCGCGGATCCGTCCCGGACCCAACGACGTCGGTCGGGTCGCGTTGATAGCATACGGCTTCCTCCGCCAGCCGCTGCGTCTTCGGGAAGGCCCCTGCCGCAAAGGAAGAAGCGAGTTAGAAGAAGAATAACAAGGAAGAAAGGCCGGTCCCGACCCGGCAAACGGCAAGAAAAAGCACTTACTAGAGAAGGACTCTTCCAGGTGCTGCGCCTCAAGCAACGTACCACGCCGTTCCCGCTCGATGGCGCGGTCGCGCTCGTTGAGCGCCTTCTCCAGATCGGCCGCCTTGGCAAGGGCCGCCTTCATCTCGGCGTCCTTGTCTTCGGCTGCCTTCTCGGCCGCCTCGCGGTGGCGGGCCTCGTCCTGACGGGCCCCCTCAGCCGTGGTGACCCGCCCTCGCAGGCGGTCCACCTCGGCCTGGAGCCGGCCCTTGTCGTGGGCCAGCTGGCCGCGCTGCTGGTCCGCTTCCACCAGGGCCTGCTGCGCCTCTGCTACCTTGGCGGCTTCCGCCTTAAGGTGCTCCACCTAGGCCTCGAGGCGGCTCTTGTGACCTACCAGCTGCTCATGCAGTCAGTTGGCCTCGTCGAGAGACCGCCGAGCCGCGACCGCCTCCGCCCTCGCCTGCGCCGCCAAGACGGCTGGTGTCGGCAACAAGCCGGTCATAGTGATGACTGGCCCGGAGTAGACGAGTCCGCCAGGACAACATCTCGGCTGCGAAAAAGAAGGACTCAGCAGAAGAAAAAAGCAAGACTTAATATTTGGCCCAACTATTACACAGTTGGCCCGAATCTCGGGGCCTACACCCAGTGGGTGCGCTAGCGCGCCCCCCACTACAAAAGAGCACAAGAATACCCGCGGCGACACGGAGGTCCTCCTCCTTGGCGGCAAGCTGCTCCACGAGCTCCCGGTGCTTGCCCAGGAGACGATTGTAGGCGGCGACCCTGAAAGCGTCAAGATGCTGAAGAAAGCAGAAATTAGAACAAGGCCAACACTCTAAAGATTCGACCCAACTACTACGTAGTTGGCCCGAACCTCGGGGGCTACACCCAGTGGGTGCGTTGGCGCCCCCCCACAAAGAAGAGATTACAAGAAGACTTACCAGAACGACGCACTCCAGGTTGCGTGTCCGCTCCACCTCGGCCTGGGCGAAGGCCTCGAGCCATTCCGTCCGGCCTCGCAGGCGGCGACTGACGGCGTCCAGAGCCGCCTCCTCTTGGGTCTGAGGCCCGAAGACAACGGTGCCCTGCTCCGCGCTGGCTGTGGCACGACAGCTCGGCGTCCTCCCTGCCGGGGCACCAAGGTGTACTCCCCGCTGGCCGCTCGCGAGGCGGCCAGCACCTCCTCCGACGCCCCTCCCGGCGCCGACGACGACCCGGATGCCGGGACGCGCTGCGTCGCCGTCTCCGGCCCAGCTGTCGGGGCGGCCTCCGACACTGCTGCCCGTGGTGCCTCCTTCGAAGCCGGCGGCGCCTCCGACACCGCCGTCCGCAGTGTCTCTTCCAAAACGCCGCCGCCTCCACCACCATCAGTCCCCGCTCGCTCGACCACGTCAGCCCGCGGCAGGGTGTCATCCGCCACCTCCACGACCACCCGGTCGGGGATCACCACCTCAGCCCGGCCTCCATGGCCGCGCTCCCTCACCAATGACGGCTCAAAGACTGTCACCGCCACCACCGTGCCCTCTGGCATCTCGCGCCAGGCCGGCTCCGTGCCGGCTCGTGCCCATGCCGCCGCCGCGTCGGTCCAAGCCCGGACCGATGACGCCTTCAGCTCCACCTCGGACCGGTTCCTGTCCCTCCAGGCCAAGGCTTCGTCCTCGTTCGGATCCAGGCCGAGGTCCGAGTTGGCTCGTCCCTCCACCTCAGCCTGGTCGACGAGTTCGGACTGGCTCCTGCGGAACTCGACCCCTTCGGCGGACGCGGCTTCCGCCGCCGCCCTCGCCAGCGCGATTGGCGACCTGAAGAAGAAGACAAAATGAGCGGAAAAGAAACAAGACTAGCTCAAGAAAACAAAAGCTGAGCACAAACGAGAGATGAAGCTTACCCCGCCAAGACCGGGACCGGGGTTGGCCCCCCCCCCGTGCCCGCCACCACACTTCCTCTTGGCTGGCCTCCCGGCCCCGGCCGGGTCCGCCATGCGCTTCGGGGCCTGGGGTCACGGCGCGACACTGTCTTTCCCATGCGGGCGGCTCGGCGCCACCCCATGCGAGGACCTGGCTCCGCCTGCGTCGCCGCCTCCCCCGCCCAACGCCGCTACACCGACAACTGGCGTCAGCACCGACCGTCCCGTGCCACGGTCAGCAATTCAAGACACATGAAGAAAAACACGAGACTTGCCCGCGCGACGCCCAGCGCCGGCGTCGGACTCGGCCTCCTCCTCCCCGCCATGAGCCGCGGGCTCCCCTGGCGCCACCTGCGACGAGGCCAAGGAGTAAGGATGCCGAATCGCATTCAGAAGTACCACCCGCGTCACGTCAGGGCGGATGAGAAGGTGCGCGGCGGCAAAGTAAGAAGACCGGACACTCACCTGCGGCGCCGGGTTCGACTGGCTGTACGGCACCTTGCCGAACCGCCAGTCCTCCCGAAGGTTGGCCTTGGAGATGTCATTCACGCCGCGCGCGATCTTCTCCACGGACAGCCACGTCGACCCCATGCGGTTGGGGTGTTGAAGGCCGACCATTTCGCCGACGAGGCAGGAGCGCCCCTGAAGCGGAAGGACCCGACACCTGACAAACGCGGCGAGAAGGTCGGTGCTGGTGAGCCCCTCCTGCGTCCTCATCACCGTCACCCGCTCGCGGAGATTGACGATCTCCTGCAACGGGCGCCTGGGCGAGTAGCCCCAGTTCGTCTTCGCCCGCGGTGGTGCGATGGCGAAGGCCGGAAGGTTGATGCGATCCGAACCAAGGTTGCGGACGTAGAAGAAGGAGTTTTGCCACTTCTTGGCAGAATCCTCCAGCAGGATCTTGGGGAAATCCGCCCCCGACCACTTCGAGATGACGGCAGCGCCGCAATCGGCGAACTCCCCGGCCGACGGGCCCTGCTGCTTCAAGGAGAAGAAGCGCGCCCAGAGGTTGATCGTAGGCTCGACCCCCAGGTACTCCTCGCAAAGGGTGACGAAGCCGGAGAGCTGGACGATGGCTCCGGCGCCAAGATGATGCGGCTGGAGCCCGAAGAACTCCAAGAATGTGCAGAATAAGGCACTCGCCGGCAGCCCGAATCCGCGCTCGAAGTGCATGAGGAAGACCACGCACTCCTGCCCCTCGGGTCGAGGCCTCTGCTCGCCGCGCGGCAGGCGGACGCCGACGCCCGTCTCCCGCGGCAGGCGCCGCGTCGCCTGGAGTTGGGTGATGTCCTTAGAGGTGACGTTCGAGCCCATCCAGGAGCCCGATGGCAGCGACATGATCAAAGGAAGGAGAAGAAGAAGGAAGATGGACGGCGAAGGAGTTCTGCTCGGAGCAGCGGGCGCCGCAGTGCGTCTGTTGCAAAGAGCGGAGCGAGAGCAAAGGGACAGGAGGGCGCGAGCGAGAATAATGTCCGCCGCCCCTGCCCCCCAATTTATAACCCTCGGTTTGAATGTGGGGAAGTGGGATCGTCTGCACGCACCCATTCCACTACCCTGCAATAAGTGCGCACGTACACGTGCAGTAACTGCCCGGGGAAGAGCAACCGGCCCCCGGACGCCGCAATAAATCCGCGCGCTTGGGCCGAAGGCGCGCGGTGGCAGGCCCCAGCCCGTCGCCCGGTCCCGTCACGCGTGTGGCCCGTCAGGCCCCTCCGACTTCCGGGCACCACGTGGCGCCCGCGCGAAGCCCGAGGGATTGCCCAAGATTCGGTGGACTTCTCGGTCCCCGCCACGGCCGGAATGCCATGATCCGGTTTCCGAGAAAACCGACACACAATGGGTGTTGCTGGACCCGGCGCTCGCATAATCCACCTTGCTTAAGGGGGAAACTGCGAAGGCCCACTCATCCGAAGACGGCGGACCTTCACAGCTTTGGGGACTACTGTCGGGGGGATGGACCCCGGGCAGGCAACGGAACCCGGCTCCTCTTCAAAAACAACGGGGTTGGTACCGCCCTCAATACCGGCACGTGCTTGGCCGTGTCGCTCAACCCGACCAAGCCCCACAAGCCGGCCAGACTAGTCGACCCGGCAAGACACGTTGACTCGGCCCCAACAACTAGCGCAAGACAGCCGAACCCGGCACGACCAAAGCCTCCTCAATAAGCCAGTGCCACCCGTGGCGTGCTACACAATCCAACTGTGGGTCAACTCCCGTCCCATCCAGGCCGTATGATGGGGACAAGATGATGTCTACTACACAACCTTCTTCTTGTAGACGTTGTTGGGCCTCCAAGTGCAGAGGTTTGTAGGACAGTAGCAAATTTCCCTCAAGTGGATGACCTAAGGTTTATCAATCCGTGGGAGGCGTAGGATGAAGATGGTCTCTCTCAAGCAACCCTGCAACCAAATAACAAAGAGTCTCTTGTGTCCCCAACACACCCAATACAATGGTAAATTGTATAGGTGCACTAGTTCGGCGAAGAGATGGTGATACAAGTGGTATATGGATGGTAGATATAGGTTTTTGTAATCTGAAAATATAAAACCAGCAAGGTAACTATTGATAAAAGTGAGCGTAAACGGTATTGCAATGCGTTGAAACAAGGCCTAGGGTTTATACTTTCGCTAGTGAAAGTTCCCTCAACAATAATAGCATAATTGGATCACATAACTATCCCTCAACATGCAACAAAGAGTCACTCCAAAGTCACTAATAGCGGAGAACAAACGAAGAGATTATGGTAGGGTACGAAACCACCTCAAAGTTATTCTTTCCAATCAATCCGTTGGGCTATTCCTATAAGTGTCATAAACAGCCCTAGAGTTCGTACTAGAATAACACCTTAAGACACAAATCAACCAAAACCCTAATGTCACCTAGATACTCCAATGTCACCTCAAGTATCCGTGGGTATGATTATACGATATGCATCACACAATCTCAGATTCATCTATTCAACCAACACATAGAACCTCAAAGAGTGCCCCAAAGTTTCTACTGGAGAATCACGACGAAAATGTGTGCCAACCCCTATGCATAAGTTCATGGGTGGAACCAGCAAGTTGGTCACCAAAACATACATCAAGTGAATCACGTGATATCCCATTGTCACCACAGATATGCACGACAAGACATACATCAAGTGTTCTCAAATCTTTAAAGACTCAATACGATAAGATAACTTCAAAGGGGAAACTCAATCCATTACAAGAGAGTAGAGGGGGAGGAGAAACATAAGATCCAACTATAATAGCAAAGCTCGCGATACATCAAGATCGTGCCAAATCAAGAACACGAGAGAGAGAGAGAGATCAAACACATAGCTACTGGTACATATCCTCAGCCCCAAGGGAGAGCTACTCCCTCCTCGTCATGGAGAGCATTGGGATGATGAAGATAGCCACCGGAGAGGGATTCCCCCTCCGGCAGGGTGCCGGAACGGGTCTAGATTGGCTTTCGGTGGCTATGGAGGCTTCTGGCGGCGGAACTCTCAATCTATTGTGCTCTTCGGTAATTTTAGGGTATATGGAGATATATAGGTGGAAGAAGTACATCAGGGGGGCCACGAGGGGCCCACGAGGGTGGAGGGCGCGCCCCCCTGCCTCGTGGCCTCCTCGTTGCTTCCCTTATGTGGACTCCAAGTCTCCCGGGTTGCTTTCCTTCCAAAAATAAGTTCCGTGAAGTTTCAGGTCAATTGGACTCCGTTTGATTTTCCTTTTCTGCGATACTCTTAAACATGGAAAAAACAGAAACTGGCACTCGACTCTAGGTTAATAGGTTAGTCCCAAAAATAATATAAAAGTGTATAATAAAGCCCATAAACATCCAAAGTTGATAATATAATAGCATGGAACAATCAAAAATTATAGATACGTTGGAGACGTATCAGCATCCCCAAGCTTAATTCCTGCTCGTCCTTGAGTAGGTAAATGATAAAAACAGATTTTTTGATGTGGAATGCTACCTAGCATATTTCTCTAAGTAATTCTTATTTATTGTGGCAATAATATTCAGATCCATAAGATTCAAGACAAAAGTTTAATATTGACATAAAAATAACAATACTTCAAGCATACTAACTAAGCAATCATGTCTTCTCAAAATAACATGGCCAAAGAAAGCTATCCCTACAAAATCATATAGTCTGGCTATGCTCCATCTTCACCACACAAAGTATTTAAATCATGCACAACCCCGATGACAAGCCAAGCCATTGTTTCATACTTTTGATGTTCTCAAACTTATTTAATCTTCACGCAATACATGAGCGTGAGCCATGGATATAGCACTATAGGTGGAATAGAAGGGTGGTTGTGGAGAAGACAAAAAGGGAGAAGATAGTCTCACATCAACTAGGCGTATCAACGGGCTATGGAGATGCCCATCAATAGATATCAATGTGAGTGAGTAGGGATTGACATGCAACGGATGCACTAGAGCTATAAGTATACGAAAGCACAACAAAAGAAACTAGTGGGTGTGCATCCAACTCACTTGCTCACGAAGACCTACGGCATTTTGAGGAAGCCCATCATTGGAATATACAAGCCAAGTTCTATAATGAAAATTTCCCACTAGTATATGAAAGTGACAACATAGGAGACTCTCTATCATGAAGATCATGGTGCTACTTTGAAGCACAAGTGTGGTAAAAGGATAGTAGCATTGCCCCTTCTCTCTTTTTCTCTCATTTTTTTATTTTTTATTTGGGCCTTCTCTTTTTTATGGCCTCTTTTCTCTTTTTTTATTTGGGCTTCTTTGGCCTCTTCTATTTATTTATTTTCGTCCGGAGTCTTGCTACGTCTTGAGCTTGTGTTGGTTTTCCTCGAAGAGGAAGGGATGATGCAGCAGAGTAGCGTAAGTATTTCCCTCAGTTTTTGAGAACCAAGGTATCAATCCAGTAGGAGCCCACACTCAAGTCCCTCGTACCTGCACAAAGCGATAGCTACTCGCAACCAACGCGATTAGGGGTTGTCAAGCCCTTCACGGTCACTTACGAGAGTGAGATCTGATAGATAGAATATTTTTGGTATTTTTGATATAAAGATGCAAAGTAAAAAGTAAAGGCAAAGTAAATAGCAAAACAATATAAAAGTGATGGAGATTGATATGATGAGAATAGACCCGGGGGCCATAGGTTTCAACAGTGGCTTCTCTCAAGAGCATAAGTATTCTACGGTGGGTGAACAAATTACTATTAAGCAATTGATAGAATTGTGCATAATTATGAGAATATCTAGGCATGATCATGTGTATAGGCATCACGTCCGTGACAAGTAGATCGAAACGATTCTGCATCTACTACTATTACTCCACTCATCAACCACTATCCAGCATTGTAGGATCGAAAGTATGTCTAGAGGGGGGGTGATTAGACTACTTGACCAAATAAAAGCTTAACCTTTTCCCAATTTTAGTTCTTAGCAGATTTTAGCTAATTTAGGACAAGTCAAGCAATCATCACATAATTCAAGCAAGCATGCAAAGAGTATATAGGCAGCGGAAAGTGAAGCATGCAACTTGCAAGAATGTAAAGGGAAGGGTTTGGAAAATTCAAACGCTATTGGAGACACGGATGTTTTTCCCGTGGTTCGGATAGGTGGTGCTATCCTACATCCACGTTGATGGAGACTTCAACCCACGAAGGGTAACGGTTGCGCGAGTCCACACAGGGCTCCACCCAAGGGGAACGGTTGCGCGAGTCCACACAGGGCTCCACCCACGAAGGGTCCACGAAGAAGCAACCACCCACAAAGGGTCCACGAAGAAGCAACCTTGTCTATCCCACCATGGCCAATGCCCACACAGGACTTGCCTCACTAGCGGTAGATCTTCACGAAGTAGGCGATCTCCTTGCCCTTACAAACTCCTTGGTTCAACTCCACAATCTTGTCGGAGGCTCCCAAGTGACACCTAGCCAATCTAGGAGACACCACTCTCCAAGAAGTAACAAATGGTGTGTAGGTAATGAACTCCTTGCTCTTGTGCTTCAAATGATAGTCTCCCCAACACTCAACTCTCTCTCATAGGATTTGGATTTGGTGGAAAGAGGGTTTGAGTGGAAAGCAACTTGGGAAGGCTAGAGATCAAGATTCATATGGTAGGAATGGAATGTCTTGGTCTCAACACATGAGTAGGTGGTTCTTTCTCAGAACATATGAGTTGGAATGGTGTGTGTGTTCTGATGGCTCTCTCACTGAATGAGAAGAAGGTGGAGGGGTATATATAGCCTCCACACAAAATCCAACCGTTACACAGTTTTCCAATCTCGGTGGGACCGAATCAATAAGCTCGGTCGGACCGAAAATGTAAACCTAGTGACCGTTAGTGATTTTCGGTGGGACTGATATGCAACT
Source organism: Triticum urartu (assembly GCF_056163025.1). NCBI lineage: Eukaryota > Viridiplantae > Streptophyta > Magnoliopsida > Poales > Poaceae > Triticum > Triticum urartu. The sequence goes on from NC_141879.1 coordinate 153,112,531, forward strand.
CGGTAGGACCGATACGGTTAGGGTTTGGGCATAACGTAATCTCGGTGAGACCGATTACACAAACTCGGTGAGACCGACTTTGGTAATTAGCTAACCAGAGAGTTGGTCAGGCAAACTCGGTGGGACCGATTTGCTCTTTCGGTGAGACCGAGTGGAACTCGGTGAGACTGAAAAGTTACAAAGGGGAAACACTGAGTTTACATTGCAATCTCGATGGGACCGATTCGCTCTTTCGGTGGGACCGAAAAGTTACGAAAGGGAAACAGAGAGTTTGCAACCCCATCTCGGTGAGACCGAGATCCCTATCGGTAGGACCGAATTGCTAGGGTTTGGCAGTGGCTAATGACAAGTGAAACTCGGTGGCGCCGGATAGGAAGAATCGGTAGGACCGAGTTTGGCTTAGGGTTTAGGTCATATGTGGATATGGGAAAGTAGTTGAGGGTTTTGGTGCATATCACTAAGCACATGAAGCAAGAGGCTCATTAAGCAACACCTCATCCCTCCTTAATAGTATTGGCTTTTCCTAAAGACTCAATGTGATCTTGGATCACTAAAATATAAAATGAAGAGTCTTGAGCTTTTGAGCTTTGGCCAATCCTTTGTCCTTAGCATTTTGAGGGTTCCACTTTCACATCCATGCCATGCCAATCATTGAGCTTTCCTGAAATAATCATGTTGGAATAGTATTAGCTCAATGAGCTATATGTTGTTATGAATTACCAAAACCACCTAGGGATAGTTGCACTTTCAAGCATGCATCTAGAGTATTAAGTTAAAAACAGAGTAACGCCTTAAGCAAGATGACATGATGCAACATGAAATAAACCCCATCTTGTTATCCTCGATGGCAACGATACAATACGTGCCTTGCTGCCCCTTCTGTCACTGGGTAAGGACACCGCAAGATCGAACCCAAAGCTAAGCACTTCTCCCATGGCAAGAACTACCAATCTAGTTGGCCAAACCAAACAGATAATTCGAAGAGACTTGCAAAGATAACCAATCATGCATAAAAGAATTCAGAGAAGATTCAAATATTATTCATAGATAGACTTGATCATAAACCCACAATTCATCGGTCTTAACAAACACACCGCAAAAAGAAGATTACATCGAATAGATCTCCACAAGAGAGGGGGAGAACTTTGTATTGAGATTCAAAGAGAGAGCAGAAGCCATCTAGCTACTAAATATGGACCCGAAGGTCTGAGGTAAACTACTCACACTTCATCGGAGGGGCTAGGATGATGTAGAAGCCCTTCGTGATGATGGCCCTCTTCCGGCGGAGCTCCGGAACAGGCCCCAAGATGGGATCTCGTGGATACAGAAAGTTGCGGCGGTGGAATTAGGTTTTTGGCTCCTCTTCTGATCGTTTGGGGGTACGTGTGTATATATAGGAGGAAGGAGTACATCGGTGGAGCACCGAGGGGCCCACGAGGCAGGGGGCGCGCCCTAGGGGGGCGCCCCCACCCTCGTGACCACCTCTTTGATCCCTTGCAGTAGGGTCCAAGTCTCTTGGATCATGTTCGGTGAGAAAATCACGTTTCCGAAGATTTTATTCCGTTTGGACTCCGTTTGATATTCTGTTTATCCGAAACACTGAAATAGGCAAAAAATAGCAATTCTGGGCTGGGCCTCCGGTCAATAGGTTAGTCCCAAAAATAATATAAAAGTGGAAAATAAAGCCCAATATAGTCCAAAACAGTAGATAATATAGCATGGAGCAATAAAAAATTATAGATATGTTGGAGACGTATCAGGCATCCCCAAGCTTAATTCCTACTCGTCCTCGAGTAGGTAAATGATAAAAAGAGAATTTTTGATGCGGAGTGCTACTTGGCATAATTTCAATGCAAATCTTCTTAATTGTGGTATGGATATTCAGATTAGAAAGATTCAAGACAAAAGTTTATATTGACATAGAAAATAATAATACTTCAAGCACACTAACAAAGAAATTATGTCTTCTCAAAATAACATGGCCAAAGAAAGTTATCCCTACAAAATCATATAGTTTGGCTATGCTCCATCTTCCCCACACAAAGTATTTAAATCATGCACAACCCCGATGACAAGCCAAGCAATTGTTTCATACTCTAACTTCTTCAAAACTTTTTCAATCTTCACGCAATACATGAGCTTGAGCCATGGATATAGCACTATAGGTGGAATAGAATGGTGGTTGTGGAGAAGACAAAAAGGAGAAGATAGTCTCACATCAACTAGGCGTATCAACGGGCTATGGAGATGCCCATCAATGGATATCAATGTGAGTGAGTAGGGATTGCCATGCAACGGATGCACTAGAGCTATAAATGTATGAAAGCTCAACAAAAGAAACTAGTGGGTGTGCATCCAACTTGCTTGCTCACGAAGACCTAGGGCAATTTGAGGAAGCCCATCATTGGAATATACAAGCCAAGTTCTATAACGTAAAATTCCCACTAGTAAATGAAAGTGAAAAAATATGAGACTCTCTATATGAAGAATATGGTGCTACTTTGAAGCACAATATATGAGACTTGCTATATCATGGTGCTACTTTGAAGCACAAGTGTGGAAAAAAGGATAGTAGCATTGCCCCTTTTTTTGGTCCTTCTTTTTTTTCTTTGGCCTTTCCCCTTTTTTTGGGACAATGCTCTATTGAATGATGATCATCACACTTCTATTTATTTCCAACTCAATGATTACAACTCGATACTAAAACAAAGTATGACTCTATATGAATGCCTTCGGCGGTGTACCCGGATATGCAATGAATCACGAGTGACAAGTATGAAAGAATTATGAACGGTGGCTTTGCCACAAATACTGTGTCAACTACATGATCATGCTAAGCAATATGACAATGATGGATATGTCATGATGAACTAGATGGTGGAAAGTTGCATGGAAATATATCTCGGAATGACTATGGAAATGCCATAATAGGTAGGTATGGTGGTTGTTTAGAGGAAGGTACATGGTAGGTGTATGATACCGGCGAAAGTTGCGCGGTATTAGAGAGGCTAGCAAGGGTTGAAGGGTGGGAGTGCGTATCATCCATGGACTCAACATTAGTCATAAAGAACTCATATACTTATTGCAAAAATTTAGAAGTTACCAAAGTAAAGTATTACACGCATGCTCCTAGGGGGATAGATTGGTAGGAAAAGACCATCGCTCGTCCCTGACCGCCACTCATAAGGAAGACAATCAATAAATAAATCATGCTCCGACTTCATCACATAACAGTTCACCATACGTGCATGCTACGGGAATCACAAACTTCAACACAAGTATTCTTTAAATTCATAACTACTCAACTAGCATGACTTTAATATTATCACCTCCATATCTCAAAACAATTATCATGCTTCAATCTTTTCTTAGTATTCGACACACTCAAAAGAAAGTTTCACAAATCTTGAATACCAAGCATATTATTATTAGGCAAATTACCATGCTATTAAGAGACTCTCAAAATAATTTAAGTGAAGCATGAGAGATCAATAGTTTCTTTAAAATGAATCCACCACCGTGCTCTAAAAGATCTACGTGAAGCACATAGAGCAAAATTATCTAGCTCAAAAGATATAAGTGAAGCACATAGAGCAAAATTATCTAGCTTAAAAGATATAAGTGAAGCACATAGAACAAAATTATCTAGCTCAAAATATATAAGTGAAGCACATAGAGCAAAACTATCTAGCTCAAAAGATATAAGTGAAGCACATAGAGTATTCTATCAAATTTTAATTCATGTATGGCTCTCTCAAAAAGGTGTGTACAGCAAGGATGATTGTGTCATACTAACAAACAAAGACACAAATAATACAAGACGCTCCAAGCAAAACACATATCATGTTGGTGAATAAAAATATAGCTCCAAGTAAATTACCGATGGAAGTGGACGAAAGAGGGGATGCCTTCCAGGGGCATCCCCAAGCTTTGAATTTTTGGTGTACTTGGATTATATTGGGGGTGCCATGGGCATCCCAAATCTTAGGCACTTGCAACTCCTTGTTCCATGATCCATCAAAAGAATTCACCCAAAACTTGAAAACTTCACAACACAAAACTCAAAATAGAAAACTCGTGAGCTCCGTTAGCGAAAGAAAACAAAAGACCACTTCAAGGTACTGTAATGAACTCATTATTTATTTATGTTGGTGTTAAACCTACTGTATTCCAACTTCTCTATGGATTATAAACTATTTTACTAGCCATAGATTCATCAAAATAAGCAAACAACACACAAAAACAGAATCTATCAAAAACAGAACAGTCTGTAGTAATCTGTAGCTTGCGCAAGATCTGGAACCCCAAAAATTATAAAATAAATTTATGGACGTGAGGAATTTATCTATTAATAATATGAAAAAATAATTAACTAAATATCACTCTTAAAATAAAAATGACAGCAGTTCTCGTGAGCGCTAAAGTTTCTGTTTTTTACAGCAAGTTCAACAAGACTTTCCCCAAGTCTTCCCAACGGTTTTACTTGGCACAAACACTAATTAAACACAAAAAACACAACCAAAACAGAGGCTAAATAATTTATTTATTACTAAACAGGAGCAAAAAGCAAGGAATAAAAATAAAATTGGGTTGCCTCCCAACAAGCGCTATCGTTTAACGCCCCTAGCTAGGCATAACGAGCAAGAATAGATCTAGGTATTGCCATCTTTGGTAGGCAATCCATAAGTGGCTCTCATGATAGTTTAATATGGTAATTTTATTTTATTTCTTGGAAAGTGTTCCATGCCATTTTCTAATGGAAATTGAAATCTAACATTCCCTTCCTTCATATCAATAACCGCACCAACCGTTCTAAGGAAATGTCTACCAAGAATAATAGGGCAAGAAGGATTGCAATCTATATCAAGAACAATGAAATCTACGGGTACATAATTCCTATTTGCAACAATAAGAACATCATTAATTCTTCCCATAGGTTTCTTAATAGTGGAATCCGCAAGATGCAAGTTTAGAGAGCAATCATCAAAATTACGAAAATCTAGTAAATCACACAAAGTCTTAGGAATAGTAGAGACACTAGCACCCAAATCACACAAAGAATAAAACTCATGATATTTAATTTTAATTTTAATAGTTGGTTCCCACTCATCATAGAGTTTTCTAGGGATAGAAACTTTCAACTCAAGTTTTTCTTCATAATATTGCATCAAGGCATCAACAATATGTTCGGTGAAGGCTTTATTTCGACTATAAGCATGTGGAGAATTTAGCACAGATTGCAACAAGGAAATACAATCAATAAAAGAGAAATTTTCATAATTAAATTCCTTGAAATCCAATATAGTGGGTTTAGCAACATCTAGATTTTTATTTCTTTCTATCCCACTTTCATCAATTTCATCATTAAGATCTAAACACTCCGAATTTGTAAAACGCCTTCTAGGTAAAGGAAGATCATATTCAGTTTCATAAAGATTCATATTGCAAAATAAAGATTTAATTGGAGACACATCAATAACTTTTAGATGTTCATCTTGATTTTCATAGGAATTGGAAGAACACGCTTTAATAAAGGCATCTTCGGAAGCACGCATCCTAGCGGTTCTTTCCTTGCACTCATCAATGGAAATTCTCATGGCTTTTAGAGACTCATTAATATCATGCTTAGGTGGAATAGATCTAAGTTTCAAAGCATCAAAATCAAGAGCAATTCTATCAACGTTCCTAGCCAAATCATCAATCTTAAGCAATTTTTCTTCAATCATAGCATTAAAATTCTTTTGCGAAGAAATAAATTCTTTAATATTAGATTGAAAATCAGAGGGCATCTTATTATAATTTCCATAAGAGTTGTTGTAGGAATTCCCATAATTATTAGAAGGATTACTAGGATATGGCCTAGGATTAAAATTCCCTCTATAAGCGTTGTTACCAAAATTATTCCTACCAATAAAATTCACATCCATAGATTCATATTCTCAATCAAAGTAGACAAAGGCATATCATTAGGATCAGAAGAAACACTCTTAGTAGCAAATAATTTCATAAGTTCATCCATCTTTTCACTCAACACATTAATTTCTTCTATCGCATGCACCTTTTTATTAGAAGTTCTTTCAGTATGCCATTGAGAATAATTAACCATAATATTATCTAGGAGTTTAGTAGCATCTCCTAAAGTGATTTCCATAAAAGTGGCTCCCGCAGCCGAATCTAAAAGATTTCTAGAAGCAAAATTCAATCTGGCATAAAATTTTTGTATAATCATCCACAAATTCAAACCATGAGTAGGGCAATTACGTATCATTAGTTTCATTCTCTACCAAGCTTGTGGAACATGTTCATGATCAAGTTGTTTAAAGTTCATTATATCGTTTCTAAGAGAGATGGTCTTAGCGGGAGGAAAATACTTAGAGATAAAAGCATCTATGCATTTGTTCCATGAATCAATACTATTCTTAGGTAAAGACGAAAACCAAGCTTTAGCACGATCTCTAAGCGAAAAAGGAAATAGCTTCAATTTAACGACATCATTATTGACATATTTTTTCTTTTGCATATCACATAAATCGACGAAGCTATTCAGATGAGTAGCGGCATCTTCACTAGGAAGGCTGGCAAATTGATCTTTCATAACAAGATTCAACAAAGCAGTATTAATTTCACAAGATTCAGCATCGGTAAGAGGAGAAATCGGAGTGCTAAGGAAATCATTATTATTGGTATTGGTGAAGTCACACAATTTGGTAGTATCTTGAGCCATCGCGACAAACAAGCAATCTAACACACGGGCAAACAAAAAGCAAGCGGACAAAAAGAGGCAAATAGAGAGGGGGGATAGAGAGAGATGGCGAATAAAACGGCAAGGGTGAATTGGGGGGGAGAGGAAAACGAGAGGCAAATGGCAAATAATGTAATGCGAGAGATAGGGATTGTGATGGGTACTTGGTATATTGACTTTTTGCGTAGGCTCCCCGGCAACGGCGCCAGAAATCCTTCTTGCTACGTCTTGAGCTTGCGTTGGTTTTCCCTGAAGAGGAAGGGATGATGCAGCAGAGTAGCGTAAGTATTTCCCTCAGTTTTTGAGAACCAAGGTATCAATCCAGTAGGAGCCCACACTCAAGTCCCTCGTACCTGCACAAAGCGATAGCTACTCACAACCAACGCGATTAGGGGTTGTCAAGCCCTTCACGGTCACTTACAAGAGTGAGATCTGATAGATAGAATATTTTTGGTATTTTTGATATAAAGATGCAAAGTAAAAAGTAAAGGCAAAGTAAATAGCAAAAAAATATAAAAGTGATGGAGATTGATATGATGAGAATAGACCCGGGGGCCATAGGTTTCACCAGTGGCTTCTCTCAAGAGCATAAGTATACTACGGTGGGTGAACAAATTACTGTTGAGCAATTGATAGAATTGTGCATAATTATGAGAATATCTAGGCATGATCATGTATATAGGCATCACGTCCGTGACAAGTAGATCGAAACAATTCTGCATCTACTACTACTCCACTCATCGACCGCTATCCAGCATGCATCTAGAGTATTAAGTTAAAAACAGAGTAACGCCTTAAGCAAGATGACATGATGTAGAGAGATAAATTCATGCAATATGAAATAAACCCCATCTTGTTATCCTCGATGGCAACAATACAATACGTGCCTTGCTGCCCCTTCTGTCACTGGGTAAGGACACCGCAAGATCAAACCCAAAGCTAAGCACTTCTCCCATGGCAAGAACTACCAATCTAGTTGGCCAAACCAAACGGATAATTCGAAGAGACTTGCAAAGATAACCAATCATGCATAAAAGAATTCAGAGAAGATTCAAATATTATTCATAGATAGACTTGATCATAAACCCACAATTCATCGGTCTCAACAAACACACCGCAAAAAGAAGATTACACCGAATAGATCTCCACAAGAGAGGGGGAGAACTTTGTATTGAGATTCAAAGATCGAGAAGAAGCCATCTAGCTACTAACTATGGACCCGAAGGTCTGAGGTAAACTACTCACACTTCATCGGAGGGGCTAGGATGATGTAGAAGCCCTCCGTGATGACGGCCCTCTTTCGGCGGAGCTCCGAAACATGCCTCAAGATGGTTTCTCGTGGATACAAAAAGTTGAGGCGGTGGAATTAGGTTTTTGGCTCATCTTCTGATTGGGGGGGGGTACGTGTGTATATATAGGAGGAAGGAGTACGTCGGTGGAGCACCGAGGGGCCCACGAGGCAGGGGGAACGCCCTGGGGGGGGGGCCCACTCTCGTGACCACCTCTTTGATCCCTTGCAGTAGGGTCCAAGTCTCCTGGATCACGTTCGGTGAGAAAATCATGTTTCCAAAGATTTTATTCCGTTTGGACTCCGTTTGATATTCTGTTTATCCGAAACACTGAAATAGGCAAAAAAACAACAATTCTGGGTTGGGCCTCCGGTTAATAGGTTAGTCCCAAAAATAATATAAAAGTGGAAAATAAAGCCCAATATAGTCCAAAACAGTAGATAATATAGCATGGAGCAATCAAAAATTATAGATATGTTGGAGACGTATCAAGTCTCATCCCGACTTGTGGGGGAATCATAGTCTCCATCATCCTTTCCTCACTGGGACAATGCTCTAATAATGATGATCATCACACTTTTATTTTCTTACAACTCAAGAATTACAACTCGATACTTAGGACAAGATATGACTCTATATGAATGCCTCCGGCGGTGTACCGGGATGTGCAATGATGCATGAGTGACATGTATGAAAGAATTATGAACGGTGGCTTTGTCACAAATACAATGTCAACTACATGATCATGCAAAGCAATATGACAATGATGGAGCGTGTCATAATAAACGGAATGGTGGAAAGTTGCATGGCAATATATCTCGGAATGTCTATGGAAATGCCATAATAGGTAGGTATGGTGGCTGTTTTGAGGAAGATATATGGTGGGTTTATGGTACTGGCGAAAGTTGCGTGGTACTAGAGAGGCTAGCAATGGTGGAAGGGTGAGAGTGTGTATAATCCATGGACTCAACATTAGTCATAAAGAACTCACATACTAATTGCAAAAATCTATTAGTTATCGAAACAAAGTACTACGCGCATGCTCCTAGGGTGATAGATTGGTAGGAAAAGACCATCGCTCGTCCCCGACCGCCACTCATAAGGAAGACAATAAATAAATAAATCATGCTCCGACTTCATCACATAACGGTTCACCATACGTGCATGCTAAGGGAATCACAAACTTTAACCCAAGTATCTCTCAAATTCACAACTACTCACTAGCATGACTCTAATATTACCGTCCTCATATCTCAAAACAATCATCAAGTATCAAACTTCTCATAGTATTCAATGCACTTTATATGAAAGTTTTTATTATATCCCTCTTGGATGCCCATCATATTACGACTAGTTTCATAACCAAAGCAAACTACCATGCTGTTCTAAAGGACTCTCAAAATAATATAAGTGAAGCATGAGAGTTCATCTATTTCTATAAAATAAAACCACCACCGTGCTCTAAAAAGATATAAGTGAAGCACTAGAGCAAATGACAAACTACTCCGGAAGATATAAGTGAAGATCAATGAGTAGTCGAATAATTATGCAACTATGTGAAGACTCTCTAACATTTAATAATTTCAGATCTTGATACTTTATTTAAACAGCAAGCAAAGCAAAATAAAATAGCATTCTAAGAATGGCAAACATCATGTGAAGAAGCAAAAACTTAGGATCAACCGAAACTAACCGATAGTTGTTGAACAAGAAAGGTGGGATGCCAACCGGGGCACCCCAAGATTAGACGCTTGAGACTTCTTGAAATATTATCTTGGGATGCCTTGGGAATCCCCAAGCTTGAGCTTTTGTGTCTCCTTAATTCCTCTCATATCACGGTCTCCCTAAATCTCAAAAGCTTTCATCCAGACAAAACTCAACAAGGACTCGTGAGATAAGTTAGTATAAACCATTGCCAAAACCTTATCATACTCTACTGTAGAAAATCACTAAAATTATTATTCAACATTTCATACTAAATTCCTCTGCATATTTAATAGTCCTATCCTCAAATAGAATCATTAAAGAAGCAAACATATGCAAACAATGCAAACATAACAGCAATCTGCCTAAACAGGACAGTCTGTAAAGAGTGTAGCAAGATCCATACTTCCCTAACTCCAAAAATCATGAAAGAAAATTCCAACTGTATTAAATTTATCAGATCTTAATATGCAAAAGGTTTCAACATTTTATCACATTCTTACTTTTCTAGGGAATTATTGCAACAGCGGTAAACTTTCTGTTTTCAAATAGCAACACGAAGACTTGTAAAATAGGCATAGTAAATGCTATCAGTGCCACTTTTATTGAAATAAAAGATGCAAAACATTGTTCTAAATAACAGTAAGCAAATCCTAGCAAAATAAATTGATACTCCAAGCAAAACACATATCATGTGGTGAATAAAAATATAGCTCCAAGTAAAGTTACCGATGAACGAATGACGAAAGAGGGGGTGCCTTCTGGGGCATCCCCAAGCTTAGGCTCTTGGTTGTCCTTGAATATTACCTTGGGGTGCCTTGGTCATCCCCAAGCTTAGGCTCTTGCCACTCCTTATTCCATAATCTATCAAATCTTTACCCAAAACTTGAAAACTTCACAACACAAAACTTAAAATAGAAAACTCGTGAGCTCCGTTAGCGAAAGAAAACAAAAGACCACTTCAAGGTACTGTAATGAACTCATTATTTATTTATATTTTTGTTAAACCTACTGTATTCCAACTTCTCTATGGTTTACAAACTATTTTACTAGCCATAGATTCATCAAAATAAGCAAACAACACACGAAAAACAGAATCTGTCAAAAACAGAACAGTCTGTAGTAATCTGGATCAAACGTATACTTATGGAACTCATAAAATTTTCAAATAAATTGCTGGACGTGAGAAATTTATCTATTAATCATCTTCAAGAAGAATTAACTAAATAGCACTCCCCAATAAAAAATGGCATCAATTCTCGTGAGCGCTAAAGTTTCTGTTTTTTTACAGCTAGATCAACAAGACTTTCCCCAAGTCTTCGCAACGGTTCTACTTGGCAACAACACTAATTAAAAGAATAAAACCACATCTAAACAGAGGCTAGATGAGTTATTTATTATTAAACATGAACAAAAATCAAGTAATAAAAATAAAATTGGGTTGCCTCCCAACAAGCGCTATCGTTTTAACGCCCCTAGCTAGGCATGATGATTTCATTGATGCTCACATAAGACATAAGAATTGAAACATAAAGAGAGCATCATGAAGCATATGACAAGCACATTTAAGTCTAACCCTCTTCCTATGCATAGGGATTTTGTGAGCAAACAACTTATGGGAACAATAATCAACTTGCATAGGAAAGCAAAACAAGCATAACTTCAAAATTTTAAGCACATAGAGAGGAAACTTGATATTATTGCAATTCCTACAAGCATATATTCCTCCCTCATAATAAATTTCAGTAGCATCATGAATGAATTCAACAATATAGCTATCACATAAAGCATTCTTTTCATGATCTACAAGCATAGAAATTTTATTACTCTCCACACATGCAAGATTCTTCTCATTCGGAATAGTGGGAGTATCAAATACTATAAATTGTTTAAACATTAAAAGAGTAATGTTCAGAAAAAGGGTAATCATAATCATGACAAGTTTTATAAATATAATCATCACTACTTTTTATAGCATATGTATCATCACAATAATCATCATAGGTAGGAGGCATGCTATCATCATTATAAATTTGCATATCAAAACTTGGGAGACTAAAAATATCATCTTCATTAAATGTAGCATCCCCAAGCTTGGGACAAACATTAATTGCAGCAAATATATTCTCAAAAACATCATCTTCTTCAAACATAGGATCCCCAAGCTTGGGCCTTTTCATATCATAAGAATAATCACTCTCATCATTAATAGTATGGATAACACAAATAGTATAGCAATTATCATATTCTTCCAAGCAAGTGCCAAAAAGGTTTTCAAGATCATAAGAAGTATCATTATCTTCCACAATTATATTTTCACGAGGCACAATAGTAATAGGAGCAACATTATTTGGGGGAGATATCTTTTTACCTCTCTTCCTTTTTCTTTTCTTCTTCTTCACCACATCATGTGTGGGTTCAATCCTCTTTTTGGAGCTCCTTATTAATGAGATTGGTTGAATAGGAGGCTCCTCCTTGTTACCCGATTCATCATAAGAAATAATAGTAGGATATTGGGAAGTCTCTTCCCTTTCGTTAGTATTCTCTTCATCCTCTATTTGTTTTATTTTCTTTATGTAATTGGCAATATAAGGATTTTCAATGCAATTCACCACACAATACATATAAATTTCCTCTAGATCAAAGCCAAGCAGTTTATAACGGGCAAATTCTGGAAGATCCCCAGTTATATGTTTCATTTCTTCGCAACCCATAAGCAAGCTAAGTTCATTATAATGTGCAAGGGAAATCAACTCATCAAAATTTTTGGACACGATTAGATCATGAAACAATTTTCATCGGATGGTTACATGACGACGTTCATTGCAAAGCTCACAAGTATGGCCAAGAAAATTTAAATTTTTAGCACAATCATCTAGCCTTTCTTGCAACAATTTAGTTTCTAAATACTTATGCCTCTTGCAATATCTATCTTCCCTATTTGGTGTGTACTTACAAACCCAATGCACTCCAAAAAAATTGACATGTTTATAGGAGACATTCTTATCATAACTAGTGCAATCATCATTACTACCATGGATATTCAAGGAGTTCATACTAACAACATTGCAATCATGCTCATCATTCAAAGATTTAGTGCCAAACATTTTAATGCATTCTTATTCTAACACTTTGGCACAATTTTCCTTTCCATCATACTTACAAAAGATATTAAAAAGATGAAGCGTATGAGGCAAACTTAATTCCATTTTTTTATAATTTTATTTTGTAAACTAAACTAGTGATAAAACAAGAAACTAAAAGACTCGATTGCAAGATCTAAAGATATACCTTCAAGCACTCACCTCCCCGGCAATGGCGCCAGAAAAGAGCTTGATGTCTACTACACAACCTTCTTCTTGTAGACGTTGTTGGGCCTCCAAGTGCAGAGGTTTGCACGACAGTCGCAAATTTCCCTCAAGTGGATAACCTAAGGTTTATCAATCCATGGGAGGCGTAGGATGAAGATGGTCTCTCTCAAGCAACCCTGCAACCAAATAACAAAGAGTCTCTTGTGTCCCCAACACACCCAATACAACGGTAAATTGTATAGCTGCACTAGTTCGGCGAAGGGATGGTGATACAAGTGGTATATGGATGGTAGATATAGGTTTTTGTAATATGAAAATATAAAAACAGTAAGGTAACTAATGATAAAAGTGAGCGTAAACGGTATTGCAATGCGTTGAAACAAGGCCTAGGGTTCATACTTTCGCTAGTGCAAGTTCCCTCAACAATAATAGCATAATTGGATCACATAACTATCCCTCAACATGCAACAAAGTGTCACTCCAAAGTCACTAATAGCGAAGAACAAACGAAGAGATTATGGTAGGGTACGAAACCACCTCAAAGTTATTCTTTCCAATCAATCCGTTGGGCTATTCCTATAAGTGTCACAAACAACCCTAGAGTTTGTACTAGAATAGCACCTTAAGACACAAATCAACCAAAACCCTAATGTCACCTAGATACTCCAATGTCACCTCAAGTATCCGTGGGTATGATTATACGATATGCATCATACAATCTCAGATTCATCTATTCAACCAACACATAGAACCTCAAAGAGTGCCCCAAAGTTTCTACCGGAGAATCACGACGAAAATGTGTGCCAACCCCTATGCATAAGTTCATGGGCGGAACCCGCAAGTTGGTCACCAAAACATACATCAAGTGAATCTCGTGATATCCCATTGTCACCACAGATATGCACGGCAAGACATACATCAAGTGTTCTCAAATCTTTAAAGACTCAATCTGATAAGATAACTTCAAAGGGGAAACTCAATCCATTACAAGAGAGTAGACGGGGAGGAGAAACATAAGATCCAACTATAATAGCAAAGCTCGTGATACATCAAGATCGTGCCAAATCAAGAACACGAGAGAGAGAGAGATCAAACACATATCTACTGGTACATACCCTCAGCCCCGAGGGAGAACTACTCCCTCCTCGTCATGGAGAGCACCGGGATGATGAAGATAGCCACTGGAGAGGGATTTCCCCTCCGGCAGGGTGTCGAAACGGGTCTAGATTGGCTTTCGGTGGCTACGGAGGCTTCTGGCAGCGGAACTCCCGATCTATTGTGCTCTTCGGTAGTTTTAGGGTATATGGAGATATACAGGCGGAAGAAGTACGCCAGGGGGGCCACGAGGGGCCCACGAGGGTGGAGGGCGCGCCCAGGGGGGTGGGCGCGCCCCCCCTGCCTCGTGGCCTCCTCGTTGCTTCCCTTACGTGGACTCCAAGTCTCCCGGGTTGCTTTCCTTCCAAAAATAAGTTCCGTGAAGTTTCAGGTCAATTGGACTCCATTTGATTTTCCTTTTCTGCGATACTCTAAAACAAGGAAAAAACAGAAACTGGCACTGGGCTCTAGGTTAATAGGTTAGTCCCAAAAATAATATAAAAGTGTATAATAAAGCCCAGAAACATCCAAAGTTGATAATATAATAGCATGGAACAACCAAATATTATAGATACGTTGGAGACGTATCACAAGACTTCAATCAATGATGGCCGTGGCAACAGTGCCCCGCCCATGCCTCTGGTCAGCGGGTACGTAGCAACAGTGCCCCTCACCTACCCGCTGACCAGGGCCGGCATGGCTACAGTGCCCCCGCCTTCACCGCTGACAACAGCAAGCGGCGACATAACGGAGAGCACTGTACGCGACTCGACTCGGCCACACCCTGACGATCGACAAGACGGCGCACAGTCCCCCTACGCATGCGGGGCCCGCACCTAGGGGAACTCGGTGAACCACAAGCTCTCAGCGGGACCCAGCCCGGGTCCCCGGACACCGACAATACAGACCCACCGACTTGTAACATTACCATTGTACCCCCGGGGGGTTGGACTATAAAACCCCCCGAGAGCCCACGATCATGGACAACAGATCATCATCTCCCCGAAAATCAAGCATAAGACTAGCCACAAAACAGCAACACCGGAGAGAAGGAGCAGCCCAAGCCTTGGCCAGCTTCCTTCCGGCCCCATACAGCTCCAGGAGCAACATTGTACTATCAATCATACAACTACACTCGACAGGACTAGGGGTATTATCTATCCGGAGAGGCCCGAACCTTGGTATGTCCGGCGTCCCGCGCCCGCTCATGCCAACCTCGCCTCTGGAGTCCACCAGCGCCGTCGAGCCTCCTCCTCTCTTTAGCCATCCCTTGGCATCTGCCGTGCGCCCACCACGACAATGTCCTAGATAGATCTTGCGTGATTGTAGGAATTTTTTTGAAATACTGCATTCCCCAACAGTGGCATCCGAGCCAGGTCTATGCATAGATGTTATATGCACGAGTAGAACACAAAGGAGTTGTGGGCGTGGGTATATACATATTGCTTGTCGTCACTAGTTGTTTATTTTTCGGCGGTATTGTTGGATGAAGCGGCCCAGACCGACAATACATGACCGCGTTCATGAGACTGGTTCTACCGACGTGCTTTGCACACAGGTGGCTGGCGGGTGTCTGTTTCTCCAACTTTAGTTGAATCGGATTCAATGAACAGGGTTCTTTCTGAAGATCAAAAAGCAATCACTATACCACATTGTGGTTTTCATGTCATAGGTAAGAACGGTTCTTGCTAAGCCTGTAGCAGCCAGGTAAAACTTGCAACAACAAAGTAGAGGACGTCTAACTTGTTTTGCAGGGCATGTTGTGATGTGATATGGTCAAGACGTATTGAGATATAAATTGTTGTATAAGATGATCATGTTTTGTTAAAGTTATCGGCAACTGGCAGGAGCCTTATGGTTGTCTCTTTATTGCATAAGATGCAAGTGCCATATAATTGCTTTACTTTATCGCTATGCAATAGCAATAGTTGCAAAAGCAATAGTTGGTGAGACGACCATGTGACGACACGTTGATAAAGATCAAGATGATGGAGATCATGGTGTCATGCCGGTGACGATGGAGATCATGACAGTACTTTGGAGATGGAGATCAAAGGCACAAGATGATGATGGCCATATCATGTCACATATTTTGATTGCACGTGATGTTTATCTTTTATGCATCCTATTTTGCTTAGTACGACGACAGCATTATGAGATGACCCCTTACTAAAATTTCAAGGTATAAGTGTTCTCCCTGAGTATGCACCGTTGCGACAGTTCGTCGTGCCGAGACACCACGTGATGATCGGGTGTGATAAGCTCTACGTTCACATACAACGGGTGCAAGCCAGTTTTGCACACGCAGAATACTCGGGTTAAACTTGACGAGCCTAGCATATGCAGATATGGCCTCGGAACACTGAGACCGAAATGTCGAGCGTGAGTCATATAGTAGATATGATCAACATAGTGATATTCACCATGGAAAGCTACTCCATCTCACGTGATGATCGGACATGGTTTAGTTGATATGGATCACGTGATCACTTAGATGATTAGAGGGATGTCTATCTAAGTGGGAGTTCTTAAGTAGTATGATTAATTGAACTTAAATTTATCATGAACTTAGTCCTGATAGTATTTTCATATCTATGTTGTAGATCAATTGCTCGCATATAGCTTCCCCGTTTATTTTTGATATGTTCCTAGAGAAAATTAAGTTGAAAGATGATAGTAGTAATGATGCGGACTAGGTCCATGATCTGAGGATTATCCTCATGGCTGCACAGAAGAATTATGTCCTTGATGCACCGCTAGGTGATGGACCTATTACAGGAGCAGATGTAGACGTAATGAACGTTTGGCAAAGCTCAGTATGATGACTAATTGATATTTTAGTGCACCATGCTTTACGGCTTAGAACTAGAAATTCAAAAACGTTTTGAACGCCACGGAGCATATAAGATGTTCTAAGAGCTGAAATTTATATTTCAGACTCATGCCCGAGTCGAGAGGTATGAGACGTCTGAAAAGTATTTTGCCTACAAGATGGAGGAGAATAGATCAACCAGTGAGCATGTGCTCAATGTCTGAGTACTACAATCACTTGAATCAAGTGGGAGTTTATCTTCCAAATAAGATAGTGGTTGGCAAAGTTCTCTAGTCACTATCACCAAGTTACTAGAACTTCGTGATGAACTATAATACGCAAGGGATGACGAAAATGATTCCCTGAGCTCTTTGCAATGCTAAAATCGGTGAAGGTAAAAATCAAGAAAAGCATCAAGTGTAGATGGTTGAAAATATCACTAGTTTCAAGTAAAAGGGCAAGGGAAAGAAAGGGAACTTCAAGAAGAATAGCAAGCAAGTTGCCACTCCCATGAAGATTCCCAAAGCTAGGCCCAAGCCTGAAACTGAGTGCTTCTATTGCAAAGGAAATGGTCACTGGAAGTGGAACTGCCCTAGATACTTGGCGATAAGAAGGATGGCAAAGTGAACACAAGTATATTTGATATACATGTTATTGATGTGTACTTTACTAGTGTTTATAGCAACCCCTCAGTATTTGATACTGGTTCAGTTGCTAAGAGTAGTAACTCGAAACAGGAGTTGCAAAAATAAACAGAGACTAGTTAAGGGCGAGGTGATGATGTGAGTTGGAAGTGATTCCAAGGTTGATAAGATCACCATCGCACACTCCCTTTACCTTCGGGACTAGTGTTGAACCTAAAATAAATGTTATTTGGTATTTGTGTTGAGCATAAATATGATTGGATCATGTTTATTGGAATATTGTTATTCATTTAAGTCAAAGAATAATTGTTGTTCTATTTACATGAATAAAACCTTCTATGGTCATACACTCAATATGAATGGTTTATTGAATCTCGATCGTAGTGATACACATATCCATAATATTGAAGCCAAAATATGCAAAGTTCATAATGATAGTGCAACTTATATGTGGCACTGCCGTTTAGGTCATAATTGTGTAAAGCGCATGAAGAAACTCCATGCTGATGGACTTTTGGAATCACTTGATGCATGCGAACCATGCCTCATGGGCAAGATGACTAAGACTCCGTTCATCGGAACAATGGAGCGAGCGACACACTTGTTGGAAATAATACATACTGATGTGTGGGGTCCAATGAGTGTTGAGGCTCGCGGCGGGTATCGTTATTTTCTGACCTTCACAGATGATTTGAGCAGATATGGGTATATCTACTTGATGAAACATAAGTCTGAAACATTTGAAAAGTTCAAATAATTTTAGAGTGAAGTGGAAAATCATTGTATCAAGAAAAAAAGTTTCTACAATCTAATAGCAGAAACAAATATTTGAGTTACGAGTTTGGTCTTCATTTGAAAGAATGTGGAATAGTTTCACAACTCACGCCACCTGGAACACAACAATGTAATGGTATGTCCAACCGTCATAACCGTACTTTATTAGATATGGTGCAATCTATGATGTCTCTTACCGAATTACCACTATCATTTTGGGGTTATGCATTAGAGACAGTTGCATTCATGTTAAATAGGGCACCGTCTAAAAATCCGTTGAGACGACACCGTATGAACTGTGGTTTAGCAAGAAACCTAAGCTGTCGTTTCTTAAAGTTCGGGGTTGTGATGCTTATGTGAAAAAGTTTGAACCTGATAAGTGATAACCCACAAGTATAGGGGATCGCAACAGCTTTCGAGGGTAGAGTATTCAACCCAAATTTATTGATTCGACACAAGGGGAGCCAAAGAATATTCTCAAGTATTAGCAGCTGAGTTGTCAATTCAACCACACCTGGAAACTTAGTATCTGCAGCAAAGTGTTTAGTAGCAAATAAATATGATAGTGGCGGTAGCGGCAACAAAAGTAAAGACAGCAAAAGTAATGTTTTTGGTATTTTGTAGTGATTGTAACAGTGGCAGCGGGAAAGTAAATAGCGTAAACCAGTATATGGAAAACTCGTAGGCACCGGATCAGTGATGGATAATTATGCCGGATGCGGTTCATCATGTAACAGTCATAACATAGGGTGACACAGAACTAGCTCCAATTCATCAATGTAATGTAGGCATGTATTCCATATAGTCATACATGCTTATGGAAAAGAACTTGCATGACATCTTTTGTCCTACCCTCCCGTGGTATCGAGGTCCTATTGGAAGCTAAGGGATATTAAGGCCTCCTTTTAATAGAGAACCAGAACAAAGCATTAGCACATAGTGAATACATGAACTCCTCAAACTATGGTCATCACCGGGAGTGGTCCCGATTATTGTCACTTCGGGGTTGCCGAATCATAACACATAGTTGGTGACTATAGACTTGCAAGATAGGATCAAGAACTCACATATATTCATGAAAACATAATAGGTTCAGATCTGAAATCATGGCACTCGGGCCCTAGTGAAAAGCATTAAGCATAGCAAAGTCATAGAAACATCAATCTCAGAACATAATGGATACTAGGGATCAAACCCTAACAAAACTAACTCGATTACATGAAAATCACATCCAACCCATCACCGTCCACCAAGCCTATGATGGAATTACTCACGCACAGCGGTGAGCATCATGAAATTGGTGATGGAGGATGGTTGATGATGACGACGGCGACGAGTCACCCTCTCCGGAGCCCCGAACGGACTCCAGATCAGCCCTCCCGAGAGGTTTTAGGGCTTGGCGGCGGCTCCGTATCGTAAAACGCGATGATTTCTTCTCTCTGATTTTTTCCTCTCCGAAAGCAAATATATAGAGTTGGAGTTGGCATCGGAGGGTTTCCAGGGGGCCCAGGAGGTAGGGGGCGCGCACTAGGGGGAGGCGCGCCCCCACCCTTGTGAGAAGGGTGTGGGCCCCCTGTTCTTCATCTTTGGCGAGGATTTTTTATTTTTTTTTCTAAGATGTTCCGAGGAGTTTCAGGTCATTCCGAGAATATTTGTTTTCTGCACATAAAACAACACCATGGTAATTCTGCTGAAAACAGCGTCAGTCCGGGTTAGTTCCATTCAAATCATACAAGTTAGAGTCCGAAACAAGGGCAAAAGTGTTTGGAAAAGTAGATACGACGGAGATGTATCAACTCCCCCAAGCTTAAACCCTTGCTTGTCCTCAAGCAATTCAGTTGACAAACTGAAAGAAAGAAAGAAAAACTTTTACAAACTCTGTTTGCTCTTGTTGTTGTAACTATGTCAAGCCAACATTCAAATTTTCAGCATAGATCATAACTAACCACATTTGCAATAATTCTCAGGTCTCATAATTACTCATATCAATAGCATAATCAACTCGCAAGTCATAATAATAAATCTCGGATGACAACACTTTCTCAAAACAATCATAATATGATATAACAAGATGGTATCTCGCTAGCCCTTTCTGAGACCGCAAAACATAAATGCAGAGCACCTTTAAAGATCAAGGACTGACTAGACATTGTAATTCATGGTAAAAGAGATCCAATCATAGTCATACCCAATATAAATTAACAGTGATGAATGCAAATGACGACTGTGCTCTCCAGCTAGTGCTTTTTAATAAGAGGGTGATGACTCAACATAAAAGTAAATGGATAGGCCCTTCGCAAAGGGAAGCATGGATTTGTAGAGGTGCTAGAGCTCGGTTTTGAAATAGAGATAAATTGTATTTTGAGCGGTATACTTTCATTGTCAACGTAACAACTAAGAGATGGCGATATCTTCCATGCTAAACACATTATAGGCGGTTCCCAAACAGAATGGTAAAGTTTATACTCCCCCTCCACCAACAAGCATCAATCCATGGCTTGGTCGAAACAACGAGTGCCTCCAACATACATCAGGTCCCAGGGGGAGTTTTGTTTGCAATTAATTTTGATTTAGTTTGCATAAAGCATGGGACTGGGCATCCCGGTGACCAGTCATTTTCTTGTGAGTGAGGAGCGGAGTCCACTCCCCTTGAGAATAACCCGCCTAACACGGAAGATAAGGACAACCTTTGTTGATACATGAGCTATTCGATCATATAAAACAGAATGTTTATTTGAAGGTTTAGAGTTTGGCACATACAAATTTACTTGGAACGGCAGGTAGATACCGCATATAGGAAGGTATGGTGGACTCATCTGGAATAACTTTGGGGTTTAAGGGATTGGATGCACAAGCAGTATTCCCGCTTAGTACAGGTGAAGGCTAGCAAAAGACTGGGAAGCGACCAACTAGAGAGCCACAACAGCCATGTACATGCATTAAAATTAATAAACATTGGATGCAAGCATGAGTAGGATATAATCCACCATGAACATAAATATCGTGAAGGCTATGTTGATTTTGTTTCAACTACATGCGTGAACATGTGCCAAGTCAAGTCACTTAAATCATTCAAAGGAGGATACCACCCCATCATACCACATCATAATCATCTCAATAGCATGTTGGCACACAAGGTAAATCATTATAACTCATAGCTAATCAAGCATGGCACAAGCAACTATGATCTATAATTGTCATTGCAAACATGTTTATTCATAATAAGCTGAATCAAGAACGAGGGACTCATCATATTTACAAAAACAAAAGAGGCCGAGTTCATACCAGCTTTTCTCATCTCAGTCAGTCCATCATATATCATCATAATTGCCTTTCACTTGCACGACCGAATGGTGTGAATAATAATAAGAGTGCACGTGCATTGGACTAAGCTGGAATCTGCGAGCATTCAATAAACAGGAGAAGACAAGGCAATATGGGCTCTTGGTTAAATCAACAATAATGCATATAAGAGCCACTTCAACAATTTAATTATGGTCTTCTCCTATGGACCCCCCAAGAAAAGAAAAGAAATAAAACTATTTACACAGGAAAGCTCCCAACAAGCAAAAGAAGAACGGGAAATATTTTTGGGTTTTCTTTTTAATTATTACTACTACAGCAGAAAAATAAACTACTGCTAATTTTTTTGGTTTTTCTTAAGGTTTAACAAACACACAAGAAGAAAACAGGAAAAAAAAATAAACTAGCATGGATATTACAGTGAAAGAGTATGAGCACCGACATTTAGCAATGAGTGTGTGTGAACATAAATGTAATGTCGGTGAGAAATACGAACTCCCCCAAGCTTAGGCTTTTGGCCTAAGTTGGTCTATGGCCACGGCTGGCCTGGCGGATATCCATAATTATAGTTGTTGGGGTCGTACTGTGATGAGGAGGAATAGTTGGGATCATACTGATGTGCAGCGGTTATCGCCTGCTGAGCTGCAGCATGGAGTCAAGCTGCCTCCGCTCTCCTCTTGTACTCTTCTGCCTCCTCTCTGGTAATAACATATCTTCCTTTTGTCTGTGAATCAAAGAAGGCAGGAGCAGGGAGAGTAATACGGAAAACACGTCGTTTATCAAAAATTAAACGATATAAGAGAGGTGATTCAGGCCTCTCGACAAACTGGTGCGAAGCCATAAAGTCATAATCTAAATATGCAGGAGGCAACTCCATATCACCCTCACGAATGTCTATCTCAAGAAAATGAGCTAAGCGGGTTGCATAAATTCCTCCAAAGAAATCTCCATTATGTCTATTATGATGCAACCTACGAGCTACAATGGCTCCCATATGATAAGATTGGTCTCCTAACACAGCACTCCTAAGAATGCTAAGATCAAGGACACACCTGTGACATGCTTCATCCTTCGCATTTATGCATCTACCGATGAAGAGAGCAAAATAATGTATAGCAGGAAAGTGAATGCTCCCTATGGTAGCCTGCGTTATATCTCTAGATTCCCCCACAGTTATACTAGCAAGAAAGTTTCTAAATTCAGATTTAGGGGGATCCCTAACACTACCCCATGATGGAAGTTTGCATGCAAGAGTGAAATCCTCTAGGTCCATGGTATAAGATTTGTCATAAAGATCAAACATGGCTGAAGGAGAATTACGCGAAGATGAATACTCAAACCTCCTCACAAATGAACTTGTGAGATCATGATACTGGGGGCATTTGTTAGCCTCAAAATCCTCAAGACCGGCATTGCACAAATATGCTTTGAATTCTTCTTTAATTCCCGCACGGTCCATAAAATTTTCCGACAGCCATTCGCAAGGCCGTACTGGAGCGTCTCTTGGTGGATCCTCTTCAGCATCGCGCATAGCAATCCTGGGTCCTTGCTTCTTAGAGGAACCACCTTGGAACATCTTCCTAAGCATATTGTTTTTCTCTGAAAAATTCTGAAATTTTTAGTAACTTCAAACAAAAGTGAACCAACTTAAATAATATTGATAGCAACTAATCCTACAAGTGCCTAGAGCCTATATCAAGCATTAGAACTACTTGGAACCATAAAAATTTGACATGCAAGCTCAAGAACATGGTCACCTATGCAGCACAAATTTGCAAAGAATAAAGCACTAGAACAAAAACTAATTGGACCAATGGAGGAGTCACATACCAAGGAACAATCTCCTCAAGCAGTTTTGCGAGAGGTGCTTTGAGCAAGGAGATCGAAAATCACAGCAAAAGTGGCTGGAACTCGTGCTTGAGTTGGTTTTTCTGGTTTGTGTGAGACAGAGGAAGAAGATGGGTGCTGGGATAAGTGGAGGAGGGCCACTGTGGGCCCACAAGGCAGGGGGCGCACCCTAGGGGGGGGGCGCCCACCACCCTCGTGGCCAGGTGGCAGCTCCTCCCATGGTAATTTTTGCACAGTAAATCCTCAAATATTCCCGAAAAAATCATATTAAATTGGCATGTCATTCTGAGGACTTCTATTTTCGGGATATTTTTATATTGCACGGATAAGTCAGGAAACAGACAGAAAAATACTATTTTCACTTTATTTCTACTAATTAATAGAAAGTATAAGTGGGGTACAGAAGTTTGTGCTTCTAGTTTCATCCATCTCATGCTCATCAAAAAGAATCCACTAACAAGGTTGATCAAGTCCTGTTAACAAACTAATTCCGATAATCATGAAACCGGAGAAATTTCAAATAACACTAAGTTACCTCAACGGGGATATGCACATCCCCTATAATAAGTATATCATATTTCTTCTTGACACTTGGTAGAGGAAATTCAAAACCTCCAAATATAATCGATGGAATTTTTCCAATAGAGTTGATACTATGAACTTGAGGTTGTTTCCTCAGAAAGTGTACCGTATGCTCATTACCATTAACATGAAAAGTGACATTGCCTTTGTTGCAATCAATAACAGCCCCTGCAGTATTAAGAAAAGGTCTTCCAAGAATAATAGACATACTATCATCCTCGTGAATATCAAGTATAACAAAGTCCGTTAAAATAGTAACGTTTGCAACCACAATAGGAACATCCTCACAAATACCGATAGGTATAGCAGTTGATTTATCAGCCATTTGCAAAGATATTTCGGTAGGTGTCAGCTTATTCAAGTCAAGTCTACGATATAAAGAGAGAGGCATAACACTAACACCGGCTCCAAGATCACATAAAGCAGTTTTAATATAATTTCTTTTAATGGAGCAAGGTATAGTAGGTACTCCGGGGTCTCCAAGTTTCTTTGGTATTCCACCCTTAAAAGTATAATTAGCAAGCATGGTGGAAATCTCAGCTTCCGGTTTCTTTCTTTTATTAGTAATGATATCCTTCATATATTTAGCATAAGGATTTGTTTTGAGCACATCAGTTAATCGCATACGCAAGAAGATAGGCCTAATCATTTCAACAAAGTGCTCAAAATCCTCATCATCCTTTTTCTTGGATGGTTACGGAGGAAAAGGCATGGGTTTCTGAACCCAAGGTTCCCTTTCTTTACCATGTTTCCTAGCAACAAAGTCTCTTTTATCATAACATTGATTCTTTGATTGTGGGTTATCAAGATCAACATCAGGTTCAATTTCTACATCATTATCATTACTAGGTTGAGCATCGTCGTGAACATCATCATTAATATTTTTACTTGGTTCATGTTCATTACAGATTGTGTTTCAACATCAGACATAGAAATATCATTTGGATTATCAGGTGGTTCAGCAATAGGTTCACTAGAAGTTTGCACAGTTCTATCATTTTTCTTCTTCTTTTTAGAAGAACTAGGAGCATCAATATTATTTCTTTGAGAATCTTGCTGGATTCTCTTAGGGTGGCCTTCAGGATACAAAGGTTCCTGAGTCATTCTACCAGTTCTAGTAGCCACTCTAACAGCATAATCATTTTTCTTACTATTCATTTCATCAAGCACTTCTTTTTGAGCCTTAAGTACTTGTTCTACTTGAGTGGTAACCATAGAAGCATGTTTGCTAACAAGTTTAAGTTCACCTTTAATATTAGCCATATAATCACCCAAGTATTTAAGCATATCGGAATCATATTTCAATTGTCTACCAAAATAAGCATTGAAGTCGTCTTGCTTAAACATAAAGTTATCAAACTCATCCAAGCACTGACTAGCAATTTTAGTAGGAGGGACTTCAGCTTTATCATATCTATAGAGAGAATGTACCTTTACTACCTGTGTCGGGATATCAGGATCAGGAGGTTCTTCAGTAAATAAAGAATTAAGATCATATGTTTCTTCAACAGGTGGTATATTAAGACCATGTATTTCTTCAATAGGAGGTAAATTCTTAACATCTTCAACTTTAATACCTTTTTCTTTCATATATTTCTTTGCCTCTTGCATATCTTCGGGACTGAGAAATAGAACACCTCTCTTCTTCGGAGTTGGTTTAGGAATAGGCTCAGTAATTGGAGCAGGAGTTGGCTCAGGAGCTGGCTCAGGAGGTGGCTCAGGAGGTGCCCAATTATTTTCATTTGTCAACATATTATTCAATAGAATTTCAGCTTCATCCGGTGTTCTTTCCCTGAAAAGAGAACCAGCACAACTATCCAGGTAATCTCTGGAAGCATCGGTTAGTCCATTATAAAAGATATCAAGTATTTCAGGTTTCTTAAGAGGATGATCAGGCAAAGCATTAAGTAACTTGAGAAGCCTCCCCCAAGCTTGTGGGAGACTCTCTTCTTTAATTTGCACGAAGTTGTATATTTCCCTCAAAGCAGCTTGTTTCTTATGAGCAAGGAAATATTTAGCATGGAAGTAATAAATCATATCTTGGGGACTACGCACACAACCAGGATCAAGAGAATTAAACCATATCTTAGCATCACCCTTTAATGAGAACGGAAATATTTTAAGTATAAAAAAGTAACGCGATCTCTCATCATTAGTAAACGAAGCAGCTATATCATTTAACTTAGTAAGATGTGCCACAACAGTTTCAGATTCATAGCCATCAAAACGGATCAGATTCAACCAAAGTAATTATATCAGGATCAACAGAGAATTCATAATCCTTATCAGGAACACAAATAGGTGAAGTAGCAAAAGCAGGGCCGGGTTTCATATTATCTCTAAGTGATTCTTTGTTCCATTTAATTAATAACCTCTTAAGCTCATATCTATCTTTGCAAGATAAAATAGCGGCAGAAGATTCCATATCAAAAAGATAACCCTCAGGAATAACGGGCATATTTTCATCATCACTATCATCATCGTATTCAGATTCAATAATTTCTTTTTCTCTAGCCCTAGTAATTTGTTCATCAAGAAATTCACCAAGGGGCACAGTAGTATCAGGCATAGAAGCAGTTTCATCATAAGTATCATGTATAGCAGAAGTGGCATCATCAATAACATGCGACATATCAGAACGAATAGCAGAAGCAGGTGTAGGTGTCGCAAACTTACTCATAACAGAAGGTGAATCAAGTGCAGAGCTAGATGGCAGTTCCTTACCTCCCCTCGTAGTTAAGGGATAGATCTTGGTTTTTGGATCTGTCAAGTTATTCATAGTGTCCAGCAGATATAAATTCCAAGTGACTCAAAGAATAGAGCTATGCTCCCCGGCAACGGCGCCAGAAATTGGTCTTGATAACCCACAAGTATAGGGGATCGCAACATCTTTCGAGGGTAGAGTATTCAACCCAAATTTATTGATTCGACACAAGGGGAGCCAAAGAATATTCTCAAGTATTAGCAGCTGAGTTGTCAATTCAACCACACCTGGAAACTTAGTATCTGCAGCAAAGTGTTTAGTAGCAAAGTAATATGATAGTGGCGGTAGCGGCAAAAAAAGTAAAGACAGCAAAAGTAATGATTTTGGTATTTTGTAGTGATTGTAACAGTGGCAGCGGGAAAGTAAATAGCGTAAACCAGTATATGGAAAACTAGTAGGCACCAGATCAGTGATGGATAATTATGCCGGATGCGGTTCATCCTGTAACAGTCATAACATAGGGTAACATAGAACTAGCTCCAATTCATCAATGTAATGTAGGCATGTATTCCATATATAGTCATACATGCTTATGGAAAAGAACTTGCATGACATCTTTTGTCCTACCCTCCCGTGGTATCGAGGTCCTATTGGAAGCTAAGGGATATTAAGGCCTCCTTTTAATAGAGAACCAGAACAAAGCATTAGCACATAGTGAATACATGAACTCCTCAAACTATGGTCATCACCGGGAGTGGTCCCGATTATTGTCACTTCGGGGTTGCAGGATCATAACACATAGTAGGTGACTATAGACTTGCAAGATAGGATCAAGAACTCACATATATTCATGAAAACATAATAGGTTCAGATCTGAAATCATGGCACTCGGGCCCTAGTGAAAAGCATTAAGCATGGCAAAGTCATAGCAACATCAATCTCAGAACATAATGGATACTAGGGATCAAACCCTAACAAAACTAACTCGATTACATGAAAATCCCATCCAACCCATCACCGTCCAGCAAGCCTACGATGGAATTACTCACGCACAGCGGTGAGCATCATGAAATTGGTGATGGAGGATGGTTCATGATGACGACGGCGACGAATCCCCCTCTCCGGAGCCCCGAACGGACTCCAGATCAGCCCTCCCGAGAGGTTTTAGGGCTTGGCGGTGGCTCTCTATCGTAAAACGCGATGATTTCTTCTCTCTGATTTCCTCTCTCCGAAAGCAAATATATAGAGTTGAAGTTGGCGTCAAAGGGTTTCCAGGGGGCCCACGAGGTAGGGGGCGCGCCCTAGGGGGGGCACCCCCCACCCTCGTGAGAAGGGTGTGGGCCCCCTGGTCTTCATCTTTGGCGAGGATTTTTTATTGTTTTTTCTAAGATGTTCCGTGGAGTTTCAGGTCATTCCGAGAATATTTGTTTTCTGCACATAAAACAACACCATGGCAATTCTGCTGAAAACAGCGTTAGTCCGGGTTAGTTCCATTCAAATCATACAAGTTAGAGTTCAAAACAAGTGCAAAAGTGTTTGGAGAAGTAGATACGACGGAGACGTATTGATAAGCTTAAACCCAAATCGGAGAAGTGCGTCTTCATAGGATACCCAAAACAAACTGCTGTGTACACCTTCTATCACAGATCCGAAGGCAATATCTTTGTTGCTAAGAGTGGATCCTTTCTAGAGAAGGAGTTTCTCTCGAAAGAAGTGAGTGGGAGGAAAGTAGAACTTGATGAGGTAATTGTACCTGCTCCCTTATTGGAAAGTAGTTCATCACATAAATTAGTTCCAGTGATTCCTACACCAATTAGTGAGGAAGCTAATGATGATGATCATGAATACTTCTGATCAAGTTACTACCGAACCTCGTAGGTCAACCAGAGTAAGATCTGCACCAGAGTGGTTTCTAGAGGTCATGTTACTTGACCATGATGAACCTACGGACTATGAGGAAGCGATGATGAGCCCAGATTCCGCAAAATGGCTTGAGGCCATGAAATCTGAGATAGAATCCATGTATGAGAACAAAGTGTGGACTTTGGTGGACTTGCCCGTTGATCGACAAGCCATTGAGAATAAATGGATCTTCAAGAGAAAGACGGACGCTGATAGTAGTGTTACTATCTACAAAGCTCGAATTGTCGCAAAAAGTTTTCGACTAGTTCAAGATGTTGGCTACGATGAGATTTTCTTACTCGTAGCGATGCTTAAGTCTGTCCGAATCATGTTAGCAATTGCCACATTTTATGAAATCTAGCAAATGGATGTCAAAACTGCATTCCTTAATGGATTTCTTAAAGAAGAGTTATATATGATACAACAAGAAAGTCTTGTCAATCCTAAAGGTGCTAACAAAGTGTGCAAGCTCCAGTGATCCATCTAAGGACTGGTGCAAACATCTCGGAGTTGGAATATATGCTTTGATGAGTTGATCAAAGCATATAGTTTTATACAGACTTGTGGTGAAGCCTGTATTTACAAGAAAGTGAGTGGGAGCACTACAACATTTCTAATAAGTATATGTGAATGACATATTGTTGATCGGAAATAATGTAGAATTTTCTGGAAAGCATAAAGGAGTGTTTGAAAGGATTTTTTCAAAGAAAGACCTTGGTGAAGCTGCTTACATATTGAGCATCAAGATCTATAGAGATAGAACAAGACGCCTGATAAATTTTTTCAATGAGTACATACCTTGACAAGTTTTTGAAGTAGTTCAAAATGGAACAATCAAAGAAGGAGTTCTTGCCTGTGTTGCAAGGTGTGAAGTTGAGTAAAGACTCAAAACCCGACCACGGCAGAAAATAGAAAGAGAATGAAAAGTCATTCCCTATGCCTCAGTCATAGGTTCTATAAAGTATACTATGCTGTGTACCAGACCTATTGTATACCTTAGCATGATTTTGGCAAGGGAGTATAATAGTGATCTAGGAGTAGATCACTGGAGAGTGATACGTCTCCAACGTATCTACTTTTCCAAACACTTTTGCCCTTGTTTTGGACTCTAACTTGCATGATTTGAATAGAACTAACCCGGACTGACGTTGTTTTCAGCAGAATTGCCATGGTGTTATTTTTGTGCAGAAATAGAAGTTCTCAGAATGACCTGAAAATCAACGGAGAATATTTTTGGAATATATAATAAATACTGGCGAAAGAATCAAGGCCAGGGGCCCACACACTGTCCACGAGGGTGGGGGTGCGCCTACCCCTGGGTGTGCCCCTGCCTCGTGGGCCCCCTGGTGCTCCACCGACCTCAACTCCAACTCCATATATTCACGTCGGAGAGAAAAAAATCAGAGAGAAGGATTCATCGCGTTTTACGATACGGAGCCGCCACCAAGCCCTAATCTCTCTCGGGAGGGCTGATCCGGAGAGGGGAATCCGTCGCCGTCGACATCATCAACCTTCCTCCATCACCAATTTCATGATGCTCATCACCGTGTGTGAGTAATTCCATTGTAGGCTTGCTGGACGGTGATGGGTTGGATGAGATTTATCATGTAATCGGGTTAGTTTTGTTAGGGTTTGATCCCTAGTATCCACTATGTTCTGAGATTGTTGTTGCTATGACTTTGCTCTGCATAATGCTTGTCACTAGGGCCCGAGTGCCATGATTTCATATCTGAACCTATTATATTTTCATGAATATATGTGAGTTCTTGATCCTATCTTGCAAGTCTATAGTCACCTATTATGTGTTATGATCCGTTAACCCCGAAGTGACAATAATCGGGATACTTATCAGTGATGACTGTAGTTTGAGGAGTTCATGTATTCACTAAGTGTTAATGCTTTGGTCTGGTACTCTATTAAAAGGAGGCCTTAATATCCCTTAGTTTCCAATAGGACCCCACTGCCATGGGAGGGTAGGACAAAAGATGTCATGCAAGTTCTTTTCCATAAGCACGTATGACTATATTCGGAATACATGCCTACATTACATTGATGAACTGGAGCTAGTTCTGTGTCACCCTATGTTATAACTGTTGCATGATTGATCACATCCGGCATAATTATCCATCACTAATACATTGCCTACGAGCTTTTCATATATTGTTCTTCGCTTATTTACTTTTCTGTTGCTACTGTTACAATCACTATAAAACCAAAACTATTACTTTTGCTACCATTACTTCTACTATCATATTACTTTGCTATGCTTAATGCTTTTCACTAGGGCCCGAGTGCCATGATTTCAGATCTGAACCTATTATGTTTTCATGAATATATGTGAGTTCTTGATCCTATCTTGCAAGTCTATAGTCACCTACTATGTGTTATGATTCGGCAACCCCGAAGTGACAATAATCGGGATCACTCCCGGTGATGACCATAGTTTGAGGAGTTCATGTATTCACTATGTGCTAATGCTTTGTTCCGGTTCTCTATTAAAAGGAGGCCTTAATATCCCTTAGTTTCCAATAGGACCCCGATGCCACGGGAGGGTAGGACAAAAGATGTCATGCAAGTTCTTTTCCATAAGCACGTATGACTATATTCGGAATACATGCCTACATTACATTGATGAACTGGAGCTAGTTCTGTGTCACCATATGTTATAAATATTGCATGAGGAATCGCATCCGACATATTTATCCATCACTGATCCATTGCCTACGAGCTTTTCACATATTGATCTTCGCTTATTTACTTTTCTATTGCTACTGTTACAATCACTATAAAACCAAAACTATTACTTTTGCTACCGTTACCACTAATATCATATTACTTTGCTACTAAATACTTTGATGCAGATATTAAGTTTCTAGGCGTGGTTGAATTGACAACTCAGCTGTTAATACTTGAGAATATTCTTTGGCCCCCCTTGTGTCGAATCAATAAATTTGGGTTGAATACTCTACCCTCGAAAACTGTTGCGATCCCCTATACTTGTGGGTTATGAAGACTATTTTCAGGCACCGTTGCTGGGGATCATAGCTCTATTCTTTGAGTCACTTGGGATTTATATCTGCTGATCACTATGAAGAACTTGAAAGATAAAAGAACCAAGATTTTCCCCTCAACTACGAGGGGAGGTAAGGAACTGCCATCTAGCTCTTTCACTTGATTCACCTTCTGTTTTGAGTAAACTTGTGACACCTACTCCTGCTATTCATTTTGATATGTCGCATGTTTTTGAAGATGCCACTTCTGCTTTGCATGATACTTATGATGAAACTACTTCTATGTTTGATAATACTGTGCCACTAGGTGAATTTCTTAATGAACAACTTGGTAGGGTTAGAGAGAATTAAATTATTGAAACTGATAATATTGATGAAAGTGATGATGAAGATTCTCCCCCTAGATATGAATTGCCTATTGTGCCTGAGGGTTATGTTATGGATGAAGAAACTACTAGAGACTTTTTAGCTTGCAATGATATATCTGATCTTAAGAAATTATTAGTTAAG
Source organism: Triticum urartu (assembly GCF_056163025.1). Taxonomy (NCBI): domain Eukaryota; kingdom Viridiplantae; phylum Streptophyta; class Magnoliopsida; order Poales; family Poaceae; genus Triticum; species Triticum urartu. Next base: position 153,144,762 of record NC_141879.1, read on the forward strand.
CTTAAAGAAAAATCTTTGAATGCTAGAATGAAATATGACCCCGGTTTTGCTACTTCACCTATCTTTATTTCCGATAAGGATTATGATTTCTGTGTCAATCCTGAGTTAATTACTTTGGTTGAATCTGATCCTTTTTATGGCTATGAATCTGAAACTGTTGTGGCACATCTTACTAAATTAAATGATATAAGCACCCTGTTCACTAATGATGAGAAAACTCGCTATTACTTTATCCTTAAGTTGTTTCCGTTCTCATTAAAGGATGATGCTAAAACATGGTTTAATTCTCTTGATCCTGGTTGTGTGCATAGTCCCCAGGATATGCTTTATTACTTCTCTGCTAAATATTTCCCTGCTCATAAATAAACAAGCTGCCTTAAGGGAAATATATAATTGTGTGCAAATTGAAAAGGAGAGTCTCCCACAAGCTTGGGGGAGGCTTCTCCAATTACTTAATGCTTGGCCTGATCACTCTCAAGAAAAATGAAATACTTGATATCTTTTATAATGGACTAACCGATGCTTCCAAAGACCACGTGGATAGTTGTGCTGGTTGTGTTTTCAGGGAAAGAACTGTTGATCAAGCTGAATTGCTATTGAATAATATGTTGAGTAATGAAAATGATTGGACACTTCCTGAACCAGCTCCTGAGCCAACTCTGAAGAAAAGGGGCATTCTATGTCTCAGTCCTGAAGATATGCAAGAGGCAAAGAAATCTATGAAAGAAAAAGGTATTAAAGCGGAAGATGTTAAGAATTTACCACCTATTGAGGAGATACATGGTCTTGATAACCCGACACATGTAGTAAAGGTGAATTCTCTCTATAGATTTGATGGAGGTGATATTCCTCGTAATAAGTCTGCTAGCCAATGCTTAGATGAGTTTGATAATTTTATTATTAAACAAGAAAACTTCAATGATTATGTTGGTGGACAATTGAAAAGCAATGCTGATATGCTTGAACACTTGAGTGATTATATGTATAGAGTTAAAGGTGAACTTAAACTTATTAGTAAACATGCTTCTATGGTTACCACTCATGTAGAACAAGTGCTTAAGGCTTAGAATGATTTGCTCAATGAATTAAATGATAAGAAAAATGATAATGCTGTTAGAGTTACGACTAGAGGGGGTAAAATGACTCAGGAACCTTTGTATCCTGAGAGCCACCCCAAGAGAATTGAGCAAGATTCTCAGAGGACTAATGCTGATGCACCTAGTTCTTCTAAGAAGAAGAAAAAGAAAAATGATAGGACTTTGCATGCTTCTAGTGAACCTGTTGTTGACACATCTGAGAATCTCAATGATATTTCTATTTCTGATGCTGAAACACAATCTGGTAATGAACATGGACCTAGTGATAATGTTAATGACGATGTTTATGTTGATGCTCAACCTAGTAATAACGATGATGTAGAGATTGAACCTGCTATTGATCTTGATAACCCACAATCAAAGAATCAATGTTATGATAAGAGAGACTTCATTGCTAGGAAGCACGGTAAAGAAAGAGAACCATGGGTTCAGAACCCATGTCTTTTCCTCCTAAACCATCCAAGACAAAGGATGATGAGGATTTTGAGCGCTTTGCTGAAATGATTAGACCTATCTTTTTGCGTATGCGGTTGACTGGTATGCTTAAAATGAATCCTTAAGCTGAAATTTCCACCATGCTTGCTAATTATAATTTTAAAGGTGGAATACCTAAGAAACTAGGAGATCCTGGAATACCAACTATACCATGCTCCATTAAAAGAAACTATGTCAAAACTGCTTTATGTGATCTTGGAGCCGGTGTTAGTGTTATGCCTCTCTCTTTATATCATAGACTTGATTTGAATAAGTTGACACCTACTGAAATATCTTTGCAAATGGCTGATAAATCAATTGCTATACCTGTCGGTATTTGTGAGGATGTGCCTGTTGTGGTTCCAAACGTGACTATCTTAACGGACTTTGTTATTCTTGATATTCCCCAGGACGATAGTATGCCTATTATTCTTGGAACACCCTTCTTGAATACTGTAGGGGCTGTTATTGATTGCAACAAAGGCAATGTCACTTTTCATGTTAATGGTAATGAGCATATGGTACACTTTTCGAGGAAACTACCTCAAGTCCACAGTATTAACTCTATTGGAAAAATTTCAACGATTACTATTGGAGGTTTTGAATTTCCTCTTCCTACTGCCAAGAAGAAATATGATATTCTTATTGTTGGAGATGTGTATATCCCAGTTGAGGTAACCTAGTGTTATTCGAAATTTCTCTGGTTTCATGCAATTCAGAATGAGTTTGTTAACAAGACTTGATCAACCTTGTTAGTGGATTCCTTTTGATGAGCATGAGATGGATGAAGTTAGAAAACACAACTCTCTGTACCCTCTTTTTATTTTCTGTTATTTATATTAATAAAGTAAAAATAGTATTTTCTGTCTGTTTTCTGAATTATCCTTGCAATAAAAAAATACCCCGAAATAAAAGTTCTCCAAATGCCCTGAAAATTTAATATGATTTTTTCCAGAATATTTGAGAATTATTGGCACTGAGAACACACCAGGGGGAACCACCATGTGCCCATGAGGGTGGAGGGCGTGCCCACCCCTTAGGCACGCCCCTACCTCGTGGACCCCACATGGGTCCCCTCCACTTATTCTTGCACCCACACACTTCGTCTTCCTGCAGAAAAAAAATCATCCACCAGCTTAAACCCGAGTTCTAGCTCATCTTGCTGCCATTTTCGATCTCCTTGCTCAAAGCTCCATTCACAAAACTGCTTTGGGGGATTATTCTTCGGTGTGTGACTCTTCCAATAGTCCAATTAGTTTTTGTTCTAGTGCTTTATTTATTGCAAATCTTTGCTGCTTAGGTGACCCTGTTCTTGAGCTTGCATGTCAAGTTTATGTGGTCAAAAGTAGTTTTAATGCATGATATAGCCTCTAGGCACTTGTAAGAGTAGTTGCTATCAATTTTGTTGAGTCTGGTTCACTTTTATTTTAAGTTACTAAAAATTTCAGAAATTTTCAGAAAAAGATGAAGATATTTTTGAGGGGCTCATCGAGCCGAAGCTCGAAGGATAAGCAAAGTGAAGAGAATAAGAAGCCCAAGTGTAATCTCCCTCGTACTACGCAGGTTTGGCCGTGTGAATGGCCTTGTGATGAGTTCTTGAGAGAAGCCGGGATTTATGAAGATTTTTATTATTTGGCTGAGAATGCAGGCCTCACCGACTTCCTCCACGACCAGCGTGAACAATATCTTTTACTCACCAATATTTTTGTGCAAAATTTTCATTTCCATGCTAGGAGATCGCCACCTTCGGTGAAATTTTATTTATATGATGAGCATAAGGAGATGTCACTTTATGATTTTTGCCGGGTTTGTAGGATACCCTTTGAGGGCAGCATAGAGGAACCACATCGTAATGATGTGGAAGGATTCATTGATATGATTGCTGTAGGGGAAACGAGGAAGGTTTCCGATGCAAGAATTACTAGCATATATTTTCCTGTCCTATGTTACTTCGCAATATTTGCTAGTAGATTCTTAATTGGTCACGGGAACTGTGGAAATCTTAGTGCCCTGGATATTGTTATTTTGCGCCATGCTTTGTTTCGTCATACCACTTTTAGTTTAGGCGCTATTATTGCTAAACGGTTAAATCTGAACCGTACAAAGGGTCTCGTATTAGGAGGCACCTTCGCCTCGCGCCTTGCTGCACACTTTAACATACCTATTATGCATTATGAGAAAGAGGAAAAGTTGATGCCTCATATTTTTCTAGATGATAAGAGTATGGTAGCACATGATTTTATTGTTAAGAATAAGAAGAAGCTGCTTAACTATAGACTAATATTTGATAAGAATTACTTTGAGACCATTGCCTTGCCTGCTCCCTCCTTGTTCAACATATTTTCAGGCACGTACCTTGTTTTGTTGGAAGCCATTCAGGCATACCAGAGCCTGACATCAGCTCCAGAGCCAGAACCACTATCTGATCCTCACTGTCGGTCTGCTTATCAGTGAGATCCGGAGGAGATCGCCAACCAGTGGCCACCCGAGGACCCTCCTCAGTACACCGAAGAGGGCAACTTTAATCCGTGGCCATAGACCAACTTAGGCCAAAAGCCTAAGCTTGGGGGAGTACGTATCTCTCACCGACATTACATTCATGTTCACACACTCATGCCAGTTGTCGGTGATCATACTTTTTCATTGTATCATCCATGCTAGTTTAATTTCCTTTTTAGCCTTCTTCTTGTGTGTTTGAAAAACATTAAGAAAAACAAAAAAAATTAGTTGTAGCTTTTATCTAGTTTATTTTCCATGCCTATAGTAGTAGTAATTAAAAAGAAAACCCAAAAAGATTTCTCGTTCTTCTTTTGCTTGTTGGGAGCTTTCCCGTGTAAATAGTTTTGTTTCTTTTCTTTCCTTTGGGGGTCAAGAGGAGAAGACCATGATGAAAATGTTGAGTGGCTCTCATATGCATTATTGTTGATCTAACAAAGAACCCATATTACCTTGTCTTCTCCCTTGAATTGAATGCTTGCAGATTCCAGCTTAGTGAAAGGCAATAATGACGATATATGATGGACTGATTGAGATGAGAGAAGCTGGTATGAACTCGACCTCTCTTGTTTTTGTAAATATGATTAGTTCATCGTTCCCGATTCAGCCTATTATGAATGGAACATGTTTGCAATGACAATTAGAGATTATAGTTTCTCATGGCATGATTAATTTGCTAGGTGTTTATAATGGTTTACCTTGCATGCCAACATGCTATTAAAATGGTTGTGATGTGGTATGATAGGGTGGTATCCTCCTTTGAACAATTCAAGTGGCTTGACTTGGCACATGTTCATGCATGTAGTTGAAACAAAATCAACATAGCCTCCACGATATTTATGTTCATGGTGAATTATATCCTACTCATGCTTGCATTCAATGTTGATTAATTTTAATGCATGTTCATGACTGTTGTCGCTCTCTAGCTGGTCGCTTCCCAGTCTCTTTCTAGTCTTCACTTGTACTAAGCGGGAATACTGCTTGTGCATTAAACTCCATAAACCCCAAAAGTTATTCCATATGAGTCCACCATACCTTCCTATATGCGGTATCTACCTGCCGTTCGAAGTAAATTTGTATGTACCAAACTCTAAACCTTCAATTGAAATTCTTTTTTGTATGCTCGAATAGCTCATGTATCAACTAGGGTTGTCTGTATCTTCCATGCTAGGCGGATTATTATCAAGAGGAGTGGACTCCGCTCCTCACTCACGAGAAAATGGTGTTGGAAATATGCCCTAGAGGCAATAATAAAATGGTTATTATTATATTTCTTTGTTCATGATAATTGTCTATTGTTCATGCTATAATTGTGTTATCCGGAAATCGTAATACATGTGTGAATACATAGACCACAACATGTCCCTAGTGAGCCTCTAGTTGACTAGCTCGTTGATCAAAAGATAGTCATGGTTTCCTCACGATGGACATTGGATGTTATTGATAACGGGATCACATCATTAGGAGAATGATGTGATGGACAAGACCCAATCCTAAGCATAGCTCAAAGATCGTGTAGTTCGTTTGCTATAGCTTTTCCGAGTGTCAAGTATCATTTCCTTAGACCATGAGATTGTGCAACTCCCGGATACTGTAAGAGTGCTTTGGGTGTGCCAAACGTCACAACGTAACTGGGTGACTATAAAGGTACACTACAGGTATCTCCGAAAGTGTCTGTTGGGTTAGCACGAATCGAGACTAGGATTTGTCACTCCGTATGACGGAGAGGTATCTCTGGGCCCACTCGGTAATGCATCATCATAATGAGCTCAATGTGACCAAGTGGTTGATCACGGGATCATGCATTACGGTACACGTAAAGTGACTTGCCGGTAACGAGATTGAATGAGGTATTGGGATACCGACGATCGAGTCTCGGGCAAGTAACGTACCGATTGACAAAGGGAATTGTATACGGGATTGATTGAATCCTTGACATCGTGGTTCATCCGATGAGATCATCGAGGAGCATGTGGGAGCCAACATGGGTATCCAGATCCCGCTGTTGGTTATTGACTGGAGAGTCGTCTCGGTCATGTCTGCGTGTCTCCTGAACCCGTAGGGTCTACACACTTAAGGTTCGGTGACGCTAGGGTTGTTGAGATATTAGTATACGGTAACCCGAAAGTTGTTCGGAGTCCCGGATTAGATCCCGGACGTCACGAGGAGTTTCGGAATGGTCCGGAGGTGAAGATTTATATATAGGAAGTCAAGTTTCAGCCATCGGGAAGGTTTCGGGGGTAATCGGTATTGTACCAGGACCACCGGAAGGGTCCTGGGGGTCCACCGGGTGGGGCCACCTATCCCGGAGGGCCCCATGGGCTAAAGTGGGTGGGGAACCAGCCCCTAGTGGGCTGGTGTGCCCCCCATGGGCCTCCCCCTGCGCCTAGGGTTGGAAACCCTAGGGGTGGGGGGCGCCCCACTTGGCTTGGGGGGCACTCCACCCCCCTTGGCCGCCGCCCCCCTTGGAGATTCAATCTCCTAGGGCCGGCCCCCCTAGGGGTCCTATATATAGTGGGGGGGGGGGAGGGAGGGCAGCCGGACACTAGCCCCTGGCGCCTCCCTCTCCCTCCCGTGACACTCCTCCCTCTCCCTGAGCTTGGCGAAGCCCTGCCAAGAACACCGTTGCTTCCACCACCACGCCGTCGTGCTGCTAGATCTTCATCAACCTCTCCTTCCCCCTTGCTGGATCAAGTTGGAGGAGACGTCTTCCCAACCGTACGTGTGTTGAATGCGGAGGTGCCGTCCGTTCGGCGCTAGGTCATCGGTGATTTGGATCACGACGAGTACGACCCCATCAACCCCGTTGTCTTGAACGCTTCCACACGCGATCTACAAGGGTATGTAGATGCACTCCTATCTCCCTCGTTGCTAGATGACTCCATAGATTGATCTTGGTGATGCGTAGAAAATTTTAAAATTCTGATACGTTCCCCAACAGTGGTATCAGAGCTAGGTCTATGCGTAGTTTCTATGCACGAGTAGAACACAAAGCAGTTGTGGGCGTCGATATTGTCAATTTGCTTGCCGTTACTAGTCTTATCTTGATCCAGCGGCATCGTGGGATGAAGCGGCCCGGACCGACCTTACACGTACACTTACGTGAGACTGGTTCCACCGATTGACATGCACTAGTTGCATAAGGTGGCTGGCGGGTGTCTGTCTCTCCCACTTTAGTTGGATCGGATTCGATGAAAAGGGTCCGTATGAAGGGTAAATAGAAATTGGCATATCACGCTGTGGTTTTGGCGTATGTAAGAAACGTTCTTGCTAGAAACCTATAGCAGCCACGTAAAAAACTTACAACAACAATTAGAGGACATCTAACTTGTTTTTGCAGCATGTGCCGTGTGATGTGATATGGCCAAAAGGACGTGATGAATGATATATGTGATGTATGAGATTGATCATGTTCTTGTAATAGGAATCACGACTTGCATGTCGATGAGTATGACAACCGGCAGGAGCCATAGGAGTTGTATTTATTTATTTATGACCTGCGTGTCAGCATAAACGTCATGTAATTACTTTACTTTATTGCTAAAGCATTAGCCATAGTAGTAGAAGTAATAGATGACGAGACAACTTCAAGAAGACACGATGATGGAGATCATGGTGTCATGCCGGTGACAACGATGATCATGAAGCCCTGATGATGGAGATCAAAAGGAGCAAATGATATTGGCCATATAATGTCACTATTTGATTGCATGTGATGTTTATCATGTTTTACATCTTATTTGCTTAGAACGACGGTAGCTTAAATAAGATGATCCCTCGTAATAATATCAAGAAAGTGTTCCCCCTAACTGTGCACCGTTGCGAAGGTTCATTGTTTCGAAGCACCACGTGATGATCGGGTGTGATAGTTTCTAACATTCGAATACAACGGGTGTAAGCCAGATTTACACACGCAATACACTTAGGTTGACTTGACGAGCCTAGCATGTACAGACATGGCCTCGGAACGCGGAAGACCGAAAGGTCGAGCATGAGTCGTATAGAAGATACGATCAACATGAAGATGTTCACCGATGTTGACTAGTCCGTCTCACGTGATGATCGGACAAAGCCTAGTTGACTCGGATCATGTTTCACTTAGATGACTAGAGGGATGTCTATATGAATGGGAGTTCATTGAATAATTTGATTAGATGAACTTAATTATCATGAACTTAGTCTAAAATCTTTACACTATGTCTTGTAGATCAAATGGTCCACGCTAATGTTGCCCTCAACTTCAACGCGTTCCTAGAGAAAACCAAGCTGAAAGATGATGGCAGCAACTATACGGACTGGGTCCGGAACCTGAGGATCATCCTCATAGCTGCCAAGAAAGATTATGTCCTAGAAGCACCGCTAGGTGACGCACCCATCCCAGAGAACCAAGACGTTATGAACGCTTGGCAGTTACGTGCTGATGATTACTCCCTCGTTCAGTGCGGCATGCTTTACAGCTTAGAACCGGGCTCCAAAAGTGTTTTGAGAGACACAAAGCATATGAGATGTTCGAAGAGCTGAAAATGGTTTTCCAAGCTCATTCCCGGGTCGTGAGATATGAATTCTCTGACAAGTTCTTCAGTTGTAAGATGGAGGAAAATAGTTCTGTCAGTGAGCACATACTCAAAATGTCTGGGTTGCATAACCGCTTGACTCAGCTGGGAGTTAATCTCCCGGATAACGCGGTCATTGACAGAATCCTTCAGTCGCTTCCACCGAGCTACAAGAGCTTTGTGATGAATTTCAATATGCAGGGGATGGAAAAGACCATTCCTGAGGTATATTCAATGCTGAAATTAGCAGAGGTGGAAATCAAAAAGGAACATCAAGTGTTGATGGTAAATAAAACCACTAAGTTCAAGAAAGGCAAGGGTAAGAAGAACTTCAAGAAGGACGGCAAGGGAGTTGCCGCGCCCGGTAAGCAAGCTGCCGGGAAGAAGTCAAAGAATGGACCCAAGCCTGAGACTGAGTGTTTTTATTGCAAGGGAAGTGGTCACTGGAAGCGGAACTGCCCCAAATACTTAGCGGACAAGAAGGCCGGCAACACTAAAGGTATATGTGATATACATGTAATTGATGTGTACCTTACCAGTACTCGTAGTAGCTCCTGGGTATTTTATACCGGTGTGGTTGCTCATATTTGTAACTCAAAGCAGGAGTTGCGGAATAAGCGGAGACTGGCGAAGGACGAGGTGACGATGCGCGTCGGGAATGGTTCCAAGGTCGATGTGATCGCCGTCGGCACTCTGCCTCTACATTTACCTACGTGATTAGTTTTAAACCTCAATAATTGTTATTTAGTGCCAGCTTTGAGCATGAACATTGTATCAGGATCTCGTTTAATTCGAGATGGCTACTCATTTAAATCCGAGAATAATGGTTGTTCTATTTATATGAGCGATATGTTTTATGGTCATGCTCCGCTGGTGAATGGTTTACTCTTAATGAATCTCGAGCGTAATGTTACACATATTCATAGTGTGAAGACCAAAAGATGTAAGGTTGATAATGATAGTCCCACATACTTGTGTCACTGCCGCCTTGGTCACATAGGTGTCAAACGCATGAAGAAGCTCCATGCAGATGGACTTTTGGAGTCTCTTGATAATGAATCATTTGACACGTGCAAACCATGCCTCATGGGTAAAATGACCAAGACTCTGTTCTCAGGAACAATGGAGCGAGCAACCAACTTATTGGAAATCATACATACTGATGTGTGCGGTCCAATGAGTGTTGAGGCTCGCGGTGGCTATCGTTATGTTCTCACCCTCACTGATGACTTGAGTAGATACGGGTATGTCTACTTAATGAAACACAAGTCTGAGACCTTTGAAAAGTTCAAGGAATTTCAAAGTGAGGTTGAGAATCAACGTGACAGGAAAATCAAGTTCTTGCGATCAGATCGTGGGGGAGAATACTTGAGTCACGAATTTGGCACACACTTAAGGAAATGTGGAATAGTTTCACAACTCACGCCGCCTGGAACACCTCAGCGTAATGGTGTGTCCGAATGTCGTAATCGCACTCTATTGGATATGGTGCGATCTATGATGTCTCTTATCGATTTACCACTGTCATTTTGGGGCTATGCTTTAGAGACTGCCACATTCACTTTAAATAGGGCTCCGTCAAAATCCGTTGAGACGACACCGTATGAATTATGGTTTGGGAGGAAACCTAAGCTGTCGTTTCTAGAAGTTGGGGATGCGATGCTTATGTCAAGAAACTTCAACCTGAAAAGCTTGAACCCAAGTCAGAAAAATGCGTCTTCATAGGATACCCTAAAGAAACTATTGGGTATACCTTCTACCTCAGATCCGAAGGCAAGATCTTTGTTGCCAAGAATGGATCCTTTCTAGAGAAAGAGTTTCTCTCGAAAGAAATAAGTGGGAGGAAAGTAGAACTCGATGAAGTATTACCTCTTGAACCGGTAAGTGGCACAGCTCAAGAAATTGTTCCTGAGGTGCCTGCGCCGACTAGAGAGGAAGTTAATGATGATGATCATGAAACTTCAGATCAAGTTGCTACTGAACTTCGTAGGTCCACAAGGACACGTTCCGCACTAGAGTGGTACGGCAACCCTGTCCTGGAAATCATGTTGTTAGACAACGGTGAACCTTCGAACTATGAAGAAGCGATGGCGGGCCCAGATTCCGACAAATGGCTGGAAGCCATGAAATCCGAGATAGGATCCATGTATGAAAACGAAGTATGGACTTTGACTGACTTGCCCGATGATCGGCGAGCCATAGAAAATAAATGGATCTTTAAGAAGAAGACAGACACAGATGGTAATGTAACCATCTATAAAGCTCGACTTGTCGCTAAGGGTTATCAACAAGTTCAAGGGGTTGACTACGATGAGACTTTCTCACCCGTAGCAAAGCTGAAGTCCGTCCGAATCATGTTAGCAATTGCCGCATTCTATGATTATGAGATATGGCAAATGGACGTCAAAACGGCATTCCTTAATGGTTTCCTTAAGGAAGAATTGTATATGATGCAGCCGGAAGGTTTTGTCGATCCTAAGAATCCTGACAAGGTGTGCAAGCTCCAACGCTCGATTTATGGGCTGGTGCAAGCATCTCGGAGTTGGAACATTCGTTTTGATGAGATGATCAAAGCGTTTGGGTTTACGCGGACTTATGGAGAAGCCTGCATTTACAAGAAAGTGAGTGGGAGCTCTGTAGCATTTCTCATATTGTATGTGGATGACATACTGTTGATGGGAAATGATATAGAATTCTTGGAAAGCATAAAGGCCTACTTGAACAAGTGTTTTTAATGAAGGATCTTGGAGAAGCTACTTATATATTAGGCATCAAGATCTATAGAGATAGATCGAGATGCCTCATTGGTCTTTCACAGAGTACGTACCTTGACAAGATATTGAAGAAGTTCAAAATGGATCAGTCAAAGAAGGGGTCCTTGCCTGTATTGCAAGGTACGAAATTGAGCACGCCTCAATGCTCGACCACGGCAGAAGATAGAGAAAAGATGAGTGTCGTCCCCTATGCCTCAGCCATAGGGTCTATCATGTATGCTATGTTGTGTACCAGACCTGATGTAAACCTTGCCGTAACTTTGGTAGGAAGGTACCAAAGTAATCCTGGCATGGAACACTGGACAGCGGTCAAGAATATCCTGAAGTACCCGGAGAGGAATAAGGACATGTTTCTCGTTTATGGAGGTGACGAAGAGCTCGTCGTAAAGGGTTACGTCGATGCTAGCTTCGACACAGATCTGGATGACTTTAAGTCACAAACCGGATACGTGTATATTTTGAATGGAGGGGCAGTAAGCTGGTGCAGTTGCAAGCAAAGCGTTGTGGCGGGATCTACATGTGAAGCGGAGTACATGGCAGCCTCGGAGGAAGCACAAGAGGCAATCTGGGTAAAGGATTTCATTACCGACCTAGGAGTCATACCCAATGCGTCGGGCCCGATGACTCTCTTTTGTGACAACACTGGAGCTATTGCCCTTGCCAAGGAGCCCAGGTTTCACAGGAAGACCAGGCATATCAAGCGTCGCTTCAACTCCATTCGTGAAAGTGTTCAAAATGGAGACATAGATATTTGTAAAGTACATACGGACCTGAATGTGGCAGATCCGTTGACTAAACCTCTCCCTAGAGCAAAACATGATCAACACCAGAACTGCATGGGTGTTCGATTCATCACAATGTAACTAGACTATTGACTCTAGTGCAAGTGGGAGACTGTTGGAAATATGCCCTAGAGGCAATAATAAAATGGCTATTATTATATTTCTTTGTTCATGATAATTGTCTATTGTTCATGCTATAATTGTGTTATCCGGAAATCGTAATACATGTGTGAATACGTAGACCACAACACGTCCCTAGTGAGCCTCTAGTTGACTAGCTCGTTGATCAAAAGATAGTCATGGTTTCCTGACTATGGACATTGGATGTTATTGATAACGGGATCACATCATTAGGAGAATGATGTGATGGACAAGACCCAATCCTAAGCATAGCTCAAAGATCGTGTAGTTCGTTTGCTATAGCTTTTCCGAATGTCAAGTATCATTTCCTTAGACCATGAGATTGTGCAACTCCCGGATACCGTAAGATTGCTTTGGGTGTGCCAAACATCACAACGTAACTGGGTGACTATAAAGGTACACTACAGGTATCTCCGAAAGTGTCTGTTGGGTTGGCACGAATCGAAACTGGGATTTGTCACTCCATATGACGGAAAGGTATCTCTGGGCCCAATCGGTAATGCATCATCATAATGAGCTCAATGTGACCAAGTAGTTGATCATGGGATCATGCATTACGGTACGAGTAAAGTGACTTGCCGGTAACGAGATTGAACAAGGTATTGGGATACAGACGGTCGAGTCTCGGGCAAGTAACGTACCGATTGACAAAGGGAATTGTATATGGGATTGATTGAATCCTCGACATCATTGTTCATCCAGATCCCGCTGTTGTTTATTGACCGGCGAGTCGTCTCGGTCATGTCTGCGTGTCTCCCGAACCCGTAGGGTCTACACACTTAAGGTTCGGTGACGCTAGGGTTGTTGAGATATTAGTATACGGTAACCCGAAAGTTGTTCGGAGTCCCGGATTAGATCCTGGACATCACGAGGAGTTCCAGAATGGTCCAGAGGTGAAGATTTATATATAGGAAGTCAAGTTTCGGCCATCGGGAAGGTTTCGGGGGTAATCGGTATTGTACCGGGACCACCGGAAGGGTCCCGGGGGTCCACCGGGTGGGGCCACCTATCCCGGAGGGCCCCATGGGCTAAAGTGGGTGGGGAACCAGCCCCTAGTGGGCTGGTGCGCCCCCCATGGGCCTCCCGCTGTGCCTAGGGTTGGAAACCCTAGGGGTGGGGGTCGCCCCACTTGGCTTGGGGGGCACTCCACCCCCCTTGGCCGGCGCCCCCCTTGGAGATTCAATCTCCTAGGGCCGCCCCCTAGGGGTCCTATATATAGTGGGGGGGAGGGAGGGCAGCCGGACACTAGCCCCTGGCGCCTCCCTCTCCCTCCCGTGACACTCCTCCCTCTCCCTAAGCTTGGCGAAGCCCTGCTGAGAACACCGTTGCTTCCACCACCATGCCGTCGTGCTGCTGGATCTTCATCAACCTCTCCTTCCCCTTGCTGGACCAAGTTGGAGGAGACGTCTTCCCAACCGTACGTGTGTTGAACGCGGAGGTGCCGTCCGTTCAGCGCTAGGTCATCGGTGATTTGGATCACGACGAGTACGACTCCATCAACCCCGTTCTCTTAAACGCTTCCGCGCGTGATCTACAAGGGTATGTAGATGCACTCCTCTCTCCCTCGTTGCTAGATGACTCCATAGATTGATCTTGGTGATGCGTAGAAAATTTTAAAATTCTGCTACGTTCCCCAACAAATGGCTGGTCACCGGGATGCCCAGTCCCATGCTCAAACCAAATCAAAATAATTGCAAACAAAACTCCCCTAGGATTGCTGTTAGTTGGAGGCACCCATTGTTTCGGGCAAGCCATGGATTGATGCTTGTTGGTGGTGGGGGAGTATAAACTTTACCATTCTCCTTGGGAACTGTCTATAATGTGTGTAGCATGGAAGATATCAAGATTTCTGGGTTGTTATGTTGACAATGAAAGTATACCGCTCAAAATATTATTCATCTCTATTTCAAAACCGAGCTCTGGCACCTCTACAAATCCCTGCTTCCCTCTGCGAAGGGCCTATCTATTTACTTTTATGTTGAGTCATCATCCTCTTATTAAAAAGCACCAGTTGGAGAGCACTGCTGTCATTTGCATGTATTATTTTTAGTTTACATTGAGTATGAATTGACTGGATCTCCTTTACCATGAATTACAATTTCTAGTCAGCCCTTGATATTCAGGGGTGCTCTGCATTTATGTTTTGCTATCTCAGAAAGGGCTAGCGAGATACCATCTTGTTATATCATATTATGATTGTTTTGAGGAAGTGTTGTCATCCGAGATTTATCATTATTGCTCGCTAGTTGATTATGCCATTGCTATGAGTAAACATGAGACCTAAATGTTACTGTGAATATGGGCAGTTCATAATCTTTGCTGAAAACTTGAATGCTGGCTTTACATTTTTACAACAACAAGAGCAAACAGAGTTTGTAAAAGTTTTTCTTTATCACCTTCAGTTTGTCAACTGAATTGCTTGAGGACAAGCAAAGGTTTAAGCTTGGGGGAGTTGATACTTCTCCAACGTATCTACTTTTCCAAATACTTTTGTCCTTGTTTTGGACTCTAACATGCATGATTTGAATAGAACTAACCCGGACTGATGCTATTTTCAGCAGAATTGCCATGGTGTTATTTTTGTGCAGAAATAAAAGTTCTCATAATGACCTGAAAATCAACGGAGAATATTTTTGGAATATGTAAAAAATACTGGCGAAAGAATCAAGGCCAGGGGGCCCACACCCTGTCCACTAGGGTGGGGGCACGCCTACCTCCCTGGGCACGCCCCTGCCTCGTGGGCCCCCTGGTGCTCCACCGACCTCAACTCCAACTCCATATATTCATGTTCGGAGAGAAAAAAATCAGAGAGAAGGATTCATCATGTTTTACGATACGGGGCCTCCGCCAAGCCCTAATCTCTCTCGGGAGGGCTGATCTGGAGTCCGTTCGGGGCTCCGGAGAGGGGAATCCGTCGCCATCGACATCATAAACCTTCCTCCTTCACCAATTTCATGACGCTCACCGCCGTGCGTGAGTAATTCCATCATAGGCTTGCTGGACGGTGATGGATTTGATGAGATTTATCATGTATTCAAGTTAATTTTGTTCGGGTTTGATCCCTGGTATCCACTATGTTCTGAGATTGATGTTGCTAGGACTTTTCTATGCTTAATGCTTGTCACTAGGGCCCGAGTGCCATGATTTCAGATCTGAACCTATTATGTTTTCATGAATATATGTGAGTTCTTGATCCTATCTTGCAAGTCTATAGTCACCTATTATGTGTTATGATCCGTTAACTTCGAAGTGACAATAATCGAGATACTTACCGGTGATGACCGTAGTTTGAGGAGTTCATGTATTCACTAAGTGTTAATGCTTTGGTCCGGTACTCTATTAAATGGAGGCCTTAATATCCCTTAGTTTCCAATAGGACCCCGCTGCCATGGGAGGGTAGGGCAAAAGATGTCATGCAAGTTCTTTTCCATAAGCACGTATGACTATATTCGGAATACATGCCTACATTACATTGATGAACTGGAGCTAGTTCTGTGTCACCCTATGTTATAACTATTGCATGAGGAATCACATCCGACATAATTATCCATCACTGATCCATTGCCTATGAGCTTTTCACATATTGATCTTCGCTTATTTACTTTTCCGTTGCTACTGTTACAATCACTATAAAACCAAAACTATTACTTTTGCTACCGTTACTGCTACTATCATATTACTTTGCTACTAAATACTTTGCTGCAGATATTAAGTTTCCAGGTGTGGTTGAATTGACAACTCAGCTGCTAATACTTGAGAATATTCTTTGGCTCCCCTTGTGTCGAATCAATAAATTTGGGTTGAATACTCTACCCTCGAAAACTGTTGCGATCCCCTATACTTGTGGGTTATCAGACAACGGTCGAAATTATCCTTAGAGGACTAAGGAAATATTTCTCAGTTATCGAGGTGATAAAAGAGTTCGTCGTAAAGAGTTATGTCGATGCAAGCTTTTGACACCGATCTAGATGACTCTAAGTCTCGATCTAGATACATATTGAAAATGGGAGCAATTAGCTAGAGTAGCTCTGTGCAGAGTATTGTAGACATAGAAATTTGCAAAATACATATGGATCTGAATGTTGCTGACCCATAGACTAAAATTCTCTCATAAGAAAAACAAGATCACTCTTTGGGTGTTGATCACATAGCGATGTGAACTAGATTATTAACTCTAGTAAACCCTTTGGGTATTGGTCACATGAAGATGTGAACTAATCACATAAAGATGTGAACTATTGATGTGAAATCACATGACGATGTGAACTAGATTATTGACTCTAATGCAAGTGGGAGACTGAAGGAAATATGCCCTAGAGGCAATAATAAAGTTGTTATTTATATTTCCTTATATCATGATAATTTTTTATTATTCATGCTAGAATTGTATTAACCGGAAACTTAGTACATGTGTGAATACATAGACAAAATGAGTGTCACTAGTACGCCTCTACTTGACTAGCTCGGTAATCAAAGGTGGTTAAGTATCCTAGCCATGGACAAGAGTTGTCATTTGATGAACGAGATCACATCATTAGAGAATGATGCGATTGACTTGACCCATCCGTTAGCTTAGCACTATGATCGTGTAGTTTATTGCTATTGCTTTCTCCATGACTTATACATGTTCCTATGACTATGAGATTATGCAACTCCCGAATACCGGAGGAACACTTAGTGTGCTATCAAACATCACAACGTAACTGGTTGACTATAAAGATGCTCTACAGGTGTCTCCGATGGTGTTTGTTGAGTTGGCATAGATCGAGATTAGGATTTGTCATTCCGTGTATCGCAGAGGTATCTCTGGGCCCTCTCGGTAATGCACATCACTATAAGCCTTGCAAGCAATGTGACTAATGAGTTAGTTGCGGTATGATGCGTTACAAAACGAGTAAAGAGACTTGCCGACAACGAGATTGAACTAGGTATTGAGATACCGACGATCGAATCAAGGGCAAGTAACATACTGATGACAAAGGGAACAACGTATGTTGTTATGCGGTTTGACCGATAAAGATCTTCGTAGAATATGTAGGAACCAATATGAGAATCCAGGTTCCGCTATTGGTTATTGACCGGAACTGAGTCTTGGTCATGTCTACATAGTTCTCGAACCCGTAGGGTCCGCACGCTTAACGTTTGATGATGATCGGTATTATGAGTTTATGTGTTTTGATGTACGGAATGTAGTTCGGAGTCCCGGATGTGATCACGGACATGAAGAGGAGTCTCGAAATGGTTGAGACATAAAGATCGATATATTGGAAGGCTATGTTTGGACACCGAATGGTTCCGGATAAGTTCGGGCATTTACCGGAGTACCGGGAGGTTACCAGAACCCCTAGGGGCTTAATGGGCCTACATGGGCTTTAGTGGAAGAAAGAGGAGAAGGCCAAGAGGAGGGGCGCCCCCTAAGCCCAATCCGAATTGGGAGGGGGCCAGCCCCCCTTTCCATCCTCCCCTCGCTACCTTCCTTCCCCCTCCTAGTAGGACTAGGGAAGGGGGGAACCTACTCCTAGTAGGAGTAGAAATCCCCCCTTGGGGGCACCCCCAAGATGGCCGGATGGCCCCCTCCTCCACCCCTTTATATACGGGGGAGGGGGGCACCCCATAGACACACAAGTTGATTGTTTAGCCATGTGCAGTGCCCCGCTCCACAGATTTCCACCTTGGTTATATCGTTGTAGTGCTTAGGCAAAGCCCTGCGTCGGTAAGTTCATCATCACCGTCATCACGCCGTCGTGCTGATGAAACTCTCCCTCGGCCTCAGCTGGATCAAGTGTACGAGGGACGTCATTGAGCTGAACGTGTGCAGATCGCGGAGGTGCCGTGCGTTCGGTACTTGATTGGTTGGATCGCGAAGACATTCGACTACATCAACCGCGTTTCATAACGCTTCCGCTTTCGGTCTACGAGGGTATGTAGACATACTCTCCTCCTCTCGTTGCTATGCATCTCCTAGATAGATCTTGCGTGAACGTAGGAAAAGTTTGAAATATTGCGTTCCCCAACAAGAACTACGTGGTTCGACCGATAAAGATCTTTGTATAATATGTAGGAACCAATATGGGCATCTAGGTCCCACTATTGATTATTGACCGGAGAGGTGTCTCGGCCATGTCTGGATCATTCTCGAACCCGTAGGTTCCGCACGCTTAACGTTCGTTGACGATTTAGTCTTACATGAGTTATGTGAAATTGTGACCGAATGTTGTTTGGAGTCCCGGATGTGATCACGGACATGACGAGGAGATCCGGAATGGTCCGGAGGTAAAGATTGATATTTAGGACGATGCTATTTAGTCATCGGTAAGGTTATCGAATGTAACGGGTATTCATCGGGTCACCGGAAGGGGTTCCGGGGGACCTACGGGGAGTATATGGGCCTAATGGGCCAAGGGGAGGAACACACCAGCCCACAAGGGGCTGGCACGCCCTCTTCCTAGCCGCCGGCCCTATAGAGAAGGAAAGGAGGGCGCCAAGGCAGGGCAGCCGACGTCCCCTCCCCTGCCATCTCCTCCACCTCCCTAGGAAGGAAAGGGGGTGGCGCCTAGGGCAGGCGCTCAAGGCAGCTGTCGGCCCCCCTTGGGGCACGCCCAAGGGCAGACCCTCCTCCCCGAGCTATATATATGAGAGGAGGGAGAAGGGTAACACACACCACGATCCCTAAGCCATGTGCGGTGCTCCGTCTCCCTCTAGTTCTAGTTCCTCCTACGTCCACGTCTGTTGTGCTTGGCGAAGCCCTACGAATAGTTTCACCACCACTGTCACCATGTCGTGCTGCCAGAAATCATCTACTACTTCGCCTCTCTTGCTAGATCAAGAAGGCAAGGTCTTCATTGAGCTGAACGTGTGCTGAACACGAAGCTGTCGTGTGTTCGGTACTTGATCGGAAGGATCGTGAAGGTGTACGACTACATCAACCGCGTTGATAAACTCTTTCACTTAAAGGTCTAGGAGGGTACATAGACATACTCTCCCCTCTCATAGCTATGCATCTCCATGGGTAGATCTTGCGTGTGCATAGATTTTTTTTGTTTTCCATGCAACGTTCCCCATCACTTCCTCCATTGAACCCGCGCGTGTGCCCAGAAACCTACTCTGGTCACACGTCCGTTCGTGAACCGCCCAGCATGAAACTCAAGCCAGTTGGATTCGGCCATCCCCCGCTATTTATAAGATGCCAAAAGCTGGGAAAAAACCGCACCACACTCTGCTCCCATCTCCTCCTTGGACCATTTTCTCCACAATCTCCATGGCCTCCGGCGAGTAAGAATACGAGTTCTCTGGCATAAAAGCTAGGATCTGCGCCACTTTGTTTTTGGCTAGGCAAGGAGGCGGCGCCACCATCACTACCTCAATGGCGCCCGGTGAAGAAGGAGGGGGAGGCCGGCAACACCCTCGCCAATGTGTGCGGCTACATCCTCCACTACTCACTACAAAAAAGGAACACATCTATGATGATACAACTTTGTCACAGTAGGTTATGTTTTCTGTCACTCATGTACAGCCGTGATGCTTTTATGATAGAATCAAAAGTCATATATGTGTTGTCGGTGATGTGTTCCATGACAATAATCACTTTTTCATCGCATAATTGACCACTTCCATGATGATAACTAATGTCTATTATGCAACCTTCTTCTTGTAAACTCGTGTTGGGCCTACAAGCACAGAGTTTCATAGGACATTAGCAAATTTCCCTAAAGTGGGTGACCTAAGGTTTATCAATCCGTGGGAGGCGTAGGATGAAGATGGTCTCTTGCAAACAACCCTACAACCAAATAACAAAGAGTCTCTTGTGTCCCCAACACACCGAATACAATGATAAATTGTATAGGTGCACTAGTTCGGCGAAGAGAAGGTGATAAAAGTGCAATATGGATAGAAGATATAGGTATTTCTAATCTGAAAATATAAAAATAGCAAGGTAACTAACGGTAAAAGTGAGCGAAAATGGTATTGCAATGCTAGGAAATAAGGCCTTGAGTTCATACTTTCACTAGTGCAAGTTCTCTCAACAATGATAACATAATTAGATCATATGACAATCCCTCAACATGCAACAAAGAGTCACTCCAAAGTCACTAATAGCGGAGAACAAACGAAGAGATTATTGTAGGGTACTAAACCACCTCAAAGTTATTCTTTCTGATCGATCTATTGGGCTATTCCTTTAAGAGTCACAAACAGCCCTAGATTTCGTACTAAAATAGCACCTTAAGATATGCATCAACCAAAACCCTAATGTCACCTAGATACTCCAATGTCATCACAAATATCTGCGGGTTTGATTATATGACATGCATCACACGATCTCAGATTCATCTATCGAAACCAACACAAAGAACTTCAAAGAGTGCCCCAAAGTTTCTACCGGAGAGTCAAGACGAAAACGTGTGCCAACCCCTATGCATAAGTTCCGAAGGTCATAGAACCCGCAAGTTGACCACCAAAACATACATCAAGTGGATCACGTGAATATCCCATTGTCACCACAGATAAGCACATGCAAGACATACATCAAGTGTTCTCAAATCCTTAAAGATTCAATCCGATAAGATAACTTCAAAGGGAAAACTCAATCCATTACAAGAGGGTAGAGGGGGAGAAACATCATAAGATCCAACTATAATAGCAAAGCTCGCGGTACATCAAGATCGTGCCAAATCAAGAACACGAGAGAGAGAGACAGATCAAACACGTAGCTACTGGTACATACCCTCAGCCCCGAGGGTGAACTACTCCCTCCTGGTCATGAAGAGCGCTGGGATGATGAAGATAGCCACCGGTGATGATTTGCCCCTCCGGCAGGGTGTCGGAACAGGGTCCCGATTGGTTTTTGGTGGCTATAGAGGCTTGCGGCAGCGGAACTCCCGATCTAGGTTCTGTTCTAGAGGTTTTGGGATATATAAGAGGTGTTGGCGTCGAGAACAAGTCATGGGAGTCCACAAGGGGCCTACAAGGTCGGAGGGCGCGCCCTAGGGGTGTGGGGGCACCCTCCACCCTTGTGCAGGCCCCGGGACTCCTCTAGTGCATCTCCGGTACTCTGGGCTTCTTTCGGTCCAAAAACAATCGTCGTAAAGTTTCAGGTCATTTGGACTCCGTTTGATATTCCTTTTCTGTAAAACTCAAAAACAAGGAAAAACAGAAACTGGCACTGGGCTCTAGGTTAATAGGTTAGTCCCAAAAATCATATAAAATAGCATATAAATGCATATAAAACATCCAAGATGGATAATATAATAGCATGGAACAATAAAAAATTATAGATATGTTGGAGACGTATCAAGCATCCCCAAGCTTAATTCCTGCTCGTCCTTGAGTAGGTAAATGATAAAAACAGAATTTTTGATGTGGAATGCTACCTAACATATTTATCAATGTAATCTTCTTTATTGTGGCATGATGTTCAGATCCATAAGATTCAAAACAAAAGTTTAATATTGACATAAAAACAATAAAACTTCAAGCATACTAATAAGGCAATTATGTCTTCTCAAAATAACATGGCCAAAGATCCCTACAAAATCATATAGTCTGACTATGCTGCATCTTCATCACACAAAATACTCAAATCATGCACAACCCCGACGACAAGCCAAGAAATTGTTTCATACTTTTGATGTTCTCAAACTTTTTCAATTTTCACGCAATACATGAGCGTGAGCCATGGACATGGCACTATAGGTGGAATAGAATATGGTCGTTGTGGAGAAGACAAAAAGAAGGAGATAGTCTCACATCAACTAGGCATATCAACGGGCTATGGAGATGCCCATCAATAGATATCAATGTGAGTGAGTAGGGATTGCCATGCAACGGATGCACACGAGCTATAAGTTTGTGAAAGTTCAAAACGAAACTAAGTGGTTGTGCATCCAACTTGCTTGCTCATGAAGACCTAGGGCAATTTGAGGAAGCCCGTCGTTGGAATATACAAGCCAAGTTCTATAATGAAAAATTCCCACTAGTATATGAAGTGGCAGCATAGGAGACTCTCTATCATGAAGATCATGGTGCTACTTTGAAGCACAAGTGTGGTAAAAGGATAGTAGCTTTGCCCCTTCTCTATTTTCTCTATTTTTTTTGTTTTTTTGGGCCTTCTCTTTTTTGGCCTCTTTTTTTATTTATTTTCATCCCGAGTCTCATCCCAACTTGTGGGGGAATCATAGTCTCCATCATCCTTTCCTCACATGGGACAATGCTATAATAATGAAGATCATCACACTTTTATTTACTTACAACTCAAGAATTACAACTCGATATTTAGAACAAAATATGACTCTATATGAATGCCTCCGGCGGTGTACCGGGATGTGCAATGAATCAATTGTGACATGTATGAAAAATATGAATTGTGGCTTTGCCACAAATACGATGTCAACTACATGATCATGCAAAGCAATATGACAATGATGAAGCGTGTCATAATAAACGGAACAGTGGAAAGTTGCATGGCAATATATCTCGGAATGGCTATGGAAATGCCATAATGGGTTGGTATGGTGGCTGTTTTGAGGAAGGTATATGTGGGTTTATGGTACCGGTGAAAGTTGCGTGGCACAAGAGAGGCTAGCAATGGTGTAAGGGTGAGAGTGCGTATAATCCATGGACTCAACATTAGTCATAAAGAACTCACATACTTATTGCAAAATTCTATTAGCTATCGAAACAAAGTACTACACGCATGCTCCTAGGGGGATAGATTGGTAGGAAAAGACCATCGCTCGTCCCCGGCCGCCACTCATAAGGAAGACAATCAATATATAAATTGTGCTCCGACTTCATCACATAACGGGTCACCATAAGTGCATGCTACGGGACTCACAAACCTTAACACAAGTATTTCTCAAATTCACAACTACTCACTAGCATGACTCTAATATCACCATCTTCATATCTGAAAACAATCATAAGGAATCAAACTTCTCATAGTATTCAATGCACTTTATATGAAAGTTTTTATTATATCCCTCTTGGATGCCTATCATATTAGGACTAAATTCATAACCAAAGCAAATTACCACGCTGTTTAGAGACTCTCAAAATGATATAAGTGAAGCACAAGAGTTCAACAATTTCTTCAAAATAAAACTACCGCCGTGCTCTAAAAAGATATAAGTGAATCATTAGAGCAAACGACAAACTACTCCAACACATATAAGTGAAGATCAATGAGTAGTCGAATAATTATGTAACTGTGTGAAGACTCCTTCTCATAAATAAATTCACATCTTAAGTACCTTATTCAAATAACAAGCAAATCCTAATAAAATAAAATGACGCTCCAAGCAAAACACATATCATGTGGTGAATAAAAATATAGCTCCAAGTAAGATTACCGATGGATTGAAGACGAAAGTGGGCATGCCATCCGGGGCATCCCGAAGCTTAGGCTCTTGGTTGTCCTTGAATATTACCTTGGGGTGCTGTGGGAGTCCTGGATTAGGGGGTCTCCAGACAGCCGGACTATCTCCATTGGCCGGACTGTTAGACTATGAAGATACAGGATTGAAGACTTCGTCTCGTGTCCGGATGGGACTCTACTTGGCGTGGAAGGCAATCTAGGCAATACGGATATGTGTATCTCCTCCTTTGTAACCGACCTTGTGTAACCCTAACCTCTCCGGCGTCTATATAAACCGGAGGGGTTTGGTCCATAGGACAACATAAAATCATACCATAGGCTAGCTTCTAGGGTTTAGCCTCTCCGATCTCGTGGTAGATCTACTCTTGTACTACCCATATCATCAATATTAATCAAGCAGGACGTAGGGTTTTACCTCCATCAAGAGGGCCCGAACCTGGGTAAAACATTATGTCCCCTGCCTCATGTTACCATCCGCCTTAGACGCACAGTTCGGGACCCCCTACCCGAGATCCGCCGGTTTTGACACCGACATTGGTGCTTTCATTGAGAGTTCCTCTATGTCGTCGCCGTTAGGCTTGATGGCTCCTACTATCATCAATAGCGATGCAGTCCAGGGTGAGACTTTTCTCCCCGGACAGATCTTCGTGTTTGGCGGCTTTGCACTGCGGGCCAATTCGCTTGGCCATCTGGAGCAGATTAAAAGTTACGCCCCTGGCCACCAGGTCAGGTTTGGAAGCTTAAACTACACGGCCGATATCCGTGGAGACTTGATCTTCGACAGATTCGAGCCTCTGCCTTGTGCGTCACGCGGTCACGATGAGTACGATTTATCCCTACCATCGAACAGTGTTCAGGAGATCGCACAAGCAGCCGCCCCGACCCTCAATTCGGAGCCAGTTGCACCGTCCATGGATGGGTGGATAGACCCCGCCACGGAGGCCTTACCCTCAGCGGTGATCGAGCCAAACATCGACCTTACCTTGCACGAGAGCCATGTTGATAAACTCCCGGATCCCTCTCCGGCCACGGACTCCGAACCGCCCGCGCCCGTTCCCATTGAATCAGATTGGGCGCCGATCATGAAGTTTACCTCCGCAGATATTTTTCAGCACTCGCGCTTGGGCAACATACTGAACTCATTAAAGTCTCTCTCCTTGTCAGGAGGATCCTGGCCGAACTATGTCCGGCAGGACTGGGATGCGGACGACGAAGAAATTCGCGGCCCACCCACCACCCACTTAGTAGCCACTCTCGATGACTTAACCGACCTGCTCGACTTCGACTCCGAAGACATCGATGGTATGGACGACGATGCGGGAGACGAAGAGGAACCACTGCCCACAGGGCACTGGACAGCCACCTCATCATACGATATATACATGGTGGATACACCCAAATAAGGCAATGGCCACGAGATAGCGGAGGATGACCCCTCCAAGAAGCAACCCATGCGCCAACGTCAGCGGCGCCACTCTAAGTCCCGCCAAAGCAAAAGTGGTGATACCGGCACAGGAGATAATAACACTCCAGATAGTGCCGAAGACAACAAAAATCCCCTCCAGCAAGATTTAGAGCAGGAGGATGGAGGAGCCAGCCCTTCTGAGAGAGCGGCAGATGGAGAGACGGAGGGAGATAATTACATGCCCCCCTCCGAAGACGAGGCAAGCCTCGGTGACGACGAATTCGCCGTGCCAGAGGATCCCGTCGAACAAGAACGTTTCAAACGTCGGCTTATAGCCACGGCAAATAGCCTTAAGAAAAAGCAGCAGCAGCTTCAAGCTGATCAAGATCTGCTAGCTGACAGATGGACTGAAGTCCTCGCGGCCGAGGAATATAAACTCGAGCGCCCCTCCAAGAGTTACCCAAAATGCAGGTTGCTACCCCGACTAGAGGAAGAAGCATATGACGCGGCTGATCGGCCACCTCGTGGCCGCGATAGAGAGGCATTCCAGCCAAAAACTCAGCCCGCACCCCGACGCCATTCAAATAAAAAGGCATGGGGAGATACGCCAGATCTACGAGACATATTGGAGGACAAAGCAAAGCATGCAAGATCGATCTACGGATCACGGGGGCGCGCCACTATGCGAGACGATAAACGTCACGCCAGATACAATCAAAGTAAATCCGGCCGGGCCAAACACAGCGGGCAAGACCCATTCGAGCTGCGTCACGATATAGCCCAATACAGAGGTGTCGCACACCCCTTATGCTTCACAGACGAAGTAATGGATCATCAAATCCCAGAAGGTTTCAAACCTGTAAATATTGAATCATACGACGGCACAACAGATCCCGCAGTATGGATCGAGGATTTCCTCCTCCACATCCACATGGCCCGCGGTGATGACTTACACGCCATCAAATAAATCCCACTAAAGCTCAAGGGACCAGCGCGGCATTGGCTTAACAGCTTGCCAGCAGAGTCCATCAGCTGTTGGGAAGATCTGGAAGCCGCATTCCTCGACAACTTTCAGGGCACTTATGTGCGGCCACCAGATGCCGATGACTTGAGCCACATAATTCAGCAGCCAGAAGAATCGGCCAGGAAATTCTGGACTAGGTTCCTAACAAAGAAAAATCAAATTGTCGACTGTCCAGATGCAGAGGCCCTAGCGGCGTTCAAACACAACATTCGCGACGAATGGCTAGCCCGACACCTTGGTCAGGAAAAGCCGAAATCTATGGCAGCCCTCACGATACTCATGACCCGCTTTTGTGCGGGAGAAGACAACTGACTGGCTCGCAGTAATAACATATCAAAGAACCATGGTACTTCGGATACCAAGGACGGCAATAGCAGGTCACGTCGCAACAAACATAAGCGCCGCATTAACAACGATAATACCGAGGATACAGCAGTCAATGCCGGATTCCAAGGCTCTAAACCCGGTCAGCGGAAAAAGCCATTCAAACAAAGTATGCTGGGTCCGTCCAGTTTGGAGCGTATACTCGATAGCTCGTGTCAAATACACGGCACCCCAAAAAAGCCAGCCAATCACACCAACAGGGATTGTTGGGTGTTCAAGCAGGCCGGCAAGTTAATTGCCGAAAACAAGGACAAGGGGCCACATAGCGATGACGAGGAGGAGCCCCGGCAGCCACACACCGGAGGACAGAACAGGTTTCCCCCACAAGTGCGGACGGTGAACATGATATACGCAACCCACATCCCCAAGAGGGAGCGGAAGTGTGCGCTCAGGGACGTATATGCGTTGGAGCCAGTCACCCCAAAGTTCAACCCATGGTCCTCCTATCCGATCACTTTCGATCGCAGGGACCATCCCACTAGTATCCATCATGGCGGATTCGCCGCACTGGTTCTGGACCCAATCATTGACGGATTTCACCTCTCTCGAGTCCTTATGGATGGCGGCAGCAGCTTGAACCTGCTTTATCAGGACACAGTGCGCAAAGGTATAGACCCCTCAAGGATCAAACCCACAAAAACGACCTTTAAGGGCGTCATTCCAGGCGTAGAGGCCCATTGCACAGGCTCAATTACACTGGAAGTGGTCTTCGGATCCCCGGATAACTTCCGAAGCGAAGAGTTAATCTTTGATATAGTCCCGTTCCGCAGTGGTTATCATGCACTGCTCGGGCGAACCGCATTCACGAGATTCAATGCGGTACCGCATTATGCATACCTCAAGCTCAAGATGCCAGGACCTCACGGGGTTATTACAGTCAATGGAAACACAAAACGCTCTCTCCGAACGGAGGAGCACACCGCGGCCCTCGCAGCAGAAGCGCAAAGCAGCCTCTCAAGGAAATCCACCAGTTCGGCGTTTCAAGACCCGGACACCTTCAAGCGCACTCGGAGCAATCGACAACTAGATCGCCTGGCGCGATCTAAGCTTGCGTAGCAATGAGGCCCCCACCCCAGTCCCAGACAAACATCGAAACTCGTGCCATGCGTACACAATTACGCATTAAAAATACCATGGTCACAGGTGGGGAGGGGGGCACAACTGCGGCACGACCCAAGACGCGGCTTAAACAGCACTAGGGGCTTCCCGTTTGGTTATTTTTCTCTTTTGCAGGACCTTAATCTCTGGAAACCCTGCCCAGCAGCACTATTGCCGAACACATGATGCAACAACCAAGGAGGTAGAAGGCTACATCACACCACGGAATTCCCAGGTGGATTACAGTAACGAGTGAAATATTTGATTTAATACTATTCCTTAGCTTGCCCTTGGAAGGGACATAGTCCTACTCTTTGCTTATCGCACCATCTGTATCATTCTGCTTTAAACGCACCTTTTTGAATAAACAATACATAACATTACGACTATTATTGCATTCTTGTTATATATATATATATGTGTGTGTGTGTGTGTTCATTAATGACACCTTGCAACCATACACTTTGGTACAGCCAATACACCAGGGGCTTACGTACCCTACAATATGGCACCCCGAACTTATAGCATTATATGCATCAACTCCGAATCATGTATTTGGTCAAATGTTGGGTTTGCCTGGCTCCTATGTTTTGGTACCTTACGTTCTGCTCTATCGGCTAAGGTAGCGCTAGGAGAACTACTGCGATTTTGCCCCGGTTTTGCTGGGCTAAAGCACCTCAGTAGAGAAAGCTAAAACTGACTGTCATGATAAGGCGAGAGACTGGTCGCTGTTCGGCGAGGTTTTCGAGTCCCTAAAGACTTATGCCGCTTAGAGCGAGGGGCCGGCCCTGTCCGGCTAAAAGGCGTGTATCGCGCCCTGAATTCGGCCTTCCGAATACCAGGGGCTTCGCCGAAATTAAAAATCATAGAATTCTATGACTAAGTGAGACTGATAAAGCATTATTAGTCCGGTTGCCTTGTTCGTTGTGCTGAGGACCTCCCTCGAAGGACCCAAACATGGGAACAAGAGTGCTCAGGTTTATCCCGAACACCCTAGAACTCGTGGCATGGGGGCAGAAGCCGAGGACTAGCCATCTCTCAGATTGGATAAACAGCCAAACAGAAGGTAATATTTTAAATTCACACAAGCGTTGCATAGCGCATATGAAACTAGTTTTCATCATACAGGATCACACGAGCAAGTTTACTCAAGTATTACATCCTTTGAACATTCGTCCGCTACAAGACAGGCACCCTTCAGGACACCCTCATAATAAATTTTGGGGGTGCGATGCTCCTTGCCCTGCGGCGGTCCCTCCTTGATCAGCTTCACGGCGTCTAGCTTGGCCCATTGCACCTTCACGCGGGCGAAAGCCCGGCGTGCACCTTCGATGTAGACAAACCGCTTGACAACCTCCAGCCGTGGGCAGGCATCCACAAGCCGCCTCACCAGGCCGAAGTAGCTGTTCGGAAGGGCGTCGCCAGGCCACAGCCGGACTATAAAGCCCTTCATGGCCTGTTCGGCCGCTTTATGTAGCTCGACCAGCTGCTTCAACTGGTCGCTCGTGGGCACCGGGTGTTCGGTCCCAGTATACTGAGACCAGAACAACTTCTCCGTTGAGCTCCCCTCCTCGGCCTAGTAAAACTGTGCGGCATCCAACATGCTGCGGGGAAAATCTGCGAATGCTCCTGGAGAGCTCCGGATTCGGGTAAGTAACAGGTAATTTACTTTCACATGCTTGCTTTGCATATAGAATGCCTTACCCGCTGCTATCTTCCTCATCGCATCAATCTCCTGGAGGGCCTTCTGTGCTTCAGCCTTGGCACTCTTGGCACTTTCACAGGTGGCGGCAAGCTCGGACTCTCGCGTCTTCGAGTCATGCTCCAACGCCTCATGCTTCGACACGAGAGCCTGGAGCTCTTGCTGCACCTCGCCCACCCGTGCCTCTTGCTTTTCCCGCTCGGTGCGCTCCTTGGCCGCTTTATCTTCAGCCTTGGTTAGCGCTTGCTTCAGGGTTGCCACCTCGGTCATGGCCCCTGGCAAATATACGATGATCCTGTCATTCTGCAATCGCGTCTTCTTTTATATATACATATCTATAGACATGGTATTACTTACCCTTGTTCTCCTCGAGCTGCCTCTTAGCAAGGCTGAGCTCTTTCTTGGACCCCTCGAGGTCCTGCTTCAGTGTGGCGACCTCCGCAGTCAGTACGGCTGAGGACAGCAGCGAAGCCTGCATACGCATATTGACATACTTATATTAGAATCCTGCGATATTATTTGATCCTCTGTTCGGCTTTTCTTTGTGAACACTTATCACCCACAAGTATAGGGGATCGCAACAGCTTTCGAGGGTAGAGTATTCAACCCAAATTTATTGATTCGACACATGGGGAGCCAAAGAGTATTCTCAAGTATTAGCAGCTGAGTTGTCAATTCAACCACACCTGGAAACTTAGTATCTGTAGCAAAGTGTTTAGTAGCAAAGTAATATGATAGTGGTGGTAGCGGCAACAAAAGTAAAGACAGCAAAAGTAATGTTTTTGGTATTTTGTAGTGATTGTAACAGTAGCAGCGGAAAACTAAAATAAGCGTAAACCAATATATGGAAAACTCGTAGGCACCGGATCAGTGATGGATAATTATGTCGGATGCGGTTCATCATGTAACAGTCATAACCTAGGGTGACACAGAACTAGCTCCAATTCATCAATGTAATGTAGGCATGTATTCTGTATATAGTCATACGTGCTTATGGAAAAGAACTTGCATGACATCTTTTGTCCTACCCTCCCGTGCCAGCGGGTCATATTGGAAACTAAGGGATATTAAGGCCTCCTTTTAATAGAGAACCGGAACAAAGCATTAGCACATAGTGAATACATGAACTCCTCAAACTATGGTCATCACCGGGAGTGGTCCCGATTATTGTCACTTCGGGGTTGCCGGATCATAACACATAGTAGGTGACTATAGACTTGTAAGATAGGATCAAGAACTCACATATATTCATGAAAACATAATAGGTTCAGATCTGAAATCATGGCACTCGGGCCCTAGTGACAAGCATTAAGCATAGCAAAGTCATAGCAACATCAATCTCAGAACATAATGGATACTAGGGATCAAACCCTAACAAAACTAACTCGATTACATGATAAATCTCATCCAACCCATCACCGTCCAGCAAGCCTACGATGCAATTACTCACGCATGGCAGTGAGCATCATGAAATTGGTGATGGAGGATGGTTGATGATGACGACGGCGATGAATCCCCCTCTCCGGAGCCCCGAACGGACTCCAGATCAGCCCTCCTGAGAGGTTTTAGGGCTTGGCGGTGGCTCCGTATCGTAAAATGCGATGATTTCTTCTCTCTGATTTTTTTCTCATCGAAACTCAATATTTGGAGGTGGAGTTGGAGTCGGAGACGCAACAGGGGGCCCACGAGGTAGGGGGCGCGCCCTAGGGGGGTGGGTGGGGCGCCCCCCACTCTTGTGAGAAGGGTGTGGGCCCCCTGGTCTTCATCTTTGGCGAGGATTTTTTTATTCTTTTTTCTAAGATGTTCCGTGGAGTTTCAGGTCATTCCGAGAATATTTGTTTTCTGCACATAAAACAATACCATGGCAATTCTGCTGAAAACAGCGTTAGTCCGGGTTAGTTCCATTCAAACCATACAAGTTAGAGTCCAAAACAAGGGCAAAAGTGTTTGGAAAAGTAGATACAACGGAGACATATCAACTCCCCCAAGCTTAAACCCTTGCTTGTCCTCAAGCAATTCAGTTGACAAACTGAAAGAAAGAAAGAAAAACTTTTACAAACTCTGTTTGCTCTTGTTGTTGTAACTATGTCAAGCCAGCATTCATGTTTTCAGCATAGATCATAACTAACCACATTTGCAATAATTCTCAGGTCTCACAATTACTCATATCAATAGCATAATCAACTAGCAAGTCATAATAATAAATCTTGGATGACAACACTTTCTCAAAAGAATCATAATATGATATAACAAGATGGTATCTCGCTAGCCCTTTCCGAGACCGCAAAACATAAATGCAGAGCACCTTTAAAGATCAAGGACTGACTAGACATTGTAATTCATGGTAAAAGAGATCCAATCATAGTCATACCCAATATAAATTAATAGTGATGAATGCAAATGACGGCTGTGCTCTCCAGCTAGTGCTTTTTAAAAAGAGGGTGATGACTCAACATAAAAGTAAATGGATAGGCCCTTCGCAGAGGGAAGAAGGGATTTGTAGAGGTGCCAGAGCTCGATTTTGCAATAGAGATAAATTGTATTTTGAGCCGTATACTTTCATTGTCAACGTAACAACTAAGAGATGGCGGTATCTTTCATGCTAAACACATTATAGGCGGTTCCCAAACAGAATGGTAAAGTTTATACTCCCCCTCCACCAACAAGCATCAATCCATGGCTTGGTCGAAATAACGAGTGCTTCCAACATACATCAGGTCCCAGTCGGAGTTTTGTTTGCAATTAATTTTGATTTACTTTGCATAAAGCATGGGACTAGGCATCCCAGTGACCAGCCATTTTCCGTGAGTGAGGAGAGGAGTCCACTCCTCTTGAGAATAACCCGCCTAACACGAAAGATAAGGACAGCCTTTGTTGATACATGAGCTATTCGAGCGTACAAAACAGAATGTTTATTTGAAGTTTTAGAGTTTGGCACATACAAATTTACTTGGAACGGCAGGTAGATACCGCATATAGGAAGGTATAGTGGACTCATCTGGAATAACTTTGGGGTTTAAGGGATTGGATTCACAAGCAGTATTCCCGCTTAGTACAAGTGAAGGCTAGCAAAAGACTGGGAAGCGACCAACTAGAGAGCGACAACAGCCATGTACATGCATTAAAATTAATAAACATTGGATGCAAGCATGAGTAGGATATAATCCACCATGAACATAAATATCGTGAAGGCTATGTTGATTTTGTTTCAACTACATGCGTGAACATGTGCCAAGTCAAGTCACTTAAATCATTCAAAGGAGGATACCACCCCATCATACCACATCATAATCATCTCAATAGCATGTTGGCATACAAGGTAAATCATTATAACTCATAGCTGATCAAGCATGGCACAAGCAACTCTGATCTCTAATTGTCATTGCAAACTTGTTTATTCATAATAAGCTGAATCAAGGATGACAGGCTCATCATATTTACAAAAACAAAAGAGGTCGAGTTCATACCAGCTTTCTCATCTCAGTCAGTCCATCATATATCATCATAATTGCCTTTTACTTGCACGACCGAACGGTGTGAATAATAATAAGAGTGCACGTGCATTGGACTAAGCTGGAATCTGCGAGCATTCAATAAACAGGAGAAGACAAGGCAATATGGGCTCTGGGTTAAATCAACAATAATGCATATAAGAGCCACTTCAACAATTTAATTATGGTCTTCTCCTACTGACCTCCAAGGAAAAGAAAAGAAATAAAACTATTTACACGGGAAAGCTCCCAACAAGCAAAAGAAGAACGGGAAATATTTTTGGGTTTTCTTTTTAATTATTACTACTACAGCAGAGAAATAAACTACTACTAATTTTTGGTTTTTCTTAAGGTTTAACAAACACACAAGAAGAAAGCAGGAAAAGGAAAATAAACTAGCATGGATATTACAGTGAAAAAGTATGAGCACCGACATCTAGCAATGAGTGAGTGTGAACATAAATGTAATGTCGGTGAGAAATACGTACTCCCCCAAGCTTAGGCTTTTGGCCTAAGTTGGTCTATGGCCACGGCTGGCCTGGCGGATATCCATAATAATAGTTGTTGGGGTCGTACTGCGATGAAGAATAGTTGGGATCATACTGTGATGAAGAAGAAGACTCTGACTGCCATTGGCTGACAGTCATCTCTGGATCCCAAGAATAAACAGATTGTCGTGGAGGCTCATCTTGTGGTTCCTGTTCTAGCTCCTCGACTGGTGCAGGGTTCCGGTAGGTGTGAATAGCCGTCAACGGAACAAGGTATGTGCCTGCAGTCAAATCAAACAAAGAAGGAGCAGGCAAGGTAATAGTCCCAGGATGATGTTTATTAAATAACAATTGATATTTAAGCTCCCCTGCCCTATTTTTAACAATAAAATCATGTGTCACCATACTTTTATGATCTAGATAAACACGGGGCAGCCCCTTTTCTTCCTTCTCAGCATGCCTAATAGGTATGTTAAAATGTGCGGCTAGGCGTGTGGCATAGATGCCTCCAAAGATGGGGCCCTTAGTACGGTTCATATTTAACCGTCTAGCAACAATACCGCCGAAACTAAAAGTGTTATCACTGTATAAACCTTGGAATAGAATAATTAAATCAGGGATACTAAGGTTTCCAGAATTTCCGTGTCCAATTAAACAACGACTAGCAAATAATGCAAAGTAACGCAAAACAGGAAAATGTATGCTAGTGATTCGTGCGTCAGAAACCTTCCTGGTTTCTCCTACAGTGATATTATCAATAAACACAGCCACATCATCATGATCTGTTTCTTCTGTCTTGCCCTCAAAAGGGACTAAACAAATCCGGCAGAAATCATAAAGTGACATCTCTTTATGCTCATCATGTAAATGAAACTCCACCGTCGGTGGTGAGTTCCTAGAATGAAAATGAAAGTTTTGCACAAAGGTATTTGTGAGTAAGAGATACTGATTGCATTGGTCGTGGAGGAAAGCGGTGAGGGCTGTATTGTGAGCCAATTCATGAAAATCTTCATCGATACCGGCTGCTCTCAAGAAATCATCAGAAGGCCATTCACACGCCCGAATCTCCGCGGTGCGTGGCAAATTATACTTAGGCTTCGGTGCCTTTTCCTTCGAGCTTTGGCTCGATGAGCCCCTCAATAATCTCCTCATCATTTTTCTGAAATAATCTGAAATTTTTAGTAACTTCAAAATAAAAGTAAACCAAACTCAATAATAGTGATAGCAACTACTCCTACAAGTGCCTAGAGCCTAAATCAAGCATTAGAACTACTTGGAACCATATAAATTTGACATGCAAGCTCAAGAACATGGTCACCTATGTAGCACAAATTTACAAAGAATAAAGCACTAGAACAAAAACTAATTGGACCAATGGAGGAGTCACATACCAAGGAACAATCTCCCCAAGCAGTTTTGCGAGAGGTGCTTTGAGCAAGGAGATCGAAAATCGCAGCAAAAGTGGCTGGAACTCGTGCTTGAGTTGGTTTTTCGGGTTTGTGTGAGATAGAGGAAGAAGATGGGTGCTGGGATAAGTGGAGGAGGGCCACCGTGAGCCCACGAGGCAGGGGGGGGGGGCGCCCACCACCCTCGTAGACAGGTGGCAACTCCTCCCACGGTAATTTTTGCACAGTAAATCCTCAAATATTCCCGAAAAAAATCATATTTTGGCATGACATTCTAAGGACTTTTATTTTCGGGATATTTTTATATTGCATGGATAAGTCAGGAAACAGACTAAAAAATACTATTTTTACTTTATTTAATATAAATAACATAAATTAAAAGTGGGGTACAAAAGTTTGTGTTTCTAGTTTCATCCATCTCATGCTCATAAAAAAGAATCCACTAACAAGGTTGATCAAGTCTTGTTAATAAACTCGTTCTGATAATCATGAAACCGGAGAAATTTTGAATAACACTAAGTTACCTCAACGGGATATGCACATCCCCAATAATAAGAATATCATATTTCTTCTTGACAGTAGGAAGAGGAAATTCAAAACCTCCAAATATAATCGATGGAATTTTCCCAATAGAATTGATACTATGAACTTGAGGTTGTTTCCTCGGAAAGTGTACCATTTGCTCATTACCATTAACATGAAAAGTGACATTGCCTTTGTTGCAATCAATAACAGCCCCTGTAGTATTAAGAAAAGGTCTTCCAAGAATAATAGACATACTATCATCCTCGGGAATATCAAGTATAACAAAGTCCATTAAAATAGTAACGTTTGCAAGCACAACAGACACATCCTCACAGATACCGACAGGTATAGCAGTTGATTTATCAGCCATTTGCAAAGATATTTCAGTAGGTGTCAGCTTATTCAAGTCAAGTCTACGATATAAAGAGAGAGGCATAACACTAACACCGGCTCCAAGATCACATAAAGCAGTTTTAATATAATTTATTTTAATGGAGCAAGGTATAGTCGGTACTCCGGGGTCTCCAAGTTTCTATGGTATTCCACCCTTAAAAGTATAATTAGCAAGCATGGTGGAGATTTCAGCTTCCGTTATCTTTCTTTTTTTAGTAATGATATCCTTCATATATTTAGCATAAGGATTTATTTTGAGCACATCAGTTAATCTTATACGCAAAAAGATAGGCCTAATCATTTCAGCAAAGCGCTCAAAATCCTCATCATCCTTTTTCTTGGATGGTTTCGGAGGAAAAGGCATGGGTTTCTGAACCCAAGGTTCCCTTTCTTTACCATGTTTCCTAGCAACAAAGTCTCTTTTATCATAACGTTGATTCTTTGACTGTGGGTTATCAAGATCAACAGCAGGTTCAATTTCTACATCATTATCATTACTAGGTTGAGCATCATTATGAACATAATCATTAATATGTTCATTACCAGATTGTGTTTCAGCATTAGACATAGAAATATCATTTGGATTATCAGGTGGTTCAGCAATAGGTTCACTAGAAGTTTGCACAGTTCTATCATTTCTCTTCTTCTTCTTCTTAGAAGAACTAGGAACATCAATGTTTTTTCTTTGAGAATCTTGCTCAATTCTCTTAGGGTGGCCTTCAGGATACAAAGGTTCCTGAGTCATTCTACCAGTTCTAGTAGCCACTCTAACATCATAATCATTTTTCTTACTATTCATTTCATTAAGCACTTCTTTTTGAGCCTTAAGTACTTTTTCTACTTGAGTGGTAACCATAGAAGCATGTTTGCTAACAAGTTTAAGTTCATCTTTAATATTAGCCATATAATCACCCAAGCGTCTAATCATATAAGCATTTTCTTTTAATTGTCTACCAAAATAAGCATTGAAGTCGTCTTGCTTAAACATAAAGTTATCAAACTCATCCAAGCATTGACTAGCAATTTTAGTAGGAGGGACTTCAGCTTTATCATATCTATAGAGAGAATTTACCTTTACTACCTGTGTCGGGATATCGGGATCAGGAGGTTCCTCAGTAAATAGATAATTAAGATCATATGTTTATTCAACAAACGGTATATTAAGACCATGTATTTCTTCAATAGGAGGTAAATTCTTAATGTCTTCAGCTTTAATACCTTTTTCTTTCATAGATTTCTTTGCCTCTTGCATATCTTCGGGACTGAGAAATAGAACACCTCTCTTCTTCGGAGTTGGTTTAGGGATAGGATCAGTAATGGGAGCAGGAGCTGGCTTAGGAGGTGCCCAATTATTTTCATTTGTCAACATATTATTCAATAGAATTTCAGCTTCACCCGGTGTTCTTTCCCTGAAAAGAGAACCAGCACAACTATCCAGGTAATCTCTGGAAGCATCGGTTAGTCCACTATAAAAGATATCAAGTATTTCAGGTTTCTTAAGAGGATGATCAGGCAAAGCATTAAGTAACTTGAGAAGCCTCCCCCAAGCTTGTGGGAGACTCTCTTCTTTAATTTGCACAAAGTTGTATATTTCCCTCAAGGCAGCTTGTTTCTTATGAGCAGGGAAATATTTAGAAGAGAAGTAATAAATAATATCCTGGGGACTACGCACACAACCAGGATCAAGAGAATTAAACCCTATCTTAGCATCACCCTTCAATGAGAACGGAAATATTTTGAGTATATAAAGGTAACGCGATCTCTCATCATTAGTGAACAGGGCAGCTACATCATTTAACTTAGTAAGACGTGCCACAACAGTTTCAGATTCATAACCATAAAACGGATCAGATTCAACCAAAGTAATTATATCAGGATCAACAGAGAATTCATAATCTTTATCAGGAACACATATAGGTGAAGTAGCAAAAGCTGGGTCGGGTCTCATTTTATCTCTAAGTGATTCTTTGTTCCATTTAATTAATAACCTCTTAAGCTCATATCTATCTTTGCAAGCAGAAATAGCAGCAGAAGATTCCATATCAAAAAGATAACCCTCAGGAATAACAGGCATATTTTCATCATCACTATCATCATCGTATTCAGATTCAATAATTTCTTTTTCTCTAGCCCTAGCAATTTGTTCATCAAGAAATTCACTAAGGGGCACAGTAGTATCAGGCATAGAAGCATTTTCATCATAAGTATCATGCATAGCAGAAGTGGCATCATCAATAACATGCGACATATTAGAACGAATAGCAAAAGCAGATGCAGGTGTCGCAAACTTACTCATAACAA
The DNA here is from genome assembly GCF_056163025.1 of Triticum urartu. Taxonomy (NCBI): domain Eukaryota; kingdom Viridiplantae; phylum Streptophyta; class Magnoliopsida; order Poales; family Poaceae; genus Triticum; species Triticum urartu. The sequence goes on from NC_141879.1 coordinate 153,182,670, forward strand.
AAGGTGAATCAAGTGTAGAGCTAGATGGCAGCAGATATAAATCTTGGTTTTTGGATCTCTCAAGTTCTTCATAGTGTCCAGCAGATATAAATCCCTAGTGACTCAAAGAATAGAGCTATGCTCCCCGGCAACGGCGCCAGAAATTTGTCTTGATAACCCACAAGTATAGGGGATCGCAACAGCTTTCGAGGGTAGAGTATTCAACCCAAATTTATTGATTCGACACAAGGGGAGCCAAAGAATATTCTCAAGTATTAGCAGCTGAGTTGTTAATTCAACCACACCTGGAAACTTAGTATCTACAGCAAAGTGTTTAGTAGCAAAGTAATATGATAGTGGTGGTAGCGGCAACAAAAGTAAAGACAGCAAAAGTAATGTTTTTGGTATTTTGTAGTGATTGTAACAGTAGCAGCGGAAAAGTAAAATAAGCGTAAACCAGTATATGGAAAACTCGTAGGCACCGGATCAGTGATGGATAATTATGCCGGATGCGGTTCATCATGTAACAGTCATAACATAGGGTGACACAGAACTAGCTCCAATTCATCAATGTAATGTAGGCATGTATTCCGTATATAGTAATACGTGCTTATGGAAAAGAACTTGCGTGACATCTTTTGTCCTACCCTCCCGTGGCAGCGGGGTCCTATTGGAAATTAAGGGATATTAAGGCCTCCTTTTAATAGAGAACCGGAACAAAGCATTAGCACATAGTGAATATATGAACTCCTCAAACTATGGTCATGTAACACCCCAGATGTAACTTTCCCAATTTGTACTCCAACTCTTGCCGTTTCCGGCGTTAAGTTATTTTATTTTCTCAGGTTCGGTTCTTTGTCTCCGTGTGTTGTTATCGTTGTCATGCATCTCGTATCATGTCATCATGTGCATTGCATTTGCATACGTGTTCATCTCATGCATTCGAGCATTTTCCCCGTTGTCCGTTTTGCATTCCGGCGCTTCGTTCTCCTCCGGTGGTCATTTCTACCTTTCTTTCATGTGTGGGGATTAAACATTTCCGGATTGGACCGAGACTTTCCAAGCGGCCTTGGTTTACTACCGATAGACCGCCTGTCAAGTTTCGTACCATTTGGACTTCGTTTGATACTCCAACGGTTAACCGAGGGACCGAAAAGGCCTCGTGTGTGTTGCAGCCCAACACCCCTCCAATTTGGCCCAAAACCCACCTAAGCCTTCTCCATCATCTAGAGCGTTCGATCATGATCGCGTGGCCAAAAACCGCACCTCATTTGGACTCTCCTAGCTCCCTCTATGCCTATAAATAGGTCCTCCTCGAAAATCTCGGATCCCCCTCCCCGAAACCCTAAATATCGCCTCCGCGCCGGCCAGACATTGTCCGCCCGGACCGGACGCGTCCGCACCGCCACCGCCGCCCAATCCTGTGCCGCCATGTGGCATCTCCGCCGCCAGCCACCGCCGCGGCCCGGCGAGCCCGCAGCGGGCCCGCCCGGCCCATCGCCGCCCGCGCCTCCCCGCGCTCCCCGCCGCCCGCGCGCCGCCCCGCCACCTTCGCCGCGCCGCCGTGCCATCTCACCAGCGCCGCACCGGGCCGCTGGAGCCACCGCCGACCCCGGCCGCCGCGCGTCGCCTCCGACCGGCCGTCGCCGTCCCCGACCTCGTCTCCGGCCGAATCCGGACGCGGGAGAGCCGGATCCGCCGCCGCCGACCCCGGCCGCCGCCGTCTTCATCGTCTCCAGCGAGTCCGCCGCTGCCTCGGTTCGTGCGCCGGGTCAAACCCTAGATCCGCGCGGGGTAAATTTCTTCTAAGTCCTCAGAATTGCAGATCCAAGTGCTCCTATTCATAGCCTCGTAACTTTGCATCCATAGCTCCGATTCATGCATATAGCATATCAAAATGTTCATCTCAGAGAGTACATCATTTCATTCCATTGCATCATTTTCATTTGAGTTCATCTTGATGCCCGAAATGCTGTTAGAAGAGAGCCACTTGAGATAATTGTCAGATCTGCTACTCCGTTTAGCTTTTTGTCATTTTTGTCATGATTATTGTGTGCATGATATGCCCTGATGCTCTACATATGTTTTGTTAAGGGTTTTGTCATCTTTCCAGAGGTGCAACCCATGTATTTTTGTGATGTGTGTGGTGACTAGTACAAGCTTGCAAAGTGGTGCACTTGTTAATTCTGTTTTCAGGGACTTAGCAATTCCACTAAGTCCTTGAGCTGTTTATCTCATATGACCATATGTTCATGTTGTTTCCTAGTGATCCGTGCCTCTTTTGAGGATGATCAGTAAGGATGTTTTGTTAATATTGTAGTGCTCTATCCATCCATGTCTTTGTTTGCATTTATGGAGCACCCTAGCTTGAGTCAATCGAGCTCTACTTTTGCTACTTTGTGAATCTGGGCAGATTGTCAACTTGTTTGCAATTTTGCCGATGATGTTGTAGTTGATCCGTGCATGCTATGCTATTGTTCTTGCCATGCCTAGCTTGAATTTTGTGTGTTCTTGATAGATGTATGCTTAGCTTTTCATGACTTGCACCGTAGTGAGTGCATCGAGCTCGTAAACACGCCTACTTGATATCTGTTTTCAGCATGTGCCAGTTTTCACTAAGTCTGAGAACTGATTATGTTTTTGCTATGTTCACATGCTTGCATTTGTATTTTCTGATCCCTTTTCGCTCAAGGTCACTAAGGGACTTTTGTTAAGATCTTTGAGTAGCTCCATGACATGCTTTACTTTGCCATGTTCAGTTCTTGTAGCATATAGTTTTGTTGCTCCGAAGAGTGTTACCTGATCTGAAATTCTAGACAAGTGTTAATTTCACTAAGTCTGAGATCTAGTTGTCATATGCATTTTTGTCATGCTTGTTTGAACCTGTTAATGGATGAATTGGCCGTAGCTCAGTGCTAGACTTTTGTTAAGCATCTTGTATGCATCCCTGCCATGTATTTTGTTGTCATGTTTGGGTGCTGTAGCATGTTCATTTCGTTGCATTTAGATGGCTACTTGCTGTAGATCGCAGACCGGTGTCATTTTAAATCGCTTGCCATTTCCAAACCGTAACTCCGATTCCGGCGTTCTTTATATCGTTTTCAAGCGATTTCATCTCATATTTCCAGTGGCACACTTGGTTTTCCAAGTTGAGGCCAAGTTCTTGCATTTCCTGTCATATCTTGCATATGCATCCCGCATCGCATCCCGTATAGCATATCATCATTGCTTCGTATTGTTTGTTCCTTGCACATGGTTGATTGTGTCCTTGTTGCTTGTTTGTCTTGTTTGGGTAGAGCAGGGAGATGAGTTCGCTAATGAGGAGCCTGTTGAGTTTGCTTTCGAGGATCCAGTCAACTCTGACAACTGTGCAGGCAAGATGATCATACCCTCGAAATCACTACTATCTTTGCTATGCTAGTTTGCTCGCTCTTTTGCTATGCCAATGCTACGATGCCTACCACTTGCTTTCAAGCCTCCCAAATTGCCATGTCAAACCTCTAATTCACCATGTCCTAGGAAACCGTTGATTGGCTATGTTACCGCTTTGCTCAGCCCCTCTTATAGCGTTGCTAGTTGCAGGTGAAGATTGGAGGCCGTTCCTTGTTGGAACATTTATTTACTTGTTGGGATATCATTATATTGCCATGTTATTTTAATGCATCTATATACTTGGTAAAGGGTGGAAGGCTTGGCCTCTCGCCTAGTGTTTTGTTCCACTCTTGCCGCCCTAGTTTCCGTCATATCGGTGTTATGTTCCCGGATTTTGCGTTCCTTACGCGGTTGGGTTATAATGGGAACCCCTTGATAGTTCGCCTTGATTAAAGCTTTTCCAACAATGCCCAACCTTGGTTTTACCATTTTCCACCTAGCCTCTTTTCCCTTGGGTTTCCGGAGCCCGAGGGTCATCTTATTTTAACCCCCCCGGGCCAGTGCTCCTCTGAGTGTTGGTCCGACCGAGTAGACTGCGGGGCCACCTCGGGGCAACTTGAGGGTTGGTTTTACTCGTAGGATGTCTCATCTGAGTGTGCCCTGAGAACGAGATATGTGCAGCTCCTATCGGGATTTTTTGGCACATTCGGGCGGTGTTGCTGGTCTTGTTTTAACCTGTCGAAGTGTCTTGAAGAACCAAGATACCGAGTCTGATCGAAACGTCTTGGGAGGAGGTCTATTCCTTCGTTGACCGTGAGAGCTTGTCATGGGCTAAGTTGGGACTCCCCTGCAGGGATTTGAACTTTTGAAAGCCGTGCCCGCGGTTATGGGCAGATGGGAATTTGTTAATGTCCGATTGTAGATAACTTGAACCTTAAACTTAATTAAAATGAATCAACCAGTGTGTTACCGTGATGGCCTCTTCTCGGCGGAGTCCGGGAAGTGGACATGGTGTTGGAGTAATGCTTGCGTAGGTTGTTCTCTAGTTTCTCGCTCGCGCTTTGCCTCCTCTTCTCGCTCTCTTTTGCGAATAAGTTAGCCACCATACTTGCTAGTCGCTTGCTGCAGCTCCACATATATTTACCTTGCCTTACCTATAAGCTTAAATAGTCTTGATCGCGAGGGTGCGAGATTGCTGAGTCCCTATGGCTCATAGATTACTATAACACCAGATGTAGGGCCTGATGATTCCACTCCAGGAGACGCGTTTGAGCTCAAGTGGGAGTTCGACGAAGACTCTCAACGTTACTATGTTTCCTTTCCTGATGATCAGTAGTGGTGCCCAGTTAGGGGTGATTGGGACTGTGTCGCATGTTGGGTTCTCTTTTATTTTGGCGCCGTAGTCGGCCATGAGTGTTTGGATGATGTAATGTTATTTATGTACTTGATTGACGTGGCGATTGTAAGCCAACTATGTTATCTCCCCTTTTATTATTTATATTACATGGGATGTTGTGAAGATTGCCTAACTTGCGACATATGCCTTCAATGCGATTATGCCTCTAAGTCGTGCCTCGACACGTGTGAGATATAGTCGCATAGAGGGTGTTACAGGTCATCATCGGGAGTGGTCCCGATTATTGTCACTTCGGGGTTGCCGGATCATAACACATAGTAGGTGACTATAGACTTGCAAGATAGGATCAAGAACTCACATATATTCATGAAAACATAATAGGTTCAGATCTGAAATCATGGCACTCAGGCCCTAGTGACAAGCATTAAGCATAGCAAAGTCATAGCAACATCAATCTCAGAACATAATGGATACTAGGGATCAAACCCTAACAAAACTAACTCGATTACATGATAAATCTCATCCAACCCATCACCGTCCAGCAAGCCTACGATGCAATTACTCACGCACAACGGTGAGCATTATGAAATTGGTGATAGAGGATGGTTGATGATGACGACGACGACGAATCCCCCTCTCCGGAGCCCCAAACGGACTCCAGATCAGCCCTCCCGAGAGGTTTTAGGGCTTGGCGGCGGCTCCGTATCATAAAACGCAATGATTTCTTCTCTCTGATTGTTTTCTCATCGAAAACTCAATATATGGAGGTGGAGTTGGAGTAGGAGACGCAACAGGGGGCCCACGAGGTAGGGGGGCGTGCCCTAGGGGGGGGGCGCCCCCCACCCTCGTGAGAAGGGTGTGGGCCCCCTGGTCTTCATCTTTGGCGAGGATTTTTTATTGTTTTTTCTAAGATGTTCCATGGAGTTTCAAGTCATTCCGAGAATATTTGTTTTCTGCACATAAAACAACACCATGGCAATTCTGCTGAAAACAGCGTCAGTCCGGGTTAGTTCCATTCAAATCATACAAGTTAGAGTCCAAAACAAGGGCAAAATTGTTTGGAAAAGTAGATACGACGGAGACGTATCAAACACCGAACAGAGCATCAGGGGCTACTGTCTATGCGGTAATATTTTTCCTATATTTTAAACACTTACCTCAAAGCGTGTTAGAAGGCTGGCACAGGCTTTAGTCAATCCGCTCTTGGCGGACTGAACCTTCTGGATCACCGCACTCATGATAGTGCGGCGCTCCTCGTCGATGGAAGCGCTGCGAAGCTCTTCCAGCAGATTGTCCGGCACCTCTGGATGGACAGAGGTCACCGGTATAGGCGTCTCACCCCTCTTAGAAGGAGGCCGCCTGCCCGAGCCCAAAACCACTGGAGGTTCCGGCGTGGTGTTCGGCTGAGGGCCGAACTCGGAGCTCTCAGGGGCCTTGTCCCCTCGGCTCCCGAAGTCCGGGAGGCCGCCTTGAGGCGCCTCCGGGACTGTCTCCCCTCGACCCGGTGCCTCGTTATACATCACCTCGGCGTCGTTAGCAGGATGAGGGGAGGTGGCGGTCGGGACTGGATCGCTATCCATGTCCGACGAGCCCAGGGAGCCGTCCGATGATACATCGATACTGGCTCGTGGCGGCCTGCATAATCATGTTCGGCGTTAGGGAAAGCAGTGCGACAAAGGAATGCTATGAGTTACTCTGGTATCCGAATACTTACGATCTCCCTAGGGGCTTGGCCCTGGGCAACCACTCGTCTTCGCCTTCATCGGCGGTGGTGGGACTGTCCGAAAGGAGAGTCCTTCCCTTCTTGGACCCTTCGCCCCCCCCCGGTTGGGGCGGCCTTCATTTTCTTGTCTCCCCCGCCTAGAGGGGGAGCATCTTCTTCTTCCTCCTCGTCTTCAGGGGAGGAGTGTGCCGCAGAGTCATCGGACGATGAGTCCGATAACACCTGGCGCCGGGAACTCTTTTGGGTTCCCTTGGCCTTCTTGGTCTTCTCTGGCACCTTGTAAGGAGCCGGAGTCAGCATCCCCGTCAGGAGAGCGTTTGCTGGGCCTTCGGGCAAAGGAGCCGGACAGTCGATCTGTCCAACCATTTCCTGCCAGTCCTGTAAAAGGAACGGGAGCTTAGATCCTGCATAGAGTCAAACTATGTAAAACAAGTATCTTGTAAGAGGTAAAACAGCTTACCGCACTGGCTTAGTGCTTCGTGCAGGATCCGCGATCCTCGGTAGTAGGAGGAGGAACCTCAGCGCCCTTGAATAGCACCTTCCAGGCATCCTCGTGTGTTGTATCGAAGAGCCTGTTCAGAGTTTGGTGTTGCGCCGGGTCGAACTCCCACAAGTTGAAGGCCCGTTGTTGACACGGGAGGATCCGGCGGATGAGCATGACCTGGACTACGTTGACGATTTTGAGCTTCTTGTTCACCATGTTTTGAATACATGTTTGGAGTCCGGTCAGCTCTCCCGAACTACCCCAGGACAGGACCTTCTCTTTCCAGGAGGTGAGCCGCGTGGGGGTGCTAGATCGGAACTCGGGGGCCGCTGCCCATGCAGGGTCACACAACTCGGTGATGTAGAACCACCCCGATTGTCACCCCTTTATGGTTTCCACGAAGGAGCCCTCGAGCCATGTAACGTTGGGCATCTTGCCCACCATGGCGCCTCCGCACTCCGCATGGCGGCCGCCCACTACCTTCGGCTTGACATTAAAGGTCTTCAGCCATAAGCGGAAGTGGGGCTTGATGCGGAGGAAGGCCTCGCACACGAAGATAAATGACGAGATGTTGAGGATGAAGTTCGGGGCCAGATCGTGGAAATCCAGGCCGTAGTAGAACATGAGCCCCGGATGAATGAGTGGAGAGGGAATCCTAGTCCACGGAGGAAATGGCTAAGGAACACTACCCTCTCATGGGGCCCGGGGGTGGGGATGAGCTGCCCCTCATCTGGGAGCCGGTGCGCGATGTCGTCGGGCAGGTATCCAGCTCTCCTCAGCTTCTTGATGTTTCCCTCCGTGACGGAGGAGACCATCCACCTGCCTCCCGCTCCGGACAAGGTTGGAGAAGATTGAGGTCGGAAGTGGGGACTTGGGCGCTAGAGCATGAGTGTGCGAAAACGGATGAGCAAAGGAGGAAGAAGGCGTAGATGAACAGGTGAATCCTTATCCCTTTATATGGGCGGACGAAACTATGCGTCCCCACTAGCCTGGTAAAACTCGCTTATCCCCCAAGCGCCGTAATCGATGGCGTGGTTGGGTTACCCATGCCCGTATTGATGAGAATCCCGTGATAAGGGGACACGATCTCTGCTTTGACAAGACGTGTCCAAAAACTGCCTCGCGTTATGTGCGGGGCTAGTTAAAGGAAATGGTTCGAATAATCACCGGGCCATGACATAATGTCGTGTTGCCAAAACAAGTCAGCAAATTGGATTTGTGGAAATACTATTCTCTCTATGGTGGTATGTGGAACTTATTTTGCAGGGTCGGACACTATCCTTATATTCAAATTCTTCCGTGGTATATTCAGAGGAGGAACCCGCCTTGCAATGCCGAAGACAATACTGCGCGCCGGACTCATCGTCATTGAAAGCCTGGTTCAGGGGCTACTGTGGGAGTCCTGGATTAGGGGGTCTCCGGATAGCCGGACTATCTACATTGGCCGGACTGTTAGACTATGAAGATACATGATTGAAGACTTCATCTCATGTCCGGATGGGACTCTACTTGGCGTGGAAGGCAAGCTAGGCAATACGGATATGTGTATCTCCTCCTTTGTAACCGACCTTGTGTAACCCTAACCTCTCCGGTGCCTATATAAACCAGAGGGGTTTAGTCCATAGGACAACATACAATCATACCATAGGCTAACTTCTAGGGTTTAGCCTCTCCGATCTCGTGGTAGATCTACTCTTGTACTACCCATATCATCAATATTAATCAAGCAGGACGTAGGGTTTTACCTCCATCAAGAGGGCCCGAACCTGGGTAAAACATTGTGTCCCCTGCCTCCTGTTACCATTCGCCTTAGACGCACAGTTCGGTACCCCCTACCCGAGATCCGCCGGTTTTGACACCGACAGGTGCCTTGGGCATCCCCAAGCTTAGGCTCTTGCCACTCCTTATTCCATAGTCCATCAAATCCTTACCCAAAACTTGAAAACTTCACAACACAAAACTCAACAGAAAATCTCATAAGCTCCATTAGTATAAGAAAATAAATCACCACTTTTGGTACTGTTATGAACTCATTCTTTATTTATATTGGTGTAATATCTACTATATTCCAACTTCTCTATGGTTCATACCCTCCGATACTACCCATAGATTCATCAAAATATGCAAATAACACATAGAAAACAGAATATGTCAAAAACAGAACAGTTTGTAGCAATCTGGATATTTATAATACTTCTGTAACTCCACAAATCCTGAGAGATTTGTTTATTAATATTCTACAAAAATAATCAGTATTTTCTCACGCTTCTGTTAAAAATGAGAACTGTTTTCCTGTGCACAAAAGTTTCTGTTTTTCAGCAAGATCAAATCAACTATCACCATAGATCATCCCAAAGGTCTTACTTGGCACTTTATTGAAACAAAAGCTATAAAACATGATTACTACAGTATCTTAATCGTGTGAACACACCAAACCAATAGGGGTAAATATTGGGTTGTCTCCCAACAAGCGCTTTTCTTTATTGACTTTCTAGCTAGGCATGATGATTTCAATGATGCTCACATAAAAGACAAGAATTGAAATATAAAGAGAGCATCATGAAGCATATGACAAGCACATTTAAGTCTAACCCACTTCCTATGCATAGGGATTCTGTGAGCAAACAATTCATGTGAACAAGAATCAACTTGCATAGGAAGGTAAAGCAAGCAAAACTTCAAAGCTTTCAACACATAGAGAGAAAACTTGATATTATTGCAATTCCTACAAGCATATATTCCTCCCTCATAGTAATTTTCAGTAGCATCATGAATGAATTCAACAATATAACCATATGTAGCGGCCAGACCTCAAATAGTCTGATCTCTGTGTATAAGTGTCATCCTTGTATCGGTAATGCTGACACCCACAGTACTTGAAGGATTTATAACAGAGTGGCAATCACACACTTATTACATCGAATGTCTCAAAAGAGAACTTATTACAATAAATATGGCTTAAGACCATCTAATACGATAACAGCGGAAGACTTGGAAGATAAAGTGAGTCCATCAACTCCAACGGCATCACTGAGTGAAAGACCACGACCTAAGGCTCCTTACTCTTGTCTGAAAAGTCTGCAACATGATACGTTGTAGCCCGAAAATGGGCCAGCACATAGAATATGCTGGCAAGGTAACACAAGAGAATAATGAACAGAATAAAGCTATCACTATATGCATATATGGCTGGTGGAGGCTGTATGGTTGATATGTTTTGCGTAAAGCCTATTTTTCCCTACTCCAAAGGAATATATTTTATTTAACTACAAATTTTTTTGAAAACATTGAGAATGGTAAACCCCATCTCAATCCCAATTAAAAGTAATCATTAACCCAAACAAAATTATATAATTAAGAGTGATGAGATCCACATGATAATCCAAGAACTAGATACTCAAGATGTCCATAACCGGGGACACGGCTAACCATGATTAGTTTGTACATGCTGCAGAGGTTTGTGCACTTTTCCCCACAAGACTCGATCTCCTCCATTGGATTTCTCGCACTACATAATGTTTGAGAAACGGATGACCGAGACACAGTCTTTCAGAAGCATTAGCACCTTACGATGGGTAGACCGGTACACCTACATCCCCTACATCTGCTAGTCTACCACTGTAAGAGTTCACACAACTTAATCAACTATGCTAGAGCCCATAATAACATGTGGCTGCACACGGAAGTTTCCAGTATGATGGCGCTCCCACCCCCACCCTGGCGATCACCACCCCCTTCCGGCGATCTCCACCCCTAGCCACTCCCTTCCAGTATATCTTTCGGCGCTTCGAGATCTACACATTCATAACCATCTTCAATGGGTTCCATGGAGGGTTCCACCCTTGGTTTGGATTTCTCCAAGGGTTTGGCTTTTTCGGAGAAGGTTTTCCAATCTACGGGCTTTTCGGTACACCCCATGGAAGACTCGTAGATCTTCACCATGGTGGTCTCGTTTGGACGCCACAATTTTCGTTTAAACAAAGATTCTGTGGCCGCGGCTCTGGAGGCAGCTATTGGTGGTTCGGGCATTGATCTCATGGTTTTTCTGATAAAAGATAAGGTATTTGGATTTCAAGTCTCTTGCAAGGTTGTTGCCATGATTATTCTTCGCCTTCGGTCTTTTTCTTGCGAACAATTCAAGATCTGGAATTTGGAGTAACGGTGGTCCTAATTGGAATCGTGAGTTCAAGATCTGGAATTTGGAGTGTGATGCTGAGTGGATCCCGGTGAGTCCCTCAAAAAGACATGCTGCCCTTGGGGTTTTAGCCCTGCATTCTAAGCCATCTAAGTCTTCTTTCAAATCCTCTCGTTCAATTGGCAAAAAGCTTTCATTTGCAGTTTTTCAGAACTATGGTGCTTGCCAGGGCTATCGTTATCCAGCTACGGAAAATTGCATTCGTACTGTTGAAGATGCGGGTTATTCGATTCCCTCTCATGAGCGGGTTATTATTCGTCCAACATTATCGACGACTCTCAGGTGGACGTCGGCGAGGCCATCTATCTTGTTTGGTACGGTTCATGATCTTCTGCCTCCTGCTGATCGCACGCCACCAATCTCGGGCGGGAATTCTGTTCCTTTGAATGAGGACGAACCGTGCCATAATGGGCCAGCCTCTGTGACTACTGCGGGCCTTGATCAGCCCTCGTCTTCTTCTGAGTTGGGCCGGGCTAGGCCGGTTTCCTCTGGGGAGCAGCTGCATATCCCCTCGTCTCAACAAGCCAGGGAAGATTTTGATAATTTAATTTCTGATATGGTCGACGAAATTTCTACGTGTCAGAAGTGCCTTGAGAAGGGTCATTTTGCCCCTGCATGTACATCTAAGCTTTGGTGTATCTCTTGCCTCCGGTCTGGTCACGTCAAAAAAGATGCAACAAGTTTGCTAGAATCTTGGGGCTCTTATGGCAAGCCAAACCCGTTAACGCTCCATCTTCCGAGGCGCGCTGCGGGAATATCTCTCTGACATCTCTTTTACCAAGCTTGGACCTCCCTTGCACTTCCGCATTTACGCCGTCGTCCAGTTCCATCAGCCCCGGCCCCAAGACACCATCGGCCTCGCCGCCTGCAACCCCTCCCCCACCTCTCCACTCGCCGTCCTTGGAGGCGGAGCTCCCGGCTCCGATGGCAAACTTCCATTTGGATCCCCTGCTGTACGTGCCTGCTGGTCACCACATCGTTGATGGTGGGGAAGATCGACTACCGCGAACCTTGTTGACACCACATATCCCAATTGTGCGCCATCATGAGGAGTTCATGCTTGCGGAGGTAATGCCTATTCCTCAGCCAGATGAGATTAGTGCTGCTAGAGAAGAAGTAGTGCAGTGGTTGCAAGGGCATGGTGTTCTTGTTAGGTCAGCACAGCCTTGGATCCGTTCGGTTGGGCTCTTTGAGCTTCGGGACGCCGCGGTCAGGTTTTCTTTGCTGCAACTTCCGCCTCAGCCGCTGGGGAATGACTGATTTGTGCGATTTATGAAGCACGACGAGGGCGAAACTTTTCGTGGAGTTCAGGGTTTTCGTCAGGGGCTACTTATGTGTCTTGGTATTCTGTTGGACCTTCGCAACACTGAATGCATCAAGGCAGCTGTGAATACTTTTGGCAAGTTTCATCACTGGGTCAGTGAGGACCCATATATGGTTTGTTCTCTGGTATTTGCTTCATTCCCAGAGGATATCCTTGTGCCACGTGATGTGGTATTCATGGATTATGCGGCTTATGGTGGTGCTCGGGTTTCTTGGACTGCGCCTCTATATATTTTGGGTGCGAACTTTGCTGAGCAGATGCCCCAGGACGAAGATTGGATGCCCATCAATGGCAATCCGCATCCAGTTCCTGGTGTTCCTTTCCCCGAGCTGCCTCCGTTTAATCTTCCTGCCTACCCTGCCTTGGGGTGGAATGCAGTCCCTCCTTCGCCGCCAGAGCCTGTGATCAATGAGGTGGCTGGTGACAATTGGGGGAATTGGAATGACAATGTGGAACCTGAACCTGTACAAGATCAAGAATCAATCGTGGTGGATCTCTCCGCCCAGCCCAGCTCTGCTGCTGACCAGGATCCACGCATTGTCGTGGTGGAGGATGATTTGTCTGAAGCACCTGTGTTGCCTTTGGTTAATGAAGATGCAGCTAATAATTGGGCCATTGTTGTCTATCAGCCTCCTGCTGTCAGGGAGGAGATTGTTCTGCCTGCGATTCCTTTTGGGCCTCCTTTGCCCCTGGATATGGTTTGGAGGAGATCTTTTGAGAGCCTTCTGCAAGCTCCAGTAGCTTTCTCTGTTCCTAGGCCAGTTCTGTTGCAACCTCTGTCGCCGGTAGTTCTGTCTAAGAGGAGTTGGGATTTGGCTTTCAGCGATTCAGACCTGCCACGCCTTACCTGGAGGGAACAGGAGCCAGCTAGGCCTGTTGCCAGGGCGCTTTTTTCTGATCATGTTGATGTGCAACCTATGCAGGTTTCCCCCCTCCTGCTGCGGTTAGAGCTCGCAGGCCGCGGAAAACCTTGGCGCCAACTCCAATTGTAGACACCGCAGTTAGACGCTGCACCAGAAGCTCGGCTTAGCGTGATGGATTCAAGCCCACCTTCCAGGAGCTCACACTACATCCCAAGAGAAAGAAGCCCAAGGCTAAGCCTTTCACGGGCCAGATGCACGATGAGCCTGCTTCTGAAGGAATTCCTCCTACAACTCCTGTCAGTCAACTCCAAGAAGTTGGGCGTGAGCTTGAAATTGATGCTGCTTTGCTCTTTGTGGATGCACTTATGGTGGACCCACCTGTTGTTGCTTCGCCTAAGCATGATGATTAGAGGGTCCTTGGCATGTTGGGTTTCGCAAGCCCTTAACTCTGCTTTATCTATATTTTTAGGCAGTACTCTACTTCATGAACTTTGGTGTGTGTTAATGTTGGGTTGGACTAGATTGTGCTCTTTTGGACATGTGGTATTGTGTGCCATATGGTTTGTGGACTTTATCTTATGTTACAATGAGTAATATTTGTAGAAACTGGAATATTCTTTGCTGGAATGTAAGAGGCCTGAATTCTGAAGCTAGACAGAGGGCTGTTAGGCAGAAAATTGAGGAAAGCCAATGTTCAATAGCCTGTCTGCAAGAAACAAAATGCACTTCTTTTGACTCTAGGTCAATCAAATCTTTCTGCCCCAAAAGATTTGACTCTTTTGTCTGCTCTCCTTCTATTGCAGCTTCTGGAGGAATTATTGTGGTCTGGAATTCTTCTATTTTTAGTGGCACTATAATTGAAGTGCAGCAGTTTGCTATGGTTGTTTAGTTTACTTCCAGGCAGAACAATGAATCTTGGACCCTTGTTGCTGTTTATGGCCCTTGTCAGGGTGAAGCCAGGGACAACTTTGTTAATTGGTTATATAACCTGGCTATACCTCTCAATGAGCACTGGTTGTTACTTGGCGATTTTAATTTCCTTCGGTCTGTGGATAATAGAAACTTACCTGGTGGGGACATAAATGACATGTTCATTTTCAATGAGATTATTGGTCACCTGGGCCTCCTTGAACTTCCACTCAAAGGAAGATCCTACACATGGTCCAATATGCAAGATACCCCACTTCTTGAGCAGCTAGACTGGTTCTTTACTTCTGTGGACTGGATTTCTGATTATCCTATGACTGAAGTTCTGCCCTTGGCTAGGACTGCATCGGACCATGTGCCTTGCTTAGTATCCATTTAGACTTCCATTCCAAAATCAAATCTCTTTAGGTTTGAAAATTACTGGCTAGAACTTGAGGGTTTCATGGACTGTGTTGAATCTTCTTGGAATCAGCCCTCTCGGAAAATACACATAACTGCTAAAATTGCAGACAAATTTAAATGTTTGAGAATGTGCCTTAAGAGGTGGCAAATGAATGTTTCCAAATTGAGATTATTGATCATCAAATGCAATCATGTCATTTTCCTTCTGGATGAAATGGAGGAGTGGAGGCCTCTTTTTATTCAGGAGAACAACTTTAGAAGAATTGTCAAAACCCATTTGGAAAATCTTCTGCACTTGCAGTTTCTGTACTGGAAAAAGAGATGCACTATCCGGTACTTTAAGGTGGGGGGAGAGAACACCAAATTCTTCCATGCTATGGCCACTGAGAGGCATAGGAGGAACTCTATAGCTAGTTTGAGGCTGCCTGATGGATCTGTAGTCTCCGATCACTCCCAAATGGCTGGAATTATCTGGAGTTGCTTTAAGAATAGAATGGGCACCTCTAGAGGGATTGTGATGGGTTTTGATTTGTCCTCACTTATTTCACCTGTGTCTGGCCTTGAGGTGCTCACTAAGCCTTTTGAAAAGGAGGAAATGGACAATGTGGTCAAGCATATGCCTGTGGATAAAGCACCTGGTCCTGATGGATTCAATGGCCTATTTTTTAAGAAATGCTGGCACCTAATTTCTAAGGATTTTTATGAGCTGGCACAGGCTTTTTATGAAGGAACTGCTGTCTTGGAGAACATCAATAGTTCTTTTATTACTCTTGTGCCCAAAAACCTATCACCTGAGGAAGTGGGGACTACATGCCTATCTCTCTCACTAGTATGGGGCTTAAATTTCTGTCCAAAATGGCTGCAAATAGATTCCAAGATATGATTATCAGTGCATTCACAAGAACCAATATGGTTTCATTAAGACTAGAACAATCCAGGATTGTCTGGGTTGGACATTTGAATATTTGCACCAATGTCACCAGTCAAAGAGACCCATAGTAATTCTCAAATTGGATTTTGAGAAGGCTTTTGACTCTGTTGAGCATGAAGCTATCTTTCAAATTCTAAGGTATAAGGGCTTTAATGCTAAGTGGATTCTCTGGATGAAGCAGCTCCTTGCCACTGGTACTTCTTCTGTTTTGCTTAATGGGGTCCCTGGGAGGAAGTTTGTAAAAAAGGAGTTAGACAGGGTGACCCTGTATCTCCTCTGCTCTTTGTCATAGCTGCTGATCTGCTCCAAACAGTGATTAATGATATGTTTAGGAAAGGAATTCTTCACCTACCTATACCTTGCCATGATACAGATTACCCTGTGATCCAGTATGCTGATGATACATTGATCATCCTCCCTGCAGACAGGGTTCAGCTTCTGGCTCTGAAGGATATGTTAAAGGTGTTCTCTCAGTCCACTGGTCTGGATGTCAACTATCATAAGTCATTTATTATTCCAATCAATGTTGACTCTGCTGTAATGGAGGATTTAGCTGCTGCTTTTGGTTGCAAAATTGGTAAAATGCCATTTACATATCTTGGATTACCTGTGGGGACCACAAGGCCCAAAATGGTAGACTTCATGCCACTGGTTGACTGTATGGAGAGAAGAATGACTGCCAGTTCTTCTTTCCTTAACCAAGGTGAAAGGCTGCAGTTCCTTAACTCTGCTCTATCTTCAATGCCAATATTCTTTTTGTGTAGTCCTGCTCTTCCAGCTGGTATTCTCAAGCAGTTGGAAAGAATCCAAAGGCAGTGTTTGTCGAGAAAGCATAGAGATGAGCCAGCACCATCTCTTGCTGCTTGGGAACTCATATGTAGGCCAAAGAACAAAGGAGGTCTTGGTATTCTTAATCTGGGGGTTCAGAATGAGGCTCTTCTTATCAAGCATGCCAGTAACTTCCTGAACAAACGAGATATTCCTTGGGTATCTCTAGTTTGGGATTCATACTATTTTGAAAGAATGCCCCAGGGAACAAATGATTGTGACTCCTTCTGGTGGAGGGATATTTGTAAAGTCATGCAGCATTTTAGGGACTGCTCCTGGGTGCAGATCAATGAAGGGGACACTGCTCTCTTTTGGTCTGATAATTGGAACCTTGGCTCTGAAGTATCTAGTCTGCAGACAAGATTCCCAAGGCTTTTCTCTTTTGCCAAGGACCCCTGGGTCTCAGTTAAGGAAATTTTCAATACCCAGGATATGCACCAACTTTTCCACCTTCCCTTATCTGCTCAGGCTTTTGATGAGTTAAACCTGATGAAGGATTTGATGGATTCACACAACAGAGACCCCAGTTCGAGGGATCTTTGGTTCTGGCAGGGCACTTCCAAGATTTTCAAGCCCAAGATGTTTTACTCCCACACATTTGTGTCTGGGTCCTTCAATCCTTTGCTCTATTGGATTTGGAAATCCTCCTGTACTCTCAAGATCAAGGTCTTTGCTTGGATGCTTATTATGGACAGGTTGAACACCAAGGATATGGTTGAGAGAAGGCACTGGCACATGGAAGATGGAGTCCATTGTAGGCTCTGCCCCTTGTAGGCTAGAGAAACCAGGGATCACTTATTCTTCAACTGCAATCTCAGTATAAGGGTTTGGAATTATCTACAGATTGATAGGTCTGCTGGCACCTCCATGATTGAGCTGGTTACCCAGGCAAGGAGAAGTTTTGATAGGCCTTTCTTCTCTAAAGTGGTATTCATTGCTTGCTGGAATATTTGGATCATCAGAAATGCCAAAGTATTCAGAAATGAGAGGGCTAGTTTCAATAAATGGAGGTTTGCTTTTAGGCATGATATTAGCCTCATGCAGCACAGAATCAAATCTGCTTACAAGGATGACCTGCTCAAATGGATCTCTTTCCTCCCCCCTTAAGCTAGTTTTGTAAGACTCTCTTTTATACCTTGTACTCTGGTTACTCCTTGTAATCAACTTGTTGTATCTGTTATTTATTTCAATAAAGTTTTGATCTGCTGTGGGGGTTTTGCCCCAGAGTTCACAGTCAAAAAAATAATCTTATGATCCCTTTGAGCCTGGGTGGCAGTCCATAGGAGAATCATACGGTACCCCGGGATTTCCAAAAAAATGCAGGCAATCACTGGGTTCCCCAGGTGCCTCAATCCACCCAGATGTGTATTAAAGTTGCCACCTTAAGTTAACCATTAATTAACAACTCACATCTATCATGGATATGCTCAAACCCAAACCACGTCTACAAGCATAGCATAACAATATAAGAAACGTAAAAGTAACTCCCAGGGTTTGATAATAAACAGGGTAATATGTTCCTACCTCATCAACTACTTCCCAACCCACAGTTTGATTCAGATCCTAACCATGCAATGTTTGAGGATTGATCTAATGCGATAAAACTGGGTAGTAAGAGGTATGATCAAAGTGTTACCTGCCTTGCTGATGATCCGCGTAACCTAGAGACTCATAGTAGAACGCTTCGCACTCCGGGTGTTCTATCACAAACAAACAAGCATACAAAAAGCAATCAAGCAAGGGCACGGGTAAAACTCAAATAAGAGATCTAACCAGAAAGTTCAACTTAAGAACTCCGGTTTGCAAAAAAAATCAAATCAAACGAAGCAACAAAACTCAAACGGCCAAAGAAACAGGCTTCATTTACTAATCTGGACTAAAGTCAAATTTTACAGTAGCAAAAACTTGTTTAAGTTGATTAAATGGAAAGAAGGTTTCAATACGAAACTCTAGGCTTTTGAATAGCCTGATTCCGTTACACGAGTGAAAAGTTATACTAAAACGAAAATCGGATCAGAAATCGCGATCGAAAATAATCACGAAAAATCCGAGAAAAAGAAAAACTAACGAGCAGGCTAACGAACGAACGTTCGCTGTCTGCGGCTAAACGGTGAAAACCATTCGCTAAAACGAACGTAAAAACGGGCGTTCGCTAAATAACTAAACCAGAAAAATAAACCGAACCGGATCTAAAAAAACGGATCTAGGGTTTTCGAAAAAAACAAAATGGTTTTCTCATGAAAACCGAGGCAAGTACCTCGAGGTCCGGCGGGGAGTCCGGTGCTCCGGCGCGGCGGCGTGGGGCGCGACACGACGACGGGTGGCAGGCGGCGCGACGCGGATCGGGGCTAGGGTTAGGGTTAGGGCGCAGTGGCGGCTTGGGCTGGTCGGGGGCTCGGGGCTGCGGCTTATTAGGGCCGGCCCGAGGAGTCCTGGCCGCTTACGGCCCGGAGTCGATTTGCCTCGTTTTTTAAATAATTCTGATGCTCAGAAAATAAAAGAAAAGAAATACTAAATGGGCTCGAAAAATCTCGAAATAAATTTTCCCGTCCTCTAAAAATAAGCCGGACAAGGTGAACATTTATTTGGGCCTAAAATGCAATTTTTAAAAGCACTCTTTTTTCCTAATTCAAATAAAATAGCAATAAAACTCCGAATAAAATTTTTATTTGATTTTAATATTAAATCTTCGATCTTTCTCTATTTTGAGGAAGTCATTTATCCTCTCTCTTTTATTTTTATAAAAGAAATAATCGAAGAGTTAATAATTAAAATCAAATGATCCTCTTTTCAATTCGAGAAAAACTCGAATATGAAAATAACGAAATCCCCAACTCTCTCCGTGGGTCCTTGAGTTGCGTAGAATTTCTAGGATCAATGAAAATGCAATAAAATATGATATGCAATGATGATCTAATGTATAACATTCCAAATTGAAAATTTGGGATGTTACAAACCTACCCCCCTTAAGATGAATCTCACCCTCGAGATTCGGGTTGGCTAGAAAATAGGTGAGAGTGGTCCTTCCGTAGGTCTTCCTCCCGTTCCCAGGTGGCTTCATCTTCGGCATGGTGGCTCCACTGAACTTTGCAGAACTTGATTACTTTGTTGTGTGTAACACGGCTGGCAAACTCGAGTATCTTAACTGGTTTCTCCTCATACGTCAAATCGCTATCCAACTGAATCGCCTCCAAGGGCACTATATCTCTTAATGGTATATCGGCCATCTCAGCATGACACTTCTTCAGCTGTGAAAAATAAAACACATCATGAACTCTGATACGTCTCCAATGTATCTATAATTTTTGATTGCTCCATGCTATATTATTTTCTATTTTGGATGTTTATGGGCTTTATTATACATTTTTATATATTATTTTTGGGAATAACCTATTAACCCAGAGCCCAGTGCCAGTTTCTATTGATGTATGTCTTTAAAGATTTGAGAACACTTGATGTATGTCTTGCCATGCGTATCTGTGGTGACAGTGGGATACCACATGATTCACTTGATTTATGTTTTGGTGATCAACTTGCGGGTTCCGCCCATGAACCTATGCATATGGGTTGGCACATGTTTTCGTCGTGATTCTCCGGTAGAAACTTTGGGGCACTCTTTGAGGTTCTATGTGTTGGTTGAATAGATGAATCTAAGATTGTGTGACGCATATCGTATAATCATACCCACAGATACTTGAGGTGACATTGGAGTATCGAGGTGACATTAGGGTTTTGGTTGATTTGTGTCTTAAGGTGTTATTCTAGTACGAACTCTAGGGCTGTTTGTGACACTTATAGGAATAGCCCAACGGATTGATTGGAAAGAATAACTTTGAGGTGGTTTCGTACCCTACCATAATCTCTTCGTTTGTTCTCCGCTATTAGTGACTTTGGAGTGAATCTTTGTTGCATGTTGAGGTATAGTTATATGATCCAATTATGTTATTATTGTTGAGGGAACTTGCACTAGTGAAAGTATAAACCGAGGCCTTGTTTCAACACATTGCAATACCGTTTACGCTCACTTTTATCATTAGTTACCTTGCTGTTTTTATAATTTCAGATTACAAAAACCTTTATCTACTATCCATATACCACTTGTATCACCATCTCTTCGCCGAACTAGTGCACCTATACAATTTACCATTGTATTGGGTGTGTTGGGGACACAAGAGACTCTTTGTTATTTGGTTGCAAGGTTGCTTAAGAGAGACCATCTTCATCCTACGCCTCCTACAGATTGATAAACCTTAGGTCATCCACTTGAGGGAAATTTGCTACTGTCCTACAAACCTCTGCACTTGGAGGCCCAACAACGTCTACAAGAATAAGGTTGTGTAGTAGACATCAAGCTATTTTCTGGCGCCGTTGCCGGGGAGGTGAGTGCTTGAAGGTATATCTTTAGATCTTGCAATCAAGTCTTTTAGTTTCTTGTTTTATCACTAGTTTAGTTTATAAAAGAAAATTACAAAAAATATATGGAATTGAGTTCGCCTCATACGCTTCATATTTTTAATATCTTTCATGAGTATGATGGAAAAGAAAATTGTGCTCAAATACTAGAAGAAGAATTACATAGAATGCTTGGCATAAAATATGTGAATGATGAGCATGATTGCAATGTTGTTAGTATGAATTCTTTGAATATCCATGATACTAATGATGATTGCACTAGTTATGATGAAAATGTCTCCTATAAACATGTCAATTTTTGTGGAGTGCATTGGGTTTGTAAGTACACCCCAAATAGGGAAGATAGATATTGCAAGAGTCTTAAGTACTTAGAAACTAAATTGTTGCAAGAAAGGATAGATGAATGTGCTGAAAATTTAAATTATCTTGGCCATACTTGTGAGCTTTGCAATGAACATGATCATTTTAGTACCCAATGCAGATTGTTTCATGATCGTATCGTGTCCAAAAATTGTGATGACTTGATTTCCCTTGCACATCATAATGAACTTAGTTTGCTCTTGGGTTTTGAAGAAATGAAACGTATAACTAAGGATATTCCAAAATTTGCCCTTGATAGAGTTCTTCATTTTGATCTAGAGGAAATTTATATGTATTGTGCGGTGAATTTTATTGAAAATCCTTATATTGCCAACTACATAAAGAAAAGAAAACAAACAGAAGATGAAGATAATACTAATGAAAGGGAAGAGACTTCCCAATATCCTCCTATTATTTCTTATGATGAATCAGGTAACGAGGAGGAGCCTCCTATTCAACGAATCTCATTAATAAGGAGCTCCAAAAAGAGGATTGAACCCACACATGATGTGGTGAAGAAGAAGAAAATAAAAAGTAAGAGAGGTAAAAAGATATCTCTCCCAAATAATGCTGCTCCTATTACTATTGTGCCTCATGAAAATATAATTGTGGAAGATACTGATACTTCTTATGATCTTGAAAATCTTTTTAGCACTTGCTTGGAAGAATATGATAATTGCTATACTATTGGTGCTATCCACATTATTAATGACGAGAGTGATTATGCTTATGATATGAAAAGGCCCAAGCTTGGGGATGCTACGTTTAATGAAGATGATATTTTTAGTCTCCCAAGTTTTGATATGCAAATTTATAATGATGATAGCATGCCTCCTACTTATGACGATTATTGTGATGATACTTATGCTATAAAAAGTAGTGATTATATTTATAAAACTTGTCATGATTATGGTTACCCCTTTTCTGAATATTACTCTTTTAATGTGGAAACTATTTATAGTATTCAAGTCTCTTATGATACTCCCACTATCCCGAATGAGAAGAATTTTGCTTATGTGGAGAGTAATAAAAATTCTATGCTTATGCATCATGAAAATAATGCTTTAGGTGCTGGTTATATTGTTGAATTCATTCATGATGCTACTGAAAATTATTATGAGGGAGGAACATATGCTTGTAGGAATTGCAATAATATTAAGTTTCCTCTCTATGCGCTTAAAGTTTTGAAGTTATGCTTGTTTTACCTTCCTATGCTAGTTGATTATTGTTCCCATAAATTGTTTGATCACAAAATCCCTATGGATATGAAGTGTGTTGGACTTAAATGTGCTAGTCATATTCTTCATGATGCTCTCTTTATGTTACAATTCTTATCTTTTTTGTGAGCATCGTTGAAATCATCATGCCTAGCTAGGGGCGTTAAACGATAGCGCTTGTTGGGAGGCAACCCAACTTTATCTTTATTCCTTGCTTTTTGTTCCTGTTTAGTAATAAATAATTCATATAGCCTATGTTTAGATGTGGTTTTATGCTTTTAATTAGTGTTTGTGCCAAGTAGAACCTTTGGGAAGACTTGGGGAAAGTCTTGTTGATCATGCTGTAAAAAACAGAAACTTTAGCGCTCACGAGAATTGCTGCCATCTTTATTTGGAAAGTGCTATTTAGTTAATTATTTTTGCAGATGATTAATAGATAAATCCCTCAGGTCCAGTAATCTATTTGAGAATTTTATGAGTTCCAGAAGTATACGTTTGATCCAGATTACTACAGACTGTTCTGTTTTTGACAGATTCTGTTTTTCATGTGTTGTTTACTTATTTTGATGAATCTATGGCTAGTAAAATAGTTTATAAACCATAGAGAAGTTGGAATACATTAGGTTTAAAACCAATATAAATAAATAATGAGTTCATTACAGTACCTTGAAGTGGTGATTTAGTTTCTTATACTAACGGAGCTTACGAGTTTTCTGTTAAGTTTTGTGTTGTGAAGTTTTCAAGTTTTGGGTAAGGATTCGATGGACTATGGAATAAGGAGTGGCAAGAGCCTAAGATTGGGGATACACAAGGCAACCCAATGTAATATTCAAGGATAGCCAAGAGCCTAAGCTTGGGGATGCCCCGGAAGGCATCCCCTCTTTCGTCTTCGTTCATCGATAACTTTACTTGGAGCTATATTTTTATTCACCACATGATATGTGTTTTGCTTGGAGGATCAATTTATTTGGTTAGGATTTGCTTGCTGTTATTTATAACAATATTTTGCATCTTTTATTTCAATAAAAGTGGCGTTGATAGCCTTTACTATGCCTATTTTAGAACTCCACAAGTTGCTGTTTCAAAACAGAAAGTTTGCCGCTGTTGCAATAATTCCCTAGAAAAGTAAGAATGTGATAAAATGTTGAAAACTTTTGCATGTTAATATCTGATAAATTTAATACAGTGGGAATTTTCTTTCATAATTTTTGGAGCTAGGGAAGTATGGATGTTGCAGCATTCTTTACAGACTGTCCTGTTTAGGCAGATTGCTGTTATGTTTGCATTGTTTGCATATGTTTGCTTCTTTTATGATTCTATTTGAGGATAGGACTATTAAATATGCAGAGGCATTTATTATTCAATGTTGAATTATAATTTTAGTGATTTTCTACAGTAGAGTATGATAAGGTTTTTGCAATGGTTTATACTAACTTATCTCACGAGTCCTTGTTGAGTTTTGTGTGGATGAAGCTTTTGAGATTTAGGGAGACCGTGATACGAGAGGAATTAAGGAGACACAAAATCTCAAGCTTGGGGATTCCCAAGGCATCCCAAGATAATATTTCAAGAAGTATCAAGCATCTAAGCTTGGGGATGCCCCGGTTGGCATCCCACCTTTCTTCTTCAACAACTATCGGTTAGTTTCGGTTGACCCTAAGTTTTTGCTTCTTCACATGATGTTTGTCATTCTTAGAATGTCATTTTATTATTATTTGCTTGCTGTTTGAATAGAATACCAAGATCTGAAATTATTAAATGTTAGTGTCTTCATATAGTTGCATAATTATTCGACTACTCATTGATCTTCACTTATATCTTTCAGAGTAGTTTGTCATTTGCTCTAGTGCTTCACTTATATCTTTTAGAGCATGGTGGTAGTTTTATTTTGAAGAAATAGATGAACTCTCATGCTTCACTTAGATTATTTTGAGAGTCTTAAATAGCATGGTAATTTGCTTAAATAATCCTAATATGCTAGGCATCCAAGATGGATATAATAAAAACTTTCATATAGAGTGCATTGAATACTAAGTGAAGTTTGATACTTGATGATTGTTTTGAGATATGGAGACAGTAATATCAAAGTCGTGCTAGTTGAGTAGTTGTGAACTTGAGAAGTTCTTGTGTTGAAGTTTGCAAGTCCCGTAGCATGCACATATGGTAAACGTTATGTAACAAATTTGAAACATGAGGTGTTATTTGATTGTCTTCCTTATGAGTGGCGGTCGAGGACGAGCGATGGTCTTTTCCTACCAATCTATCCCCTAGGAGCATGCGCGTAGTGCCGAGGTATTTGATGACTTGTAGATTTTTGCAATAAGTATGTGAGTTCTTTATGACTAATGTTGAGTCCATGGATTATACGCATTCTTACCCTTCCATCCTTGCTAGCCTCTTCGGTACCGTGCATTGCCCTTTCTCACATTGAGAGTTGGCGCAAACTTCGCCGGTGCATCCAAACCCCGTGATATGATACGCTCTTTCACACATAAACCTCCTTATATCTTCCTCAAAACAGCCACCATACCTACCTATTATGGCATTTCCATAGCCATTCCGAGATATATTGCCATGCAACTTTCCACCATTCCGTTCATCATGACACATTCATCATTTTCATATTGCTTAGCATGATCATGTAGTTGACATAGTATTTGTGGCAAAGCCACCATTCATAATTTTTCATACATGTCACTCTTGATTCATCGCAATCCTGGTACACCGCCGGAGGCATTCATATAGAGTCATACTTTCTTCTAGTATCGAGTTGTAATCATTGAGTTGTAAATAAATAGAAGTGTGATGATCATCATTTTCTAGAGCATTGTCCCAAGTGAGGAATAATTAAAAAGAGAGAGAGAAAGGCCATAAAAAAGGAGAAGCCCCCCCAAAGAAAGGCCATAAAAAAGAGAAGGCCCAAAAAAATGAGAGAAAAAGAGAGAAGGGACAATGCTACTATCCTTTGCCACACTTGTGCTTCAAAGTAGCACCATAATCCTCATGATAGAGAGTCTCTTGTTTTGTCACTTTCATATACTAGTGGGAATTTTTCATTATAGAACTTGGCTTGTATATTCCAACAATGGGCCTCCTCAAGTGCCCTAGGTCTTCGTGAGAAAGCAAGTTGGATGCACACCCACTTAGTTTCTTTTGTTGAGCTTTCATACATTTATAGCTCTAGTGCATCCGTTGCATGGCAATCCCTACTCCTTGCATCGACATCAATTGATGGGCATCTCCATAGCCCATTGATTAGCCTCATTGATGTGAGACTTTCTCCTTTTTGTCTTCTCCACATAACCCCCATCATCATATTCTATTCCACCCATAGTGCTATATCCATGGCGCGCGCTCATGTATTGCGTGGAAGTTTATAGGTTTGAGATTACTAAAGTATGAAACAATTGCTTGGCTTGTCATCGGGGTTGTGCACGACGAGAGCATTCTTGTGCGACGAAAATGGAGCATGACTAAACTATATGATTTTGTAGGGATGAACTTTCTTTGGCCATGTTATTTTGAGAAGACATGATTGCTTAGTTAGTATGCTTCAAGTATTATTATTTTTATGTCAATATGAACTTTTATCTTGAATCTTTCCAATCTGAATATTCATGCCACAATTAAGAAGAATCACATTAAAATTATGCCAAGTAGCATTCCACATCAAAAATTCTGTTTTTATCATTTACCTACTCGAGGACGAGCAGGAATTAAGCTTGGGGATGCTGATACGTCTCCAACGTATCTATAATTTTTGATTGCTCCATGCTATATTATCTTCTATTTTGGATGTTTATGGGCTTTATTATACATTTTTATATTATTTTTGGGACTAACCAATTAACCCAGAGCCCAGTGCCAGTTTCTGTTTTTTTGCCGATTTTAGGGTTTCACAGAAAAGGAAAATCAAACGGAGTCCAATTGACCTGAAACTTCACGGAACTTATTTTTGGATCAGAAGAAGCCCAGAAGACTTGGAGTGCACGTCAGGGGATCTATGAGGAAGCCATGAGGCAGGGGGCGCGCCCACCCCCCTGGGCGCGCCGTCCACCCTCGTGGACCCCCTGACGTACTTCTTCCGCCTATATATCTCCATATACCCTAAAACGATCGGGGAGCACAATAGATCGAGAGTTCCGCCGCCAGAAGCCTCCGTAGCCACCGAAATCCAATCTAGACCCGTTCCGGCACCCTGCCGGAGGGGGAATCCCTCTTCGGTGGCCATCTTCATCATCCGGGTGCTCTCCATGACGAGGAGGGAGTAGTTCTCCCTTGGGGCTGAGGGTATGTACCGGTAGCTATGTGTTTGATCTCTCTCTCTCTCTCTCTCGTGTTCTTGATTTGGCACGATCTTGATGTATCGCGAGCTTTGCTGTTATAGTTGGATCTTATGTTTCTCCTCCCCTCTCCTCTCTTGTAATGGATTGAGTTTCCCCTTTGAAGTAATCTTATCGGATTGAGTCTTTAAAGATTTGAGAACACTTGATGTATGTCTTGCCATGCGTATCTGTGGTGACAATGGGATAACACATGATTCACTTGATGTGTGTTTTGGTGATCAACTTGCGCGTTCCGCCCATGAACCTATGCATAGGGGTTGGCACACGTTTTCGTCGTGATTCTCCGGTAGAAACTTTGGGGCACTCTTTGAGGTTCTATGTGTTGGTTGAGTAGATGAATCTGAGATTGTGTGACGCATATCGTATAATCATACCCACGGATAATTGAGGTGACATTGGAGTATCTAGGTGACATTAGGGTTTTGGTTGATTTGTGTCTTAAGGTGTTATTCTATTATAAACTCTAGGGCTGTTTGTGACACTTATAGGAATAGCCCAACGAATTGATTGGAAAGAATAACTTTGAGGTGGTTTCGTACCCTACCATAATCTCTTCGTTTGTTCTCCGCTATTAGTGACTTTGGAGTGACTCTTTGTTGCATGTTGAGGGATAGCTATATGATCCAATTATGTTATTATTGTTGAGGGAACTTGCACTAGTGAAAGTATGAACCCTAGGCCTTGTTTCAACACATTGAAATACCGTTTACGCTCACTTTTATAATTAGTTACCTTGCTGTTTTTATAATTTCAGATTACAAAAACCTTTATCTACTATCCATATACCACTTGTATCACTATCTCTTCACCGAACTAGTGCACCTATACAATTTACCATTGTATTGGGTGTGTTGGGGACACAAGAGACTCTTTGTTATTTGGTTGCAAGGTTGATTGAGAGAGACCATCTTCATCCTACGCCTCCTACAGATTGATAAACCTTAGGTCATCCACTTGAGGGAAATTTGCTACTATCCTACAAACCTCTGCACTTGGAGGCCCAACAACGTCTACAAGAAGAAGGTTGTGTAGTAGACATCAAACTCCTGACAGTCCTTTAGGTAACACCAACTTGTAGGCAACTTCTCCCATATGTTCCAAAACTTTGTATGGTCCTACAGAACGTGGTGCTAACTTTCCCTTAACTCCAAAGCGCTTAACTCCTCGAAGTGGGGATACACGAAGATACACTCTGACTCCAACTTCGTAAACTATCTCCTTGCGTTTAGAATCCGCATAGCTCTTCTGCCTGGATTGGGCTACTTCGAGTCTATCGCGAATCAACTTAACCTTTTCTTCCGATTCCTTAATCAAATCTGGTCCAAACAACTGTCGGTCTCCAACTTCATCCCACAACAACGGTTTTCTGCACCTCCTTCCGTACAAGGCTTCGAAAGGGGCCATCTTCAAACGGGCTTGATAGCTGTTGTTATAAGAGAACTCTGCATAAGGCAAATTGTCGTCCCAACTAGATCCATAATCTAGTGCACAAGCTCTCAACATGTCCTCCAGAATCTGATTTACCCTCTCAGTCTGTCCATCTGTCTGCGGGTGAAAAGCTATACTGAACTCTAGCCTGGTTCCCAAAGTTTCATGCAACTGATTCCAAAACTTTGAAGTAAACTGGGTTCCTCTGTCTAATACAATGGTCCTCGGAACTCCATGCATACATACGATCCTGGTCATGTAAATCTTTGCCAACTTAGCACTGGTGTAAGTGGTCTTCACTGGAATGAAATGAGCTACTTTCGTCAAACGATCAACTACAACCCATATTGAGTCATAGCCAGAACGAGTCCTAGGTAATCCCGTGATAAAATCCATGCCTAGCTTATCCCACTTCCATTCGGGTATCGGCAATGGCTGGAACAATCCGGCTGGCTTCTGATGCTTTGCCTTCACTCTCTGACATACATCGCAAACTTCTACATACTCCGCAATATCTTTCTTCATTCCGGTCTACCAGAAACTGTCCTTCAAATCCAGATACATTTTGGTATTACCTAGGTGAATCGAATATGGCGAATCATGGGTGAGGGAGTCCTGTATTAGGGGGTCTCCGGACAGCCGGACTATATCCTTTTGCTGGACTGTTGGACCATGAAGATACAAGATTGGAGACTTCATCTCGTGTCTGGATGGGACTTTACTTGGCGTGGAAGGCAAGCTAGGCAATACGGATATGTATATCTCCTCCTTTGTAACCGACCTTGTGTAACCCTAGCCCCCTCCGGTGTCTATATAAACCGGAGGGTTTTAGTCTGTAGGACAACATACAATCATACCATAGGCTAGCTTCTAGGGTTTAGCCTCTCTGATTTCGTGGTAGATCTACTCTTGTAATACTCAAATCATCAAGAAAAATCAAGCAGGACGTAGGGTTTTACCTCTATCAAGAGGGCCCGAACCTGGGTAAAACATCGTGTCTCCTGCCTCCTGTTACCATGCGCCTTAGACGCACAAATCGGGACCCCCTACCCGAGATCCGCCGGTTTCGACACCGACATTGGTGCTTTCATTGAGAGTTCCACTATGTCGTCATCATAAGGAAGATGGCTCACCTCGTTTTCAAGGACAACATCACCTTTGGGGGAGTCCTGGCTGTAGGCCAAACTCTCCGACTAGGCGGCTTCGTCATGACCGCCCGCTCGGCCGCTGTGCCGATGATGACCTCTCGGGTCATCGAAAATAGCCTCCACATCGGCTCAAAATTTACCGAGTATATGGATCCAATGGAGCTCTCCTCTTTGAACGATCTCTTGGATCGCATTGCCGCTCTGGGAGTCACTACGGACTACGATCGGATCGGGCTTAAACCCGACCAAAGGGAGATTAACTCTCCGCCGGTCACCCATCAAATAGTGGTAGTGGAGGAGAAATGCGGCGATTCTCCCTCTATCCTGAGGACGAGCTATGTCCGGATTCCCGAGCTCTCCGAACAGGATATGCGCTCAAGGGAGGACGCCGCCCTAACCCTGAATCCAGAATCAGGCCGCATACCGAACCCGCAGGGCAATATCCCAGAGCCTGAACTTCCAAGATCGGAAACTCCCCTGCCCCGGGATCATAGACTGGGTCTGGACTTAAATCCACCCACCCACCCAGATACAAACTATCTTTCCCACATTAGGCAAGCGCCCCAAGAGATAGTTCATCACTATTGGGCCAGATTCCTCCTTGTAATGAACAAGGTCAAGGACTGTCGCGAGGAAGATACAATTTCGTTCTTTTGCAACAATTGCACGGATAAGGGAGTCCTCAACGCCATAAGTCGCCGTGACGTAGCACACTTCGCTGACTTGGCGGACATAGTACGGAAATACTGTGCGATGGAAAGTGCCTGGAAAACCCAAACGCAATTTTGGGACAATCCGGCTCTGACAAAACCCCCAGTTCGAACTAAAAGGGCGCACTCTTATAAGTCGCCCAACTCAATTACAAAGAAGCAAAAGCGCACTACAGGGCATAGAACCGTATTGGAGGGATGTCTCAACGGGACCTGCAAAATCCATAGTACAGCGGATACCATATCAACACACAGCCTTAGAGCATGTTGGGTACTCCGGCAGGTGGCCAAAAGCGGTGAGGATCTTCTCACCCAAAATACCTCAGAGCACCTCCCCACGGATAACAACACAATATTAACGGTCTTCGAGACCTTCGCCTCAAATAATAGGCTTAAGCGAGCACTCTGCGGCCTTGCCGAAGTCTGCCACATGGCATCAATAAGTCCATGGAGCGACACAGCTATCACCTTCAACGCCAGTGACGAACCTAAATTCCGAACAGCCTGAGCACCAGCCGATTTGGTCCTTAGCCCCATTGTGGACGGCTTTAGGCTCACTAAGGTGCTCATGGATGGCGGCAGCGGATTAAACCTCATCTATGAGGAAACCCTCCAAGAAATGGACATAGACAGCAACCGTATTGAACAAAGCAGTACGACCTTTCGAGGAATCATCCCTAGTCCGGAGGCACGTTACGCTGGGAAAATCACACATGATGTGGTATTCGACACTCTAGAGAATTACAGGTCTGAAGAAATTACATTTCAAGTGGCCCCGTTTAGTAGCGGATACCACGCTCTTCTAGGACGGGAGGCATTCATGATTTTTCAAGCCATACCCCATTACGGGTACATGAAGATCAAAATGCCCGAACCCAAGGGAATTATCACTCTAGCTAGTGATCCATACTTAGCACTCCGCGCCGAGAACAAAACAGCCGCACTAGCCCTCGAGGCATTTGTTGGGGAACGTAGCAGAAATTCAAAATTTTCCTACATGTCACCAAGATCAATCTATGGAGTCATCTAGCAATGAGGGAGGAGTGGATCTACATACCCTTGTAGATCGCGCGCGGAAGCGTTCAAGAGAACGGGGTTGATGGAGTCGTACTCGTCGTGATCCAAATCACCGATGATCCTAGTGCCGAACGGACGGCACCTCCGCGTTCAACACACGTACGGAGCAGCTACGTCTCCTCCTTCTTGATCCAGCAAGGGGGGTGGAGAGGTTGATGGAGATCCAGCAGCACGATGGCGTGGTGGTGAAAGTAGCGGGATTCCAACAGGGCTTCGCCAAGCGCTGCGGGAGGAGGGAGATGTGTCATGGGAAGGGAGAGGGAGGCGCCAGGGCTTAGGTGCGGCTGCCCTCCCTTCCCCCCACTATATATAGGGCCAAGGGAGAGGGGGGGCACAGCCTTGGCCCTTCCTCCAAGGAAGGGTGCGGCCAGGGAGGAGTCCATCCTCCCCAAGGCACCTAGGAGGTGCCTTCCCCTTTTAGGACTCTTCCTTTCCCTTATCTCTTGGCGCATGGGCCTCTTGGGGCTGGTGCCCTTGGCCCATATAGGCCAAGGCACACACCACTACAGCCCATGTGGCCCCCCGGGGTAGATGGACCCCCTTGGTGGACCCCCGGACCCCTTTCGGCACTCCCGGTACAATACCGATAATGCACGAAACTTTTCCGGCGACCAAAACAAGACTTCCCATATATAAATCTTTACCTCCGGACCATTCCGGAACTCCTCGTGACGTCCGGGATCTCATCCGGGACTCCGAACAACTTTCGGGTTACCGCATACTAATATCTCTATAACCCTAGCGTCACCGAACCTTAAGTGTGTAGACCCTACGGGTTCGGGAGACACGTAGACATGACCGAGATGACTCTCCGGCCAATAACCAACAGCGGGATCTAGATACCCATGTTGGCTCCCACATGCTCCTCGATGATCTCATCGGATGAACCACGATGTCAAGGACTTAATCAATCCCGTATGCAATTCCCTTTGTCCATCGGTACGATACTTGCCCGAGATTCGATCGTCGGTATCCCGATACCTTGTTCAATCTCGTTACCGGCAAGTCTCTTTTACTCATTCCGTAACACATCATCCCGTGATCAACTCCTTGATCACATTGTGCACATTATGATGATGTCCTACCAAGTGGGCCCAGAGATATCTCTCCGTTTACACGGAGTGACAAGTCCCAGTCTCGATTCGTGCCAACCTAACAGACACTTTCGGAGATACCTGTAGTGTACCTTTATAGCCACCCAGTTACGTTGTGACGTTTGGCACACCCAAAGCACTCCTACGGTATTCGGGAGTTGCACAATCTCATGGTCTAAGGAAATGATACTTGACATTAGAAAAGCTTTAGCATACGAACTACATGATCTTGTGCTAGGCTTAGGATTGGGTCTTGTCCATCACATCATTCTCCTAATGATGTGATCCCGTTATCAACGACATCCAATGTCCATGGTCAGGAAACCGTAACCATCTATTGATCAACGAGCTAGTCAACTAGAGGCTTACTAGGGACATGGTGTTGTCTATGTATCCACACATGTATCTGAGTTTCCTATCAATACAATTCTAGCATGGATAATAAACGATTATCATGAACAAGGAAATATAATAATAACCAATTTATTATTGCCTCTAGGGCATATTTCCAACAGTCTCCCACTTGCACTAGAGTCAATAATCTAGTTCACATCGCCATGTGATTAACATTCACAGGTCACATCGCCATGTGACCAACATCCAAAGAGTTTACTAGAGTTCAATAATCTAGTTCACATCACTACGTGATTAACACTCAATGAGTTCTGGGTTTGATCATGTTGCTTGTGAGAGAGGTTGTAGTCTACGGGTCTGTCACATTTAGATCCGTATGTACTTTGCAAATCTCTACACTATATTTGGAGCCATTTCAAATAACTGTTCTACTTGGAGTTATTCTAAGTTGTTGCTCCATTATACGTATCCGGTATCTCTACTCAGAGCTATCCAGATAGGTGTTAAGCTTGCATCGACGTAACTCCTTACGTCGAACTCTTTATCACCTCCATAACCGAGAAACATATCCTTATTCCTCTAAGGATAATTTTTGACCGCTATCTGGTGATCTACTCCTAGATCACCTTTGTACCCTCTTGCCAGACATGTGGCAAGGCACACATCAGTTGCGGTACGCAGCATGGCATACCGTTTAGAGCCTATGACAAAAGCATAGGGGACGACCTTCGTCCTTCCTCTTTGTCCTGCCATGGTCGAGCTTTAAGTCTTAACTTCATACCTTACAACTCAGGCAAGAACTCCTTCTTTGACTGATCCATCTTGAACACCTTCAAGATCATGTCAAGGTATGTGCTCATTTGAAAGTACCATTAAGTGGTTTTTGATCTATCCTTATAGATCTTGATGCTCAATGTTCAAGTAGCTTAATCCAGGTTTTCCATTGAAAAACACCTTTCAAATAAACTATATGCTTTCCAGAAATTCTACATCATTTCGGATCAACAATATGTCATGCACATATACTTATCAGAAATGTCGTAGTGCTCCCACTTACTTCTTTGGAAATACAAGTTTCTCATGAACTTTGTATAAACCCAAAACCTTTGATCATCATCAAAACGTCTATTCCAACTCCGAGATGCTTACTCCAGTCCTCAGAAGGATTGCTGGAGCTTTGCATACTTATTAGCATCTTTCAGGATTGACAAAACCTTCCGGTTGTATCACATACAACCTTTCCTCAAGAAAATCGTCGAGGAAACAATGTTTTGACATCCTATCTGCAAGATTTCATAAATAATGCAGTAATCGCTAATATAATTCCAACAGACTCTTAGCATCGCTACGAGTGAGAAAGTCTCATCGTAGTCAACTCCTTGAACTTGTCGGGAAACATCTTAACGACAAGTCGAGCTTTCTTAATGGTGATACTTGCCATCATTGTCCGTCTTCCTTTTAAAATCCATCTGTACTCAACAGCCTTACGACCATCGAGCCGTTCTGCCAAAGTCTACACTTTGTTTTCATACATGGATCCTCTCTCGGATTTTATGGCCTCGAGCCATTTATCGGAATCTGGGCCCACCATCGCTTCTCCATAGCTCGTAGGTTCATTGTTGTCTAGCAACATGACTTTCAAGACAGGATTACGTACCACTCTGAAGTAGTACGCATCCTTGTCATCCTACGAGGTTTGGGAGTGACTTGATCCGAAGTTTCATGATCAATATCATAAGCTTCCACTTCAATTGGTGTAGGTGCCACAGGAACAACTCTTTGTGCCCTGCTATACACTAGTTGAAGTGACGGTTCAATAACCTCATCAAGTCTCCACCATCCTCCCACTCAATTCTTTCGAGAGAAACTTTTCCTCGAGAAAGGACCCGATTCCAGAAACAATCCCTTATTGCTTTCGGATCTGAGACAGGAGGTATACCCAACTGTTTTGGGTGTCCTATGAAGATGCATTTATCCGCTTTGGGTTCGAGCTTATCAGGCTAAAACTTTTTCACATAAGCGTCGTAGCCCCAAACTTTTAAGAAATGACAGCTTAGGTTTCTCTAAACCATAGTTCATACGGTGTCATCTCATCGGAATTACGTGGTGCCCTATTTAAAGTGAATGTGGTTGTCTCTAATGCCTAACCCATAAACTATTATGGTAATTCGATAAGAGACATCATGGTATGCATCATATCCAATAGGGTGCAGTTATGATGTTCGGACACACCATCACACTATGGTGTTCCAGGCTGTATCAGTTGTGAAACAATTTTCACAATGTCTTAATTATGTGCCAAACTCGTAATTCAGATATTCATCTCTATGATCATATCATAGATACTTTATCCTCTTGTCACGACGATCTTTCAACTTCACCCTGAAATTACTTAAACCTTTCAATAATTCAGACTCGTGATTCATCAAGTAAATATACTCAACATGTACTCAAATCATCTGTGAAGTAAGAACATAACGACATCCACTACACGCCTCAGCACTCATTGGACTGCACACATCAAAATGCATTACTTCCAACAAGTTGCTTTCTAGTTCCATTTTACTGAAAACGAGGCTTTCAGTCATCTTGCCCATGTGGTATGATTTGCATGTCTCAAGTGATTCAAAAATCAAGTGAGTCCAAACGGTCCATTTGCATGGAGTTTCTTCATGCATATACACCAATAGACATGGTTCGCATGTCTCAAACTTTTCAAAACGAATGAGCCCAAAGATCCATCAACATGGAGCTTCTTCATGCGTTTTATACCGATATGACTTACGTGGCAGTGCCACAAGTAGGTGGTACTATCATTATTATCTTATATCTTTTGGCATGAACATGTGTATCACTATGATCGAGATTCAATAAACCATTCATTTTAGGTGCAAGACCATTGAAGGTATTATTCAAATAAATAGAGTAACTATTATTCTCTTTAAATGAATAACCGTATTGCGATAGTCATAATCCAATCATGTCTATGCTCAACGCAAACACCAAATAACAATTATTTAGGTTTAACACCAATCTCGATGGTAGAGGGAGCGTGCGATGCTTGACCATATCAACATTGGAAACACTTCCAACACATATCGTCAGCTCACCTTTAGCTAGCCTCCGTTTATTCCGTAGATTTTATTTCGAGTTACTAACACTTAGCAACCGAACCGGTATCTAATACCCTGGTGCTACTAGGAGTACTAGTAAAGTACACATCAACACAATGTATATCCAATATACTTCTATCGACCTTGCCAGCCTTCTAATCTACCAAGTATCTAGGGTAATTCTGCTCCAGTGGCTGTTCCCCTTATTACAGAAGCACTTAGTCTCGGGTTTGGGTTCAACCTTGGGTTTCTTCACTAGAGCAGCAGCTGAATTGCCGTTTCATGAAGTATCCCTTCTTGCCCTTGCCCTTCTTGAAACTAGTGGTTTCACCAACCATCAACAATTGATGCTCCTTCTTGATTTCTACTTTTGTGGTGTCAAACATCACGAATATCTCAAAGATCATCATATATGTCCTCGATATGTTATAGTTCATCACGAAGCTCTAGCAGCTTGGTGGTAATGACTTCGGAGAAACATCATTATCTCATCTGGAAGATCAACTCCCACTCGATTCAAATGATTGTTGTACTCAGACAATCTGAGCACAAGCTCAACAATTGAGCTTTTCTCCCTTAGTTTGTAGGCTAAGAAAATCGTCGGAGGTCTTATACCTCTTGACGTGGGCACGAGCCTGAAATCCCAATTTCAGCCCTCGAAACATCTCATATGTTTCGCGACGTTTCAAAACGTCTTCGGTGCCTCAACTCTAAACCGTTTAACCGAACTATCACGTAGTTATCAAAACGTGTATGTCAGATGTTCGCAACATCCACAGACAACGTTCGAGGTTTAGCACACTGAGCGGTGCATTAAGGACATAAGCCTTCTATGAAGCAATGAGGACAATCCTCGGTTACGGACCTAGTCCGCATAATTTCTACTATCAACTTCCAACTAAATTTTCTCTAGGAACGTATCTAAACAGTAGAACTGAAGCGCGAGCTACGATATAATTTGCGAAGACCTTTTGACTATGTTCAGGATAATTAAGTTCATCTTATGAACTCCCACTCAGATAGACATCCCTCTAGTCATCTAAGTGATTACATGATCCGAGTCAACTAAGCCGTGTCCGATCATCACGTGAGACGGACTAGTCATCGTCGGTGAACATCTTCATGTTGATCGTATCTACCATACGACTCATGCTCGACCTTTTGGTCTCTTGTGTTCCGAGGCCATGTCTGTACATGCTAGGCTCGTCAAGTCAACCTAAGTGTTTCGCGTGTGTAAATCTGGCTTACACCCGTTGTATGTGAACGTAAGAATCTATCACACCCGATCACCACGTGGTGCTTCAAAACGACGAACTTTCGCAACGGTGCACAGTTAGGGGGAACACTTTCTTGAAATTTTAATGAGGGATCATCTTATTTAAGCTACTGTCGTTCTAAGCAAATAAGATGTAATAACATGATAAACATCACATGCAATCAAATAGTGACATGATATGGCCATCATCACTTTGCTCCTTTCGATCTCCATCTTCGGGGCTCCATGATCATCATCGTCACCGGCATGACACCATGATCTCCATCATCATGATCTCCATCATCGTGTCTTCATGAAGTTGTCTCGCCAACTATTAGTTCTACTACTACAGCTAACGGTTAGCAATAAAGTAAAGTAATTACATGACGTTTATGTTGACACACAGGTCATAAATAAATTAAGACAACTCCTACGGCTCCTGCCGGTTGTCATACTCATCGACATGCAAGTCGTGATTCCTATTACAAGAACATGATCATCTCATACATCACATATATCATTCATCACATCCTTTGGCCATATCACATCACATAGCATACCCTGCAAAAACAAGTTAGACGT
Organism: Triticum urartu; assembly: GCF_056163025.1. Classification (NCBI taxonomy): domain Eukaryota; kingdom Viridiplantae; phylum Streptophyta; class Magnoliopsida; order Poales; family Poaceae; genus Triticum; species Triticum urartu. Next base: position 153,220,152 of record NC_141879.1, read on the forward strand.
CCTCTAATTGTTGTTTGCATGTTTTACATGGCTGCTATGGGTTTCTAGCAAGAACGTTTCTTACCTATGCAAAACCACAACGTGATATGCCAATTGCTATTTACCCTTCATAAGGACCCTTTTCATCGAATCTGATCCGACTAAAGTGGGAGAGACAGACACCCGCCAGCCACCTTATGCAACTAGTGCATGTCAGTCGGTGGAACCGGTCTCACGTAAGCGTACGTGTAAGGTTGGTCCGGGCCGCTTCATCCCACAATACCGCCGAATCAAGATTGGACTAGTAACGGTAAGCATATTGAACAAAATCAACGCCCACAACTACTTTGTGTTCTACTCGTGCATAGAATCTACGCAATAGACCTAGCTCATGATGCCACTGTTGGGGAACATAGCAGAAATTCAAAATTTTCCTACGTGTCACCAAGATCAATCTATGGAGTCATCTAGCAACGAGGGAGGAGTGGATCTACATACCCTTGTAGATCGCGCGCGGAAGCGTTCAAGAGAACGGGGTTGATGGAGTCGTACTCGTCGTGATCCAAATCACCGATGATCCTAGCGCCGAACGGACGGCACCTCCGCGTTCAACACACGTACGGAGCAGCGACGTCTCCTCCTTATTGATCCAGCAAGGGGGGAGGAGAGGTTGATGGAGATCCAGCAGCACGACGGCGTGGTGGTGAAAGTAGCGGGATTCCAACAGGGCTTCGCCAAGCGCTGCGGGAGGAGGGAGATGTGTCACGGGAAGGGAGAGGGAGGCGCAAGGGCTTAGGTGCGGCTGCCCTCCCTTACCCCCACTATATATAGGGCCAAGGGAGAGGGGGGGCACAGCCTTGGCCCTTCCTCCAAGGAAGGGTGCGGCCAGGGAGGAGTCCATCCTCCCCAAGGCACATAGGAGGTGCCTTCCCCTTTTAGGACTCTTCCTTTCCCTTATCTCTTGGCGCATGGGCCTCTTGGGGCTGGTGCCCTTGGCCCATATAGGCCAAGGCGCACACCCCTACAGCCCATGTGGCCCCCCGGGGTAGATGGACCCCCTTGGTGGACCCCCGGACCCCTTTCGGCACTCCCGGTACAATACCGATAATGCGCGAAACTTTTCCGGCGACCAAAACAAGACTTCCCATATATAAATCTTTACCTCCGGACCATTCCGGAACTCCTTGTGACGTCCGGGATCTCATCCGGGACTCCGAACAACTTTCGGGTTACCGCATACTAATATCTCTATAACCCTAGCGTCACCGAACCTTAAGTGTGTAGACCCTACGGGTTCGGGAGACACGTAGACATGACCGAGATGACTCTCCGGCCAATAACCAACAGCGGGATCTGGATACCCATGTTGTCTCCCACATGCTCCTCGATGATCTCATCGGATGAACCACGATGTCAAGGACTTAATCAATCCCGTATGCAATTCCCTTTGTCCATCAGTACGATACTTGCCCGAGATTCGATCGTCGGTATCCCGATACCTTGTTCAATCTCGTTACCGGCAAGTCTCTTTTACTCGTTCCGTAACACATCATCCTGTGATCAACTCCTTGATCACATTGTGCACATTATGATGATGTCCTACCGAGTGGGCCAAGAGATACCTCTCCGTTTACACGGAGTGACAAATCCCAGTCTCGATTCGTGCCAACCCAATAGACACTTTCGGAGATACATGTAGTGTACCTTTATAGCCACCCAGTTACGTTGTGACGTTTGGCACACCCAAAGCACTCCCACGGTATCCGGGAGTTGCACAATCTCATGGTCTAAGGAAATGATACTTGACATTAGAAAAGCTTTAGCATACGAACTACATGATCTTGTGCTAGGCTTAGGATTGGGTCTTGTCCATCACATCATTCTCCTAATGATGTGATCCCGTTATCAACAACATCCAATGTCCATGGTCAGGAAACCGTAACCATCTATTGATCAACGAGCTAGTCAACTAGAGGCTTACTAGGGACATGGTGTTGTCTATGTATCCACACATGTATCTGAGTTTCCTATCAAATACAATTCTAGCATGGATAATAAACGATTATCATGAACAAGGAAATATAATAATAACCAATTTATTATTGCCTCTAGGGCATATTTCCAACAGCATTATCCAAAGCCCTTGTGGCGGAGGAGTTAACCGCGCTGCGCTCCATGGTGGACAGGGACGACGTGATACTAGACAAAAGTTCCAAGTCCACCTCCTTTAAACCAGCAGACGAAATATTTAAATTCCAAGTCCATCCAACGGACCCTACAAAAACATCATCCATTGGGGCACAGTTAGACCCCGCTGTAGACGCCGCACTACGAGAGTTTCTGCACGAGAATTGGGACATATTCGCCAGGCATCCTTCAGACATGCCAGGAATCCCATGCAGATTGGCCGAGCATAGCCTTAATATTCTAAAAGGATTCAAGCCAGTCAAGCAGCCTCTTCGGTGTTTCTCTGAACGTAAGCGACAAGCCATGGGAGAGGAGCTGGCCAAGCTACTGGAAGCCGGATTCATTAAAGAAATAAAACATCCGGATTGGCTAGAAAACCCGGTGATGGTACCAAAGAAGGACAAATCCTGGCGCCTATGTGTCGACTTCAAAGACCTTAACAAGGCTTGCCCAAAGGATCCCTTCCCACTCCCTTGCATCGATCAAATCATCGACGCTACCGCAGGGCACGAATCATTGTGCTTCCTCGATGCATACTCCAGTTACCACCAGATTAAGATGGCGGAGTCTGATCAAACCACAACAGCATTTATAACACCATATGGCCCCTTCTGCTTTAACACAATGCCCTTTGGGCTAAAAAACGCCTGCGCAACATATCAGCGCTTGATTTAGACATGTCTGGAAAAGCATATCGGCAAGACTCTTTAATAGACGACTTGAGGCTCACGTTCACCAATCTCCGAACATACGACATTAAGCTCAATCCGGAAAAATGCGTCTTCAGCGTTCCCGCCGGAAAGCTCCTGGGCTTCATCGTCTCCAGTAGAGGAATTGAAGCAAATCCGGCTAAAATCCGAGCTCTGTCACAGTGGGCTATCCCAACTGGCCTCAAGCAAATCCAGAAATTGACTGGATGCATGGCGGCTTTAAGCCGCTTTATCTCCCGATTAGGAGAAAAGGCACTTCCCCTTTATCACCTTAGGCGCTCCGAACACTTTGAGTGGACAGACGTAGCCACGGCCGGACTGGAAGAAATCAAAGCCATCCTGGCCGCCAACCCAATCCTGGCCGCGCCAACTGTTGGCAAACCAATGCTATTATATATAGCGGCAACTCACCAAGTTGTAAGCGTAGTGCTCATCGTCGAACGAGAGACGGACGGACATAAATTCCTGCTTCAAAAGCCGGTATATTATGTATCCACCGTCCTCACTCCATGCAAATCACGGTACCCACATTACCAAAGGATAGCATACGCGGTATTTATGGCATCCCGGAAATTATGACACTACTTTCAAGAGTGTCGATCACGGTGGCATCTGAAGTACCACTCAATGACATAATAAACAACCGTGATGCCACGGGCCGGATTGCCAAATGGGCCATTGTGCTCCTCCCGTTCGACATAACATATAAGCCACGACGAGCCATTAAGTCGCAAGTACTCACCGATTTCGTAGCCGAATGGACAGAAGTCGAACTCCCTAAAGAGTACGGCGCATACTCTAATTGGATCATGCACTTCGACGACTCTAAAATGTTGGGTGGTCTAGGGGCTGGCATCGTCCTGACGTCCCCCACCAGAGACACGGTGCAATACGTGCTCCAAATACTATATACGGACTCCAATAACGCCGCCGAATAGGGGATGGCAGTCTCCATGGGCATCCAATGCCTAGAGGTGCGTGGGGACTTGAACCTCGCAATATCCCAAATAAATGGAGACTTCTATGCCAAGGATCCGAAAATGGCGGCATATCGCAATGCCGTCCTCAAAATGTCAGCCCGGTTCGAGGGGCTGGAATTCCACCACGTGGCTCGGGAAAAACAACCAGGTAGCGGACATCCTAGCTCGTATCGGTGCTAAACGCAACCCTGTCCCACCAAACATCTTCCTGGAAAGACTGTTTAAACCATCCATGGTATGGGAAGGGGACACCGGCAAAATTAGTCTGGACCCAGCCACAACCCCAGATACCAAATACTCTGACACAATCAGAGGCTCTGCCACCGAAATAACACCTTCAGTCCACGTGATAATGGCCGTCATCGCCCTGTGGACAGAACCATTCCTGGCCTACCTAACTAGACAGGAATTACCCGAGGGCCAAAATGAGGCTCGCTGCATAGTGCGGCGATCTAAATCCTACAAGGTCCATGAGGGAGAGCTTTATAAGAAAAGCACAACCGGAGTCCTTCAAAGGTGCATCTTCGAAGAGGAAGGGCGGAAGCTGTTGGCAGAAATCCATGCCGGACTCGGCGGCCACCACGCAGTAGCCCGGGCCCTTGTAAGTAAGGCCTTCCATACAGGTTTTTATTGGCCGACGGCCTGGGCAGATGCACATCATCTGGTTCAACATTGCGTTGGTTGCCAGCTTTTTGCAAACCAAAGCCACATGCCACCTACCGCCCTCCAAACCATCCCCATTACTTGGCCCTTTGCGGTCTGGGGGCTCGATATGGTCGGACCCCTCAAGGGGGGAACCCATAAGAGAAAATACTTACTGGTCATGGTGGACAAATTCACCAAATGGATAGAAGCCAAACCTGTCAAGACGGCTGAATACGGACCGGTGATAGATTTCATATCCGGGGTTGTACACCATTATGGCATTCCCCACAGCATCATCACTGACAACGGCACGAACTTTACAGCCGTCGAGGTGAAACTTTGGTGCAGCAACATGGGCATCAAGCTCGATTATGCTTCTGTCTATCATCCGCAATCTAACGGGCAAGTCGAACAAGCGAATGGTCTTATCATGAGTGGTATTAAACCCAGATTAGTCTGGTCCTTAAAGGAATCAGACACCCATTGGGTAGAGGAGCTCGACTCCGTACTATGGGGGCTGCGGACCACACCGAATCGTACTACCGGATACACACCATTTTTTATGGTGAACGACGCTCAGGCGGTGCGGCTTTGTGACATAATTCATGATTCACCTCGAGTGTGCATGTACGAAGAAAGAGAGGCCGAGCTCGATCGGCAGGACAGTTTGGATGCCCTGGAGGAGGAGCGCGACGTGGAAAAAGCCCGTTCCGCATTCTATCAACAACAGGCTCGAAGGTATCAAAGCAGAGAAGTGCGGGCCAAAACCTATAACGGTGGTGAACTAGTTCTGAGCCTGCCGGAGAAGAAAAATAACAAGCTCAAGCCCAAATGGGAAGGTCCCTTCATTATCGACCAGGTTCTGACCGGTGGAGCGTACTGTCTATGGGATGCATCGAATAATCGACTCGAGCCAAACCCATGGAACACAGCCAGACTCCGAAGATTCTACGGCTAGCGCCGGACTCTATGTTCGTCTCCTTACCTCCATGAATTTTTTGCACATCTGTTTTTCCCTCTTTCTTTCTCTCTTTTCTCTTCAAAGCCCTAAAGGGCTAAACCTGTGTCTTGGTTACACAATCTCGACGCGCTAACCGCGCTCAATATACCCGGGGGCTTCCTATACAGAAGCTTAATCTAATTATTTTTTCGGGCATCATGCCCCGCACATGTGTTATTCTTCTACATGTACCCTTTTTCGCCATTATATGCATCGATATGACTTAAGTTTTGGCCAAGATGGGTTGCCTGGCTCTTGTGTTTATGCCCTACGTTCCCGTTAATTCGGCTAGGGCATAAGGGGAGCACCTCTGCGATTGTTACTTCCGGGTCAGCCGGATGTGTACTTCAGACTTTGTGAAGCCGAAAGCTAGCGTTCTTAAGGGAATATTCGGTCGGTGAATAAAAGATGACTTTCATTTAAGTTACTACACGCCCCCAGATGTTTTTAACCTGCGTCTCGCAGTTCGGACATGCACATTAGGGCGTGCGTGCCCAGGGAAAGGAACCCTTAACGGAACTATTCTCCCTGGAAGATGTTTCTTACTACCCATGTAATATAACATAGCTAGTTGGGTACTTGTCTGTTCAAGCACTTATGACCCCTACGCCTGGTTTCCATGCATACCCCGGTTTTTATATAACCGAGTGGGTATTCGGATACACTCCGAACTATCGGGTCCAGAGGTCGAAGCGAAAAGGTCCGCCATGACAAATGATTTACAATCCGGCTAGGGACATTACATATGTCACTTGAAGTACATAGTCACTAAGACTGGTTATATTCTTCTTCTATGCCATCCAACAGGCTGTCTAGCCTACAATCCTGTTGGGAATACTTTGCGGCTAACTCTACTTGATCATACACTAAACTGAAAGGGATCTCTTTCCCATCGGGCCCCATAGGTCCGACCTCGGCCACGTGGTTTGGGTCAGCCTTAGTGTATCTTGTCTTCACCATAGCCCATGCTTCCCGTGCACCTTGTCGGCAGGCAGATATCTTCCATAACCGGAAGCGTCGTTGTGCTCCCTTCAGCTTCTCTATAAGCTCCCCCATGCCTCCTGGCGGGGACGCGGACAACCACAAGGCTTGGGCAATAGTCTGCATCACCTGCCGAATTTGTTCGTGCAGTTGTGAGAGCTCTGGCAGAAGATCACCCGAGGACCCGGGCATCTCCTCCGCGGGACGACCGGTCAGCATACCTGCAGATATAACGCTGTTAGCAGGCTTCTTCGCCGAACTCCTTTAAAAAGTTCATTGAAGCACTTACTAAAAAGGCCGCGCTGAAGCCGTTTATTCTCCTTCACGGAGTCCGCAAGCTGGGCTCGGACGTCCTTCAGTTCCACGCCCAGCCGGATATTGGCATCTTGGAGATCATTTTTCTCCTGCCTGACTCGCGTCAGTACTCGCTCGCTAGCGTTTCGCTGTCGATCATCACGTGCCGTATCCACCTCCACGGCCTCCGGATTCACTCCGGGGCCACCTGCAACATCTATTGTTAGGTGTGCATATACGCCGCATACTACCTGGTACTGATATTCTTTGCAATAGGCAAAGGAGTTACTAGGGGGACCCTTTTTAGACTCCTTCAATGCGGCAACAGCGGCTTCCAACTGGGCCTTGCACTCGTCCAGCTCTTGAGACAGTTGGGAATTCTTCTCCGTAAGGACCTGCACAAATATTGATCCTTAAATCAGTTGCGTCAACTGTTTCAAGTCTCAGGGGCTACTGATACATATAATCGTCAGATTTACTTACCCGTACATCCCTTACATACTGGTCCGTGGCTCTGGCTAGACCATTTTGAGCAGCACAGAGGTACGCGTCTCCAGAATTGAAGGCATCAAATGCCTCTAGTGAGAAGCAAGCGTCACGGAGTACGGCCCTGCGACGCCTATGATTCATGGCGCTCTCCACTTCTGAATTTGTAGCGGACAGTCTATCCGCATCCTCTGTAGGAGGAGTATTCGGCGTCCGCCCCATATCGGCTTCCGCCTCTATGTCCGGCCCTGGAGCCCGACTGGTGGAAGCGTGATCGGCAGTCTCTCCGGACATATTCTGGCGAGCGTTTTTTCTATTAAAGAAACATGGATGTCATTACATTTTGAGAAAGACGACAACCACAGAGTGGTTTTTTTTCATACCTCTGCGCTGGCGTCTCCGTCCTGACCGCCTTCCTTTTTGGCCTACCCGGCCTCGGTGCCTCTTGTTGGCGAGTTGCTACGGGTTCGGCACGGCGACCCGAATGCCTTCCCTGTAAAACACCATATGTATATGGTAGGTGAAGTGTCTGAAAGGGGATCCTAGTTTGGAGTTGGGATTTTGGTTTTTCTTACGTGCGACGCAGGGAGTAGTCCGGGATAGTCGGCCGTAATGGCCACCATGGCGTCATCACAGCTCAATTGATAGAACTGCCTGTCTACCAGCTCCACGAATATGTCCGGATCTTCTTCGAGTCTGGGACCGAGGGCCCGGTTAGGGTCCTCTGGTTGTGGAGATGGGCTGTTGACCTCCCTTACAGCTTTTCGCAGTTCCTGCCATAAAATGGAAAGGTAAGTACTTATGACAAAAAATGCGGGAAGAATGGGAGTAAGGAGATATAACTCACCCAACTTGGAGGGTTGTACATGGAGAATCCATCCCGTGGCTTGATGCGGATGAACTCCTCTTCCTCTCCCTTGAACAACTCGGATAGAATTTTTGCTAAAGCAGCAGCGGAGTCCGGTCCCTTACGCCTGCAACGGGTGGCATCATCTTCCCCGTTAAAACACCACAGGGGGTGCCCTCGATATTGAAGTGGCTGCACTCCCAGCATTATGCATATTGACATAACCTTGATTACTGCCAATCCTGATTGAGCCAGTGCTTTAATCCGGTTCATTAGGTAAAGGACTTCTCCGTTGTCTTCCTCGTGGGGGCTCCATGGGCGCCAGCTTCGGCGTTTCTTCAGAGGAGCATTGTTGAACTCAGGAAGACCCCGCCGAACAGGGTCCGGAAGGGGGACGTCCTCCATATAAAACCATTCTGAAGGCCAGTCTTTGGACGTCTTCTTCGGAGTACCAGATAGGTATCCGGTTTCGGCGATGCGCCATATTTCGGATCCGCCCACTTGATAAAGTGACCCCTTCCGTGTGTGAGGGACGAGGCAAAATAACCTCTTCCACAGCTCGAAATGAGCCTCGCAGCCCAGGAATAACTCGCAAAGGGCAACATAGCCGGCGATGTGTAATATGGAAGCAGGGGTGAAATTATGCAGTTGGAGGCCATAAAACTCCAGGAGCCCGCGGAGGAACGGATGAATTGGAAATCTGAGTCCCCTTAATAAGTAAGGAACAAGGCACACCTGCTCCCTGTAGAGGGGCTGGGGAAGCTCTCCGCTTGCTCCTCGTCACTGTAGGTGGCGAGCCCGGCTCGGACGGGAACCATATACGCTGGAGGGAGATATCCCTGAGTCTGCAGTTCGACAAATCAACTGTGTGGGACGCAGCATCTCTCCCAATCACTGGGCTTAGGGCTATGGGGGCGAGAGGAGCTGCGGTGGTCGGCCATGTTGGAATGGATTTTTCCGAAGCACGCTCTGATGGATTCTCGCTGTGGGAGGATGGTATGGATTGGATCTAGGAATCCCCATCCCTTTAATAGACAATTTATTTATCTGGCTAGGGGGGTGAATGTAGAAACGCCCTGGCTCCTCGTATTCATTCGACGCGTGGAAGATAGCCCTTATTGGGCGCAGAAGCCAAGAAGTCCAACATTTATGGATCCAGACACTACTTAACAAACATTCAAAATTTGAGAAGAACCCGCCTTGCAATGCCGAAGACAATACTGCGTGCCGGACTTGACGTAATTGAAGCCTAGTTCGGGGGCTACTGAGGGAGTCCTGGATTAGGGGGTCTCCGGACAGCCGGACTATATCCTTTTGCCGGACTGTTGGACCATGAAGATACAAGATTGGAGACTTCATCTCGTGTCCGGATGGGACTTTACTTGGTGTGGAAGGCAAGCTAGGCAATACGGATATGTATATCTCCTCCTTTGTAACCGACCTTGTGTAACCCTAGCCCCCTCCGGTGTCTATATAAACCGGAGGGTTTTAGTCTGTAGGACAACATACAATCATACCATAGGCTAGCTTCTAGGGTTTAGCCTCTCCGATCTCGTGGTAGATCTACTCTTGTAATACTCATATCATCAAGAACAATCAAGCAGGACGTAGGGTTTTACCTCTATCAAGAGGGCCCGAACCTGGGTAAAACATCGTGTCCCCTGCCTCTTGTTACCATCCGAGATCCGCCGGTTTTGACACCGACAATGGGCCTCTTGCAGAATCAACTTCCTAATCTCCTGATCATTTGGCACATATACATGGTCCTCAAACCATAAGGTATCGTGATCATCCTCACAAAATCCTTTAGGCTTTCCTTTACTCGTCCTTTCCTTTATCTCGGCAATCTCCTTGTCCTTCTTCTGAGCTTCTTTGATCTTATCCATCAAGGTAGACTGAATTTCCAACGTTGCTACATAACCTCTCGGAACTATCTCCAAACATAGCTCACGAAGGTCTTCTGCTAACTCATTGGGTAACTCTTCAGTCATGAGGGTATTTACATGACTTTTGCGGCTCAACGCATCGGCTACTACGTTAGCCTTTCCGGGATGATAATGCAATTTCATATCATAATCCTTTATTAGCTCTAACCATCTTCTCTGCCTGAGATTCAATTCCTTCTACGTGAAGATATACTTCAAACTCTTGTGATCCGTGTATACTTCACAATGGTTTCCGATGAGAAAATGTCTCCATGTCTTCAACGCATGCACTACAGCTGCTAACTCCAAATCATGCGTAGCATAATTTAGCTCATGGGGTTTAAGATGTCGTGAGGCATATGAAACAACTCTTCCTTTCTGCATAAGCACTGCTCCAAGTCCTCGATGAGAAGCATCACAATACACTCAATAATCCTTGCGTTGATCTGGCAGGATCAACACTGGCGATGTAACCAAGCGTCTCTTTAACTCCTGAAAACTGGCCTCACATTCCTCAGCCCAATTGAATTTGGTGTCCTTCTTTAACAACTCCATCATTGGCTTTGCAATCTTCGAGAAATTCTCAATGAACCTCCGGTAGTATCCTGTGAGTCCAAGAAAACTCCGGATATCTCCAACTGTCGTGGGTGCTTCCCAATTTGTCATAGTGATGAATTTGTTGGGGTCTACTGCTATTCCTTCTCCGGATATAACATGTCCAAGAAATCCCACTTCCTTTAACCAAAACTCACACTTGCTGAACTTGGCGTATAGTTGATGTTCACTGAGCTTCCCAAGTACCAAACGCAAGTGCTCCTTATGCTCCTCTTCGTTCTTTGAGTAGACTAGAATTTCATCTATGAACACTACGACGAACTTATCCAAAAACTCCATAAACACTTTGTTCATCATGTTCATAAAATAGGCAGGTGCGTTAGTCAGGCCAAATGACATAACGATATACTCATATAGCCCATACCTTGTGGTAAAAGCTGTCTTAGGTATATCCTGCTCTCGAATCTTCAACTAGTGGTACCCTGATCGCAGATCAATCTTGGAAAACACCTTAGCTCCTTGCAGCTGATCAAACAAATCATTGACCATCGGCAGTGGGTACTTAATCTTGATTGTTACTTCATTCAATCCACGATAATCAACGACCATTCTTAATGCTCCATACTTCTTTTCCACTAGAAGTACTGGTGATCCCCAAGGTGACAAACTTGGGCGAATATATCCTTTATCTAGTAACTCCTTAATCTGCTTCTTAATTTCCTCCAAATCCTGAGCGGGCATCCTGTACGGTCTCTTAGATATTGGTCCTGTGCCTGGCAAAAGCTCAATCAAAAACTCGATGTCTCTATCTGGTGGCATTCCTGGCAACTCTTCTAGAAATACATCTAGGAATTCCTTCACCACTGGTACTTCCTCCTGTACTACCCACGATAAGAAATTTACTTGAGTCCTATTCGGCACATGCCGTGATACATACTTGATCCTTCTTCCTTCTGGGGTGGTGAGCAAAATCAACTTACTAGCGCAATCGATGTTTCCTCCATATATCGATAGCCAATCCATACCCAGAATCACATCCAAACCTTGCGACTCCAGAATTATCAGGTCTGAGGGGAAAACATGCCTACCTATGGCCAATGGCATCTGAAAACATCCTTGGCTTGCCATGTACTCTGCTCCTGGCGAGCTCACTAACATTGGTGTACTAAGAACTTTGGTGGGCAGTTTATACTTATCCACAAATCCCCTCGATATGTATGAATGAGATGCACCAGTATCAAAAAGAACGACTGCAGTAAATGACTTAACCAAAAACTTACCTATTACTGCATCTGGCTGGTCTTCAATCTCCTCCACTTTAATGTGGTTCACGTGTCCCCTGGTGAAAGGGTTGGGCTTCTTCCCAGAGCTTCCATTTCCGTTTCCTGGGGCCACTATGGTTGTGCGAACTTCCTCCATTATGAGTTTGGCCTCCATGGTTATGCACAAGTCCTCCCGAGTTGGGGTGAAATGGGGTCTTTGCTGAGCTCCAAAATTATACTTCCCTTGTCCATACTTCCTCTTGCGGCTGTTAATCTGCTGCTGCTTCCCTTCAAGCATGAGAGCTCTATCCCCAACTCCTGGTAGTTATTGAAATTTGCTACCATCAACTGCATGCTCAGCTCATCATTCAGTCCTTCCAGAAACTTCTCCTTCTTAGCTGCATCTGTAGCAACGTCATCTGGGGCATAACGTGCTAGCTTACTAAATTGATCCACATACTGGCCAACTGTGCGCCCTCATTGGCATAAGTTGCGAAACTCACGCTTCTTCATGGCCATAGCTCCTGCTGAAACATGGGCAGTGCGGAAAGCTTGCTGGAACTGATCCCATGTGATAGTGGCTATAGGATAGGTGACAGTGTAATTCTCCCACCATGAGGGTGCTGGTCCATCCAATTGGTGTGCGGCAAAACACACCTCAGCATCTGTGCATCCTACAGTGGTTAACTCCCTTCCAATCCCGTGGAGCCAATCATTTGCAACTATCGGCTTGGTGCTACTGGAAAACACCGGCGGCTGCAACCTCAGAAATCGGGCTAAGTTGTCAACTGGGGGTGGTTCTGAACTAACAACTGCATCAAGGTATTCTGGTGCTGGATCAGCTGAGTGAGCTCCGGTGGAAAGGTAAATCCGGGGTCACGTCTCGGAGTCATCTGGGGTTTAGAGAGAAGAGAATAGAATAGAATGAGGTCTAGTGAGAAAACACTACCCATATGCACATGGGACAAACACAATCGTTTCACTCAATCAATCAAAGGCATACAATCGGTCTAGAACTTATCGTTATAAAAGTGCTTGGACTATACTATTTACATGGTAGAATACTACTACTGTTTTGGTGGTCAACTAGAAATATTGTTCGGTCGAAGATTCCATGATATCTGCTCCACCTTCATCAACATAGTCATCATCGCTATCGTCGGGATCCGAATCGGTGTCGTCGATGATGATGTAATCCTCAGGGCGAATCTCCTTGGGTTCTTCATCTTCTTCTCCTGGCGCAGGGTCTCCCATGAAAACTCCTAGCTTCCTTTCTAGGTTGTCATTCTTTTCCACTAGCACGACGATTTCCTCCTCATAATCTTCACGCGTAGCCTTGAGTTCTTCTTCAAGCTCCGTGATCCTTTTCATTCCCTTCTTTAAATCCATCATGCCTGCGCACATCTGATTCTCCTGGCAACAGATGTGCTAGTTTAACTCCTGAATGAAAGCGACAATTGATCTATCCTTCCTGGTGCTGATCATCTCCTATTTTGCTCATCTCGGCGCCCACAAATCTGGTAGATAGTATCCTTGAGATCCTTTTGGTAAACTTCTCCAATGCGTCCCATTGTGATGTGAGCTACCATACTCTTTCCTAGACTCCAGGTTGGTGCATCAAAAGAAAACTCTATGGGCTTAGTGACTGGCGTAAATGTCCTTCCTGGTACTTGAACTTGAATCATCCAGCGCTCCTCTTCTGGTAAAGTGGCATTGTAAGTCCCGGTGAAGCTTGGTATTCCAATGTTTAGGTACTTAGTGACTTCCTTCAAGTGATGTCCAAAAGGGGTGTCTTCATCCGGTTGCGTGAACTTGATCCTTGCATCCGCCATCCTAAAGAGTAGAAAATGGAGAAGAGTTAGAAGTGAGAAGAGAGTAGTGATCTAGGGCTTTATCTTAGTGGTCGTGTCCTACAGTCAGCGTGTGCTCTGATACCATCTTTGTAGCAATCAGACCTCAAACAGTCTGATCTCTGTGTATAAGTGTCATCCCTGGATCGGTAATGCTGAAACACACAGTACTTGAAGGATTTATAACAGAGTGGCAATCACACACTTATTACATCGAATGTCTCAAAAGAGAACTTATTACAATAAATATGGCTTAAGACCATCTAATACGATAACAGCGGAAGGCTAGGAAGATAAAGTGAGTCCATCAACTCCAACGGCATCACTGAGTGAAAGACCACGACCTAAGGCTCCTTACTCGTCGTCTGAAAAGTCTGCAACATGATATGTTGCAGCCCAAAAACGGGTCAGCACATAGAATATGCTGGCAAGGTAACACAAGAAAATAATGAACAGAATAAAGCTATCACTATACACATATATGGCTGGTGGAGGCTGTATGGTTGATATGTTTTGCGTAAAGCCAATTTTTCCCTACTGCAAAGGAATATATTTTATTTAACTACAAAATTTGTTGAAAACATTGAGAATGGTAAACCCGATCTCAATCCCAATTAAAAGTAATCATTAACCCAAACAAAATTATAGTATTAAGAGTGATGAGATCCACATGATAATCCAAGAACTAGATACTCAAGATGTCCATAACCGGGGACACGACTAACCATGATTAGTTTGTACACTCTGCAGAGGTTTTTGCACTTTTCCCCACAAGACTCGATCTCCTCCGTTGGATTTCTCGCACTACATAATGTTTGAGAAACGGATGAAGGAGACATAGTCTTTCAGATGCGTTAGCACCTTACGATGGGTAGACCGGTACACCTACATCCCCTACATCTGCTAGTCTACCACTATAAGAGTTCACACAACTTAATCAACTATGCTAGAGCCCATAATAGCATGTGGCTGCACATGAAAGTTTCCAGTATGAACAATGTTATGATCCCTTTGAGCCTGGGTGGCAGTCCATAGGAGAATCACACGGTACCCCGAGATTTCCAAAAAAATACAGGCAATCACTGGGTTCCCCAGGTGCCTCAAACCACCCAGATGTGTATTAAAGTTACCACCTTAAGTTAACCATTAATTAACAACTCACATTTGTCATGGATACGCTCAAACCCAAACCACGTCGACGAGCATAGCTTAAAAATATAAGAAACATAAAAGTAACTCCCAGGGTTTGATAATAAACAGGGTAATAGGTTCCTACCTCATCAACTACTTCCCAACCCACAATTTAATTTAGATCCTAACCATGCAATGTTTGAGGGTTGATCTAATGTAATAAAACTGGGTGGTAAGAGGTATGATCAAAGTGTTACTTGCCTTGCTGATGATCCGTGAAACCTAGAGACTCATAGTAGCACGCTTCGCACTCCGGGTGTTCTATCGCAAACAAACAAGCATACAATAAGCAATCAAGCAAGGGCACGGGTAAAACTCTAGTAAGAGATCTAACCAGAAAGTTCAACTTAAGAACTCCGGTTTGCAAAAAAAT